>NC_137118.1:36090439-36527939 GCF_949357685.1 Gobio gobio | reverse complement strand
GTATATCCATCCATTCATCTGTCACCCCTCCATCCATCCATCCGTCTGTCTATCTATCCTTAAATTCCCACAACATAAGTTAAAATCTCACCAAACATCTGTCAAAACCTTGTGAAAATGATCTCTCAAACTTAGCGTCTTTAGCTGTAGCTCAACTAGCGCAGTCTGGCTTTGAGTTTAAGTCACAAGATGATACACCATGAATGAACTTTAAGTCACTTTGGATTAAAGTTTTTAGACATTTTAGAAATGTTTTGACTCATTTTAGACATCATAAGTTATGTTATATGTCTAGTTTTTGACAAAATGTCTTAAAATATCTGTTAGCTGCTAGCACTCACTGGTCCCTGGCTTATCACAGAAACTTCAAAGCAAAATGAATGATGAATGTCTCATCTGACTGATTAATAATATACCATTAAACACTTTCACCTGGCACAAAGAGCCGTGCGCTGTTGCTTTGTCTCGTCTCGAATGTGTAGCGATGTCTCGTCATGCAGCGGTAGTTGAATAATTCGTCCTCCTTCTGGACATCTAAGATGTACAGGGCCCCCGTGGACGTAATGAGAAATCGAGCCCCTAAAACCACAAAACACAATATTATTAGGGTGAGGTAAACATCTTAAATTAATTGGTGAGCGTTAAACACAGTTAATCTGTAGCATCTGTATGTCATAATGAGACATTACAGACATGGTTAACAGAATCTTGTTTATCCCATCAGCCTCAGCAGGAACTCGCTGATTTAGCGCAGCTATTCCTGCCAGTCACGTGCGGTTTTGATTGCCCCGCTGCTCATGTACCAGTAAGTACTGATTTCATGCTAATGGTTTGATAACACAGAATATGCAGGTCGTAAAACTTTATGAGGAATAATGTCTGCCAGGGCCGCCACACGCTCTGCCATGCCTCTCAGAGGAGACGAGCGTGTCAGATTTGATTGAGAATGCCATTTGCTCTCATTTCTATGCAATGACTAAAACGGAGGGGTGGAATTTGTCTCACTTCCTGTAACAAGAACATATCGTACAGCCCTCAAATAAGAAGGTAATTCCACTACGTCATTTAAAGCTCGGTTTTCTAAGAATTCCTGAAGCAGAAGCACGCTTCAAAAAAAGAGATGGTTTATTATAGGAGACTGGGGACGGTTGCAGCACGGGGCAGTTGCAACATTGCTTATTCCTTCAATCAGGAACGAGCTAGAGTGATGATTCTCATACTAGATATGCTCATATAGCCCCTCTACCTTTCTGGAAGAAAGAAGCCACATGTGACCGTTCCTTCGTCAAAAAAATACTTTTTTAAGCAAAAAGGTAATTTTTTTCATGCTCAGAGTTGTCGTCGTACTGTCTAAACTGTTTGCGTGAAGCATTATAAAGTTATAGCATTTTAATCAGTGTTTTCTTAGCTTCTAAAAGACATAGCTACCATGTGTCAAGGCTATTGTGTTAAGCTAGCATACACCCTAAACAACTGGGTTAAAAACAGCCCAAGTTGGGTTGAAAATGGACTAACCCAGCTATTGGCTTGTTTTAACTCAAAGATTGGGTTGTTTTAACCCAGCAATTGCGTTGTTTTATGCAAACATTTAACCCAACCGCTGGGTTAAAACAACCCATTTACTGGGTTAAAACAACCCAATTGCTGGGTTAGTCCATTTTCAACCCAACTAGGGTTGTTTTTAACCTAGAGGGTTTTTTTTACAGTGTAGCAAGTTTAATCATGCACTCTAAAAAATGCTGGGTTAAAAACAACCCAAGTTGGGTTGAAAATGGACTAACCCAGCTATTGGCTTGTTTTAACTCAAAGATTGGTTTGTTTTAACCCAGCAATTGGGTTGTTTTATGCAAACATTTAACCCAACAGCTGGGTTAAAACAACCCATTTACTGGGTTAAAACAACCCATTTACTGGGTTAAAACAACCCAATTGCTGGGTTAGTCCATTTTTAACCCAACTAGGGTTGTTTTTAACCCAGAGTTTTTTTTAGAGTGTAGCAAGTTTTATCATGCACTCTAAAAAATGCTGGGTTAAAAACAACTCAAGTTTGGTTAAAAATGGACTAACCCAGCTATTGGGTTGTTTTAACTCAATGATTGGGTTGTTTTAACCCAGCAATTGGGTTGTTTTATGCAAACATTTAACCCAACAGCTGGGTTAAAACAACCCATTTACTGGGTTAAAACAACCCAATTGCTGGGTTAAAACAACCCAAGTTGGGTTGAAAATGGACTAACCCAGCTATTGGGTTGAATTAACTCAAAGATTGGGTTGTTTTAACCCAGCAATTGGGTTATTTTATGCAAACATTTAACCCAGCTGCTGGGTTAAAACAACCCATTTACTGGGTTAAAACAACCCAATTGCTGGGTTAGTGCATTTTCAACCCAACTTGGGTTGTTTTTAATCCATAGTTTTTTAGAGTGCATGATAAAACTTGCTACACTCTAAGAAACTCTGGGTTAAAAACAACCCAAGTTGGGTTGAAAATGGACTAACCCAGCAATTGGGTTGTTTTAACCCAGCAATTGGGTTGTTTTATGCAAACATTTAACCCAACCGCTGGGTTAAAACAACCCATTTAATGGGTTAAAACAACCCAAGTTGGGTTGAAAATGGACTAACCCAGCTATTGGGTTGTTTTAACTCAAAGATTGGGTTGTTTTAACCCAGCAATTGGGTTGTTTTATGCAAACATTTAACCCAACCGCTGGGTTAAAAAAAACATTTACTGGGTTAAAACAACCCAATTGCTGGGTTAGTCCATGTTCAACCCAACTTGGGTTGTTTTTAACCCAGAGTTTTTTTAGAGTGTAGCAATTTTTATCATGCACTCTAAAAAATGCTGGGTTAAAAACAACCCAAGTTGGGTTGAAAATGGACTAACCCAGCAATTGGGTTGTTTTAACCCAGCGATTGGGTTGTTTTAAGCAAACATTTAACCCAACCGCTGGGTTAAAACGAACCATTCACTGGGTTAAAACGACCCAATTGCTGGGTTAAAACAACCCAATTGCTTTCTTAGAGTGTGGCTGTCAGTGTAGGGACAGTTGCAACATGCTGTTGCTACTGTCCCCTATATGACAACTATTAATGTAAGCCATATAACCAGTATTTTGTTACTCTAAAAAGTAATTAATTACTAACTACTAATTAAATCTTTCAATAGCCTGCAGGTATATCCCATTTTTTAAGTAAATACTCAGACTAGGCCACAATGTAGGTAATTAATCAAAAACATGGTTGTTCCGTCCATGTTTGCAACCGTCCCCTTTTATGGGGTCAGTTGCAACATTTGACTTTGTCTATTCAAGTAGGCTATAAATTGTATGTATATTATCATATGTACGCATGTTACAGTGGTGTGGGTGGGTAGCTGACAGATTTGGGTTTAATGTATTAAAATCTGGGCTTTCCGATAAAAAAAGTCTCTGAGAAACTGAAGAAAATGCAAAAAGTGTTGCAACCGTCCCCACGCTCCCTATAGAAAGTGAATTCAGAGGACATTTTTTATCATATGAAAATATAATTATTTATATAAATACATTTTTTTGAAGCTTCACAGACCCCTTCCCCATTTGCTTAGATTGTACAGAAAAGAAAGATCAGGAACATGCTCTTCAATCTCTTTTTGTGTTCCACTAGAGAAAGTTATAGTGGTTTGGAACAACATGAAAGTGAGTAAATGATCATTCTAATTTTTGAGTAAACTATTAAAGTAGTACAAAATCACAAGCCGTAAAGATCAGCCATAAGGATGATTCTTCCCTTTAGATTTCAGATATTCCAATGCCCCTCTGAGCCGCTCCTGATGCTCTTGTTCTCCTGTGGGCTTTGTCTGGGCTATTTTCCAACATAATCTCCATTTTATTGTAGTGTGTGTGTGTGTGTGTGTGTGTGTATGTATGTGTATGTGAGTCTGTTACTGTCTGTGTGTTAAATCAAGCACCATAAGTAAACAGTTTAGCAATGAATAAAAGAAGCTACAGCGAGCCAAAAGGCGAGATTCAGCTATTGTGAGTTCTGACCCAGTTAGAGATGACACACCGCAGATCTGAGGTCCTGCAGGCATTGCCAGTCGTGGACTTAATGTGGAGTGTGACGAGCTACAATTTACACAGCGAGTGGGTGTGGAGAGAGAGAGAGAGAGAGAGAGAGAGAGAGAGAGAGAGAGAGAGAGAGAGAGAGAGAGAGAGAGAGAGAGAGAGTGTTCGTTTTGTCTAAGCAAAGATTAATGAGCTGTCTGATTTTTAAACCACTAGCATGAGGAAGTAAGGATCTAAATTTAAAATTAGTTTATTAAATTAGTGTTAAATTACTTTTTTATGTTTTGTTTGACAATATATTTACTGCTATTACATATTAAATATATGTAAAAGAAAAACCCTATGTCAAATTAAAAAAAAATACATCTAAATACAAATCTATTTACATAAATACATATAACATTAATAATATGAATATGAATAATACTTTTTAATTATATATATATATATATATATATATATATATATATATATATATATATATATATATATATATATATATATATATATATATATATATATATATATATATATATATATATATATATATATATATATATATAAAAACCCTTTAAAAATAAATGTAAATATATGTGTGTTTGTGTGTGTGTGTCACAATCTTCTACCTTTGTACACTCGTTTTCTGATATTTTTCACACCCCTTCCGTCCGAATCCATCAAGACACATCACATTGAAGAGATATGCGAAGTACTTTTTTATTCGTTCCTTTGCATGCGAGCAGTACTGGTATATAAGAAGACAGCTTGTCTTCAGCGACAAAAGGAAAATAATTGTGTGTGTATGTGTGCCGACTGCAGCAGACACACACACGCACACTCGTCTCTGTCAGAGTCCGGCTCTGCAGCTATCTCTCATTTGCTCAAACATACACTTCAGCGGGAGCAAATTACATTTCTACTAACAGTCACACTTAATGTACTGCTGTATTTGTCTTGAGAATGAGAAGACGTTTCAGGTTATTTAGAACGCGATTATTAACTCCGTAGCATTGCTATCCCGTGCCATTTTGTATTTGAGATGGTGCAGCGAAAGGCCAGACGTCGAGGATGAATATACTTACAGAAGAGCCGATAGGGGAGCTGTGTGCCCCAGTTTCTTAATCTGATAGCTGAAGCATTTGAGGTGCTTTAACTGTGTCGAAATGACAGGTTACTGGGTTCCTTTCTCTTCCTGTAAAGCCGATTTCTCTGTTTCCCCCTTTAGCAATCACACATTTGATTCTTTCCTTTAAATATTGTAGCACACCCAAGCCATACAATGCTCCTCCCTGATCTTTAATGCATATCCCACAATGCCGTTTTGACAATTTTCTTTTCATCACTGCATTAAAACCCTCTGGAGCCTAAAGGGACAATACTGTGCACTTTTGCATTTTTTAAGCCCAGTTATAATGCTAGCAAGTGCGTTTTGCCCCTTAAAAAACAATAGCAAACAACATAGTCAAACTCCCATTGAAACAAATAAAAAAAAAAAAACACAATTCGAAATCAATACAAACTGCCACATATTCCCACAAGAAATTTTCCTAACCCCTCACCACAAAACACCCACTAACATTAACTTGTTAGAATTGTTATGTGACAATTGTTATGAATTGTAAATGTGAGACTATGCTGAGATTATGTGACTTCAGAGAAGAAAAAAAATTACATACAAATGTATTAAAATAATAAGTTTAATAAAAATGACTTGTTTAATTTATAAAAAAAATAACCTTTTGCTGTAAGTCTTGTATATGTAAATTATGAAAGCTTGTTTCCACAATGCAAAAAAAAAAAAAAAAAGTGACTTTCTCGCAATTCTGACTTAATTTCTCTCGCCAGAGTTTATATCTAAAGTCAGAATTGTGAGTTTATATTAGAATTGTAAGATATACATTTTAAATTGCAAGTTATAGGCCCGGTTTCACGAACAGGGCATAGATTAAGCAAGAATTACTGCACTTTTCTTTCCATTGACTTCTATTCAAACGCATGCAAATGCGTCAGACCGGAAACGCAAGCTCATGCAAAATTTCCAGCATTTGCTGCGCTCCAAAGTTTAATATTGGTGAACTCTGAGCTGCGAATTCACATCACGTGACACCGTGTGACCAGTAGTAGATCGATACATCATGGCATGAACTCTTGGCTGATTTAAAAGAACAATATTTTTTGCAGTAATAGAGAATAGAATCTACGGTGGCCGACACAGGACAAATATGTAATCGTCAGAGACAGCAGAGAGTAGCTAGCGTTCTATAGAGCAGTTTGTCCGTTCAGGGCTACTGTAGAAACATGGCGGCGCAAAATGGCGACTTCACTGTAAGGGGACCCGCGGTGTATGTAGATAGAAATGGCTCATTCTAAGGTAATAAATACATAACAGTTCATTATGTAAGGTCTTTATACACCACTGAAAACATAGTTATGCATATTATATTGCATTTCTGTCAATAGTCCTCCTAAATATTACACACTGGACATTTAAGATATGTCAGTGCAAGTTGCTTTCAGTTAAAACTAGACTATAGGTTTAAACCTTGTCTGTGAAACCGGGCAATAAAGTCAGAGTTGTGAGACAAAAAGTCCATTACATTTTTAACTATGCTTTTTTTAGTTAAATTTTATTCTATGGCGGAAACAAGCTTCCATAGGAAATGATGTTATAGTAGCTGTTACGACTCGCTTACATCTGTGTATGTTATAGTTCAACGCTGCTGTTTGTCATGCAAGTCAAGTTGCTGAATTCTGAATAAGCATAAATATGTAAATGTAGGAGGTCATATGTTAATGAGCGTATGGTTCTCACTTACATCAACACCATGATGATTTCTGAAAGACCAACTATGCAGCTTGGTTTCCATAAATGTTAATAAAAGGTGAATGTCAGAGTAGGTTGTTTCAAAAGAGCAAAGGAAATTATACGCCTTCTTTAACAGAGTTACTAACGTCACATTTAAGATCACGCAAGTGTCACCTTCCAAAAACATTGAACACAATCAACATGAATCCGATCCCTTGGCTCTGACGACAGCCCATAAGGTATTTGAGCAGTTAATTGGTTTATGTATGTGTGTGTGTGTGTGTGTGTGTGTATCCTGTACAATAGAGTGATCAATACTAACGATCCAGCTCGCCTCTGACAGTGGCCTGTCTGCAACGTGAACTGCAGAGAAAAGCCTTCAGCGAGTATTTGATAACGTTGAGAAGTCTGATTCAATATAGTGAATTGTCATTGAAGCTGTTCTAAAGGCGATTCACAAATTATTTTGAGTCGTCACATAAAAGTATTTGTGGTAAAATAAATATTTGGTTAGCGGTGCCTCCTGCTAAGTTGCTTACTGTTGATTATATGAATCAATTTAATATAATAATTCATTTGTGAATAAGACATTACTAATAATGATATCTGTGAATTAATTTTGTTGTTTCTTTAAGACGACAAGCCGACATCAAAGAACTAGTGGTGGCGAAAGCTGACTGTGTTGTCGCCTCTCGTCGGCTACGTCTCGGCCTAAAAGCAACGCTTGAACACACCAGAAGGACTAAAGGTGACTGTCAACTCGCATGTGCGTTCTGCGCCTGCATATAAGTAAATACACTATATTGCCAAAAGTATTGGGACACCCCTCCAAATAATTGAATTCAGGTGTTCCAATCACTTCCATGGCCACATGTTTATAAAATCAAGCACCTAGGCATGCAGACCGCTTCTACAAACATTTGTGAAAGAATGGGTCGCTCTCAGGAGCTCAGTGGATTCTGTGCAATACATTTGTTACATTTTCTAATTCTAACCCAAACCCACTACTAAATATTCCACGGTCAAAAGTTAGTGGTATTATAACAAAATGGAAGCAATTGGGAACAACAGCAACTCAGCCACAAAGTGGTAACACCGAGAGTGGTCCGCGCATGCTGAGGCACACAGTGCGCAGACGTCAACAACTTTCTGCAGAGTCAATAGCTACAGACCTCCAAACTTTGTGTGGCCTTCAGATTAGCTTAAGAACAGTGCATAGAGAGCTTCATGGAATGTGTTTCCATGGCCAAGCAGCTGCATCCAAGCCTTACATCACCAAGTGCAATGCAAAGCGTTGGATGCGGAGGTGTAAAGCACGCCGCCACTGGACTCTAGCGCAGTGGAGATGTGTTCTCTGGAGTGCCAAATCACGCTTCTCTGCCAGACTCTGGATGAGTCTGGGTTTGGCGGTTGCCAGGAGAACAGTACTTGCCTGACTGCATATTGACAGGTGTAAAGTTTGGTGGAGGGGGGATTATGGTGTGGGGGTTGTTTTTCAGGGGTTGGGCTTGGCCCCTTAGTTCCAGTGAAAGGAACTCTTCATGCTTCAGCATACCAAGACATTTTTAACAATTTAATGCTCCCTATTTTGTGGGAACAGTTTGGGGATGGCCCCTTCCAGCTCCAACATGACTGAGCACCAGTGCACAAAGCAAGATCCATAAAGACATGGATGAGCGAGTTCAAACACACTCCAAAACCTTGTGGAAAGCCTTCACAGAAGAGTTGAAGCTGTTATAGCTGCAAAGGGTGGGACAACTCCATATTAAACCCTACGGATTAAGAATGGGATATCATTAAAGTTCATGTGCATGTAAAGGCAGATGTCCCAAAACTTTTGCCAATATAGTGTGTATGTTTATATCAGCAGGTATCAATATTCTATTTTCGTTATTCAAAAAGGGAAAGAGTAACTAGGACTGCAGATTTACAAATGGTAAACAAAGCAGGTTTGCTTACCATTTTGAATATCAATCATGCTGATCACTTTCTTCATTCCAGTCAGCTCATGTTATTAATGAAAATATTTGTGCATTCGAATGCTTAGGTAATAGATGACGTACAGCCTTCTGTCTGTACATTCTTGACTTCTTTTCTCGTCTTCATCACTTTTGCTTTTATTCTTGTGAGCTGAATGCCGCTTCAACATGCTGACCCCAAAAAACCTGACGACTACCCAAAACTAAACCCAAAAACTAGCCCAATCGACACTCAAAAATGGCCTGACATGGCCCAATGTGATAGGCCTACATTTTTCCAGGATTCTTTGATGAATAGAAAGTTCAAAAGAAAAGCATTTATTTGAAATGGAAATTGTCTTCAGATAACCTAAACAAGCATAAGCCTGTCAAATGTACCTGTCTGTTTTTAGCACAGACATTTTGTGAGCAATTACAAACAAGTCCCTGCTTCATTTGAAGATTCTGACCTCATAAAATCATTGGCTAAACAAGTCAACTTGTTTTTCTTTTAATACAAACACAGTCTAATTCTGTACACCTGCTAAAACCAAGCTTTAAAAAAAATGAAACATCATATCTAATGCTGATATTGTTGATGAGGCATTTACCAAAGGTTAACCCCAGAAATCACATTCTCAAATGTTTCTGTTTGCTGAATCATACAAACTCATTATGACATTTTACACCACATGATTTTATAGACCTCATATTCATTCAGCTCACTTAAATGCCATCTCTCATACATTAAATTACAAGTCTTTTTTTAATTGATGCCCATCACATTTACAACTCTAAACACAAAAAGGAAGCCAAATAAACATTTAAGCTCACGCAGGTAAGGAGTTTGTTCAATTCTGAACAACAGTAAACCGCATTATACAAAATAAAGTGGGGGAGAGTTTCTTTAAAAAAACAAGAGTGAGAGACCCAGGGGTTTAATAAAGCCTAATCATGCTAATAAGTGAGCTTCAGTTTGATCAGTGTCTTTATCAGAGAGAGAGAGAGAGAGAGAGAGAGAGAGAGAGAGAGAGAGAGAGAGAGAGAGAGAGAGAGAGAGAGAGAGAGAGAGAGAGAGAGAGAGAGAGAGAGAGAGAGAGAGAGAGAGAGAGAGATGGAATGCAATTAACATGGCTGTAAAAAGCATCATCTGTCAGAGAGTGAGATGTTGACAGCAGCTGCTGTTGTCAGGGAAACGTGGCCCATCCTGCTACTGTATATATACACTATATTGCCAAAAGTATTGGGACACCCCTCCAAATCATTGAATTCAGGTGTTCCAATCACTTCCATGGCCACAGGTGTAGGATGAGTCTGGGTTTGGCGGTTGCCAGGAGAATGGTACTTGCCTGACTGCATTGTGCCAAGTGTAAAGTTTGGTGGAGGGGGGATTATGGTGTGGGGGTTGTTTTTCAGGGGTTGGGCTTGGCCCCTTAGTTCCAGTGAAAGTAACTCTTTATGCTTTAGCATACCAAGACATTTTGGACAATTTCATGCTCCCAACTTTGTGGGAACAGTTTGGGGATGGCCCCTTCCTTTTCCAACATGACTGCGCACCAGTGCACAAAGCAAGATCCATAAAGACATGGATGAGAACACCTTTGGGATTTAGAGCAGAGACTGCCATCCAGGCCTTCTCGTCCAACATCAGAGCTTGACCTCACAAGTGCACTTCTAGAAGAATGGTCAAAAATTCCCATAAACACTCTCCTAAACCTTGTGGAAAGCCTTACCAGAAGAATCAAAGCTGTTATAAATGCAAAGGGTGGGACAACTTCATATTAAAACCTACGGATTAAGAATGGGATGTCATTAAAGTTCAAGTTTTTATATGCAATTAAATACTATAACCTAATCCACCCCCTAACCCTACCAGAAAACTTTCTGGATTTTTACAATAAAAAATAACAACAACCTACAGTTACTTTACTTTATGCCATTTTACAAATCAGGACATCCCCAAAAGGAGTTTTTGTCAGGTTTAGCTCACTTTTGGGTACAAATTTGTAATATACATGTCATTATACACATTCAATAGTTCGCACTTACATATAATTTATAGAGAGAAATTCAATGCGTATTTGGCGTGCTGTCCGTGGGGGAGGGCTTCGAGCTCGGAATTAGGCCCGAACCCAGAGTACCCCCCGTATATGTAAGTGGTTTTAGAGTTAAAAGGTGTGGCGAAGGGGTGGTGGAAGGGTTGCTGAGAACTGTCAACAAACGGAGGTAGGACTGCTGCGTGTATATATACCTCTATTGTTGATTATCTGAACGTGCTTCTCCCGAACCTTGTTTATAAAACATCATTTTGTGTCCTCATAAACCATATACAAGAACACATACACAGGTTTCCATGTTTTATGGAGACTATAATGATAGACATAATGATTTTTACACTGTAAAACTGTATATTGTATCACTTAAACCACAAACCTGATCATCACAGAAAACTTTCTGCAGTTTCAAAAAACTTCACTTCATATGATTTATAAGCTGTTCTCAAATTTTTCCCCCACAAAGTCAAAAATGACTGCCATTACTATCCTTGTGGGGACTCTCTACATCTGAAGAGGAATGATCTACAATCCAGCTGTTCATTCAAACAGTCTGTAATATGTACAATATGTACAGAAACTGTACACTGTAAACTCAATCATTGTGGTTGCTGCATAACAACGCAATATTATTATTCACAATGCATTGTAGGACATTGTGAACGCATTGAACTGCATTATACAGTGTTGTCAATTTGTTTAAAAAAAAATACTTGACTGTTGATTTGGTGCTCAAAAGACATTTCTTATTATCATTAATGTTGAAAACAGTTATTAGTTGCTTAGTATTTAAGTGTGGGGTCTTTTGTCTGTAGAAACAAATGAATCATCAATCAAATCATTCATCAAATAAATGATCATGGTTTCCACAAAAATATTAACAAGCACAAACATTCAACATTGATAATAATAAGAACTATTATTAATATTTGAGCACTAATAATAATTCACCAATAATAATTGATAACAACTGAGCAGCAAATCAGCATATTAGAATGATTTCTGAAGGATCATGTGACACTGAAGACTGGAGTAGTGATGCTGAAAATTCAGCTTTGCCCTCACATAAATAAATGACATTTTAACATATATTCAAATAGAAAAGAGTTCTTTTAAATGTAATTTTAAATGTTGTAATAATGCACAATTTTACTGATTCCACTGGATTTTTAATCAAATCTTAATTATTCCAAATCTGTCTTAATTATTCCAAATGTTTGAATTAGTGTATAGAAATTTCTAGCGTTTAGAGGTTTCATTTTTGCATCCAATCTCAGTGATTAGTAGCAGCAGCTGATAGGAAATTTATCCAGCTGAGTCAGGGAACACACAGCAGTCCTGGAGACTGAATCCGGATTAGATATTCAAACAAACCTGACCCTTAAAATCATTTAGCTTCTCAGCTGCGAAACGAGCGACTGAAGGCAGAAGCTCCATTTGTCTGATATCTCTTCATTATGGATGAGAGGCACTGTAATTCAAAGACATTAAATATTCAGGACCGAGAGTGTGTGTGTGTGTGTGTGTGTGTGTGTGTGAGAGAGAGAGAGAGATGAGTGATGAGAGCGAAAGGGTAGAATGAGAAAAATGAAAGATAGATGGACAGATGAAAGCGTGCGACAGCAAGTGTGAGAGCACGTGTCCTTGCTGTTGTGCTCCGTTCATTAAACTCCCCGATATAAAAAAAACTGCAGCGAACTGAAGCCTATAATGTCAAATCATGTGCTAAATTAGATCCTGTTAATCTTTTATAACGCTGCTTACTGGAAATGAGTTTTATTTACAGTGAGGAGTTGATGACAATAAAATAATGCAGTTTTATGGACTAAAATCGAAACTAAAAAAGTCAGTTTGTGCCAAATGCAATGCACATAAATTGATTTGCGCTTTGACGCTCACACATTTCAAGGTACAGAATCTCTGCTTAAAGGAGCCAGTGGCCCTCGGTGTGTTCTCTGTTAAATGGATATTTGATGACCAGTTTTATTTGCAAATAATCTTTGTGTAGCCCTCTCTCTCTCTCTCTCTCTCTCTCTCTCTCTCTCTCTCTCTCTCTCTCTCTCTCTCTCTGTCTCCTCAAGTTAGTGGAGAGATGAAGTGTGATAACACCCTGTCAATTATCCTCAGGTTTTAATTGCTCCAGGGGGGAAGTTTCCGTCCCCTCGTGACTGCTGGCAGGACTGCCATCTCCACCAGAGTAAACAGGAACAGACGGTTACCTGCATCTCGGGACTTCCGGACAACACTTCCCCATGTCAACTAGACACATAGGCTCAGGCTGCATGCAAAATTACTGAGGATTTTCAACAAAGACAAAGCAAGTGGACTGTTTTGTCTTTTTTTTAAAGGTACGCTATGTCATTTTTTTGTTCAAAATGATCAAAAGTTCTTCCAAATTTTTGTCTTAAGGCTGATTTATACTAGCCTGATGTTGTCATACTCAATTCTAGTTAGAATATGAGTCTGATACTGCTCCGTTGGGCTGTGATTATGGGGCGTGTCTCAACCGAACCAGGAAAGTCCTCAATTGGAAAGACCTACAACCAATCAGAGCAACGGAGCGACGCATAACGTTAGTTGTCAAATGTCAACAGAACTCAACTGCACACAGAGTGTTGCCAAGTCCGCGGTTTTGCCGTGGGCTCTTTTTCCATGTCCGCGGGTTGAAGCGACCAAGATTATGTGATATTTAGACCCAGGAACCCAGGCAACCCAGATAAAAAAAACACACATTTTAGCCCCCAAACGCCTTTTTTTCCGGAGAACCCCAAAGGGAAGCTATTGGGCTTGGTTTAGGTTAGTTTTGAGTAGCAACTGGGCGGGTTTTGTTGTGAAAACTTGGCAACCCTGTGCACGTGCGCTAGGAGTAAGTAAGTGTAAACGATGTTTGCCAGTGTTGTAAAAATGAATTTAAGGATACACAGAGTACTTACTTACCAGCATGATAATTTCTGAGTGAAATAGGAAAGGTGAATGCATATACGAACAAGTTCTCCGTTTAGGATTAGAACGAATTCAACCCAAGCGCTCTTTGGTGACATGGATGCTTACGTTACTGTTTATCATCTATCCATCATCGTCTAAAGCCCGCCCAGACAATTTGATTGGTCCGAACAGCTTCTGTCAGAGTCCAGACTGAACTGCCGACGACAAAATGTTAGGGGCTAAGTTCGGCTGGCATCCAGCCTAGATTTATACTTCTGCGTCGGACCTATGCCGTATCCTCTACGCCGCAAGTTACACGTTGGTTTTCATTTATACTTCTGCGTTGTTGTCCGTGTCAATGTGCAATTACACATGCAGACTGCTAGGAGGCAGTGTCCAACGGCATGTTGATGGTAACCCACAGTATCAAGACAAAAGCCGAAGAAGAAGCCACTTGTTGCGTAGCAGCAGCGACCGTTCTTGCAGCTTGAGTTGTTGTATCTAAGACAAATTAAGCATCTCTAGTTGATTAGTAGAGTTAAATAAGAGGCGATCTGGCACTGGAAAGCGTTTTTGAAATCATGCAGAGTGCTCGTGGCGCTGTTTTCTGTATCGGTGACTCGAGCACAAACAAGCGCTTCAATCGACTGCTGTTGCGGAGAATTTATTCACGAAATGCACCCTGTTCTTGAGATACAGTCACTGATTAAAGGGGTGGTTGCATGCGATTTCACTTTTTAAACTTTAGTTAGTGTGTAATGTTGCTGCTTGAGCCTAAACAGTATCTGCAAAGTTACAGCGCTGAAAGTTCAATGCAAACGGAGATATTGTCTTTTAAAGTTATGTCAGTTTATTGCCTACAAAAACGGCCGGTTTGGACTACAACAAGCTTCTTCCCGGGTTGGTGACATCATAAACCCTCGCTATTAACATAAACACTGCCCCCGCGAACACGCAACAAAGTGGGCGAGGCCACGTCGCAGTCATTACGAAAGAGAGAGAGCTGTTGCAGAACTACAAACTACATTTGGCCATTTTACCAATCTAAGACCATTGCGTTTTTTGGAGGGATGGGCTTCATAGAAGCAGGAAGCAAACGAGCCATTCAAAGGACAGTGGAGACAGCGGTGTGGAATAAAGGTAAAATATAAGAAAAATACGGTGTTTTAAAAAAAAAGAAGTATTAAGACATGTTATACTGCGCCACATAAACACAACCAAGCCTAGAAAAAAACACGGAACCACCCCTTTAACATAGTTGGTTTTAATGAGAAAATGCATAAAATATGCAATGGTGGATTAGAACCCAGAAACACTGGCACGCTTAACAAAAATTCTTCCACTACTAGACCATCAAGAGCTCACACACTCATAGCGGATCTATGTATTTATTCACTAACATAAAGAATCTCTGGACTACAAAATATTGTGTTATATAACAGATGTATGGATAAAACTATCATCCCATTTCCGGACACACATACAATTCTATCGCAGATTTTTTATTTATTAATTGACCACAAAGAGGGCTTCTGGCAGACCAATCACAGCACTTGCGGTCTGCGTAGAATTGACCCGTTGTTACATTTTTGGAGAGGTGCGCAACTATGTAGCTACGGCGTAGGTCCGACGCAGAAGTATAAATTGGGCTTTACCCTCATTAACTACGATAAGCCCGTTTTTTTTTTTTTTTTTCAGCCGGTGTTTTTATTTTAGTGCGGGATGGTTCTCCCAGGAAATTGTGTACTTTTTGTGTACTTTTCAATAAAGAAAAGTTGCTCAGGCTACTTTGATGTGTTTATGGTGTGGGAGTGGCATAGGTTAGCTGTCACATGAGCGAGAAAGGTTGACATGGAGCAGCTAAATCTCGAACCTCCGGGAATCACCCGTAAAAAAAAAAAAAAAACGGAGAACAGAGGAGTGTCTGCTAGCGAAAAGAGAATGCGACAGAGCTTGTAATAAAACAAGAATCAACATTGGCTTGGCTTTTCGGATATGGCGAGAACTGAGGGATTTGAAATGTTGTAAAAGCAACACAGAGATGGCGTTTTTATAACAGGTGAGTAAGGTATTTTACTGAACAGATAAATTGCCATATGTAGCTCTCTAACAGAGTTCAAAGTAAAGCATTATCTATTGTGAAGGGTCATTTCATTATGGTTGCTGTAGTGCTTTACTGGAAATCATTTTCAAGGAAGTACCATGTCTATTAATGGGTATAGCTAAAGTAACGTCTTCAGCTAGTCAGCTTGAGATCCTTTTCATCTAAACTGGTTGTATAGCCTAGTAGTGAATGTTTTATGAGCAGTAGGATAACCATATTCATCCTCACAGTCACGCAGAGCCGAAGCACAACCAAAACAATGTTCTTCTGCAAAATACATGCAGTTTTTGCAGCTTGTTTTAACCTCTAGGGCCAAGTGTTACACAATGTACTTTTAAATATTCATTTTGTATGTATAGTTTGTGTACATACAAAAATCAAAGCAAATAACAATAATTCTAAATAAATAAATAAAAATGAGTGGCGCAAAACTGTGACACTATGCTAAAAAAAGTTTGGCTAGCGTTACATTATGATCACGCTCTTATTTACACAAATGCTTTTAAACCATCCAAGCACGACAAGTCAAAAGAGAAAGCGCAGTGACACACACACAATGCTCAGAAAGAAGCACACCAGTATCGTGCACACAAACGCAGAATTAAGTTCTCTTTCATGCTTGAACAAACAATAACACAATTATGCCAAAATGCCTGTTTTGTTGAGTATTCTCAAAAGAGCAGTCTTAAGTGAGTTACTAGCGTGGTAACACTTAATAATAACTGCACGCTATGAATCATTAGTTAAGCATTAGTAAATAGTCAATTTGTCATTTATAAAGCATTAATAGAAATTAGTAAGCAGTTTAGTAAGCAGGTTTCTAAATCAAGTATTACATTATTTACAAACTAGTTATTTAGGAGTTGTCAGTGGTTCATAAGATCATTTAGAAGGTGTAAGTAAATGATTAATAAACTATTTAAATGTACATTTATACATATTATTATGTAGTCACATAGTAATAGTTAATAAATGCTTTATTAACATGTATTCCTACTGTAATTCATGATTAATTCAGGTAGTTATAAAATATTTAGTAGTTATAGTCAGCTATTTTTGTGAGCTCATCTAAAGTGAGGACTATTTATGCCTTGTAAAGCTTTTACAAAGGATTTTTAAAGGCTCAGTTCTCTTCGAAACAGAAAAAGGAAACCTGCCATCCATGTGAATGTTGCCTTGACATGTACCACCTACCTAAGCTTTGTTGCAGACCATGTACACCCTTTCATGGAAAATCTATTCCCTGGTGACTGTGTTGTGACTGTGTGGTTCACATACTTTTTCTTGCAACTGTGTATATATATATATATATAATGACTTAGCAATTCAGCCCTGGGCCCATATGCAAACAAATTTTAACGGGCCCCCTCGGTTTACCGGGCCACACTGCGGGCCCCCAATCCATTCGGGCCCATATGCATGTGTATTCCCTTCCTACCCAGACGTTACGCCACTGGTCTACTTATATATACAGAGATGAAATAATGCCTTAGCAAGCACAACTCACCAAAAAAATCCTAGTTCTTTAGCAATACAAACATTTACATTTTATACCTCAGTTCTGCACAACACAAGATAAAAAGGATGCAAAAATGGGGTATTAACCACATGAGACTCTCTCTCTCTCTCAGGGTTCGTACGTAATAGTCTTTCTGTCAGCTGCTCCACCTGAACAATGTGCATTGAATGTTACCGTGGAGACCGACAATTACTCCATTACGCTTTTGTGGAGTTGACATTGTTCTTTTAACTCTGTACATCTTCCCCGAAAGCCACATTTGCCCTCGTGCAAAAAACGTGTTAAAGTTTCCAAGAACCCACATTACATAAATCATCTAATCACAGATCTTTCGTCTTCTGCTGTCGGACGCTATAACATGCTAACATGCATCTTTGTAATTTAAGGGAACAATGGCATTTTTGATGTGCTCGAATTTTACCTCTCGTCTCAACTGCAGCTGCTGCTATCTGAGGTAATTAGCCCCTGGCTACGGTTTAATTGCCTGTCAGCACATGCAGTAAAATGCAGGTTAAACGCCCAGGTGCCAAAAGGCTGTGTTTCCTCTGTGGCTGCCACCCGCAGTGCTGTGATGCGCAGACAGCGTGTGTTCTGCGGCAGACAGACAGTATAGAGAGCCAGACGCTCTTTTGCGGAATACAGCTGTCCTGTGAAGCTTGCAAATTTGCAAAAGTCGGGTTGTCATGTCTGATACACCCACTTTCTACCCAGAACACCCCCCTCCCAAACCACGATTCTTTCTCTTTCCTTGACAGCTGTTCTTTTTCCGCCAATGTACCGACCAAGAAAAAAAAAGCGAGCTTTTAACGATTTCAGAGACGTGTCTATTTTGCGCTTTGCATTCTATCTGACTCTGCACTACGAGACGTATCTGTCTCTTTAGGTGTGATTTGACAGGCAAGAGGAAGGTGAGTCGGTTACTGTGGCAACCAGCGGAGTGACTCGTAGGCTTTGACATTAGCACGGAGTGGAAGCGGGTGGAGACGGGGGGTTGGTGGTGTTGCTGGAGGCAGATCAGAGCAATGTGTCACTGGGCTACTGCACCAAGACATTCTCCCCGTCTCCTCCTCGCAGGAATAAGCTCTGAGAGAGAGAAAATAATCCCTTTTTAGGGTCCTGCCTCTGAGGACGTCAAGCCCCCAGCAATGTCTTACTCAAAATTCACGTGACTGAACATTCCGAGTCAAATTTTGTATGCATTATACATGTAATACATGGAGCTCTTTTGATGGACTAAGCCTTTTGATATCGGACGGTGCCGTCCAGTGTGCTACAAGAAGCCCTTGGCAGACTTTTGGAGCTGCATCAAAATGCCGCTGTGAGCGAAATTTTAAATATGAAAGACAAGACAGCATGGTTTAATTAGTAGTGTGTGTTAAGGCAAACATCACTATCTACATTGTATACAAATAATACAAACCCTGAACTCGAAATATTGAACTTGGTGTGTGACACGTCCCGCATTGTTTGTACTACAAACATGAAGGATACTTAAAATTGTGCAGCTTTTTGAGAAGTGTAGGACTTACTTTGAAACAATTTTGAGAAATTCAGAAATTGCTTGTACATTTCACAAATACTTACAAAGAAAACAATTTCAACAACAGCAAAAAAAAAAAAAAAAATCGACTAAATGTCTACATGAGATTTTGAAATAGGAATAGCATTTTCTTGTAAAAAAAATATTCTGAAAGAAATAATTTATTTTTACAGAGTACTGTTACAAATTTTAGCTGGTGGGTGATAAAATGGACCAAAGAATCACTCCCTTAAAGGGGACATATTATGCCACAAGATGTAATATAAATCTCTGGTGTCCCCAGAATGTGTCTGTGAAGTTTCAGGTCAAAATACCCCCAAGATCATTTATTATAGCTTGTCAAATTCGCCCTTATTTGGGTCTGAGCAAAAAACATACTTGTTTTGTGTGTGTGTGTTCCTTTAAATGCAAATGAGCTGCTGCTCCCTGCCCCATTCCAGCGGCTCCTTTACACAAGCTTCGGATACAACGTCAACAACAAACTAATCTCACTCAGCCTAATTGTCAGAAATATCCAATGGAGTGCAGCCTTATATGTTTGAACCGGAGTCGGGCACTGATGAGAGACTCAGGAAGAGGTTGCAACTTTTCGACTGCACCTGGACGTTTCTGAATGGTTAGTGGATACATTTACAGTATGTAAAGTTAGTTGTTGTGGAGTTACGTTGATTCAACTCATCAACTAGCATGTACCGTCATGTTAATCTATAAATTGTTGTATAGGTGCTCATGTGGGGACGTAACGCGTCCATCACCTGACTATACAATGCATAAAAAATTTGCATTTATGAATTACACAGATGGTGAGCGTTTTTGGGAAAAAAATAATGACATAGCTCTAGTCTCTGTGAATACAGTCAAAGACCATGGTAATATTAGCCATACAGCATTCTAGAAAGCTCATTAAGAAAGGAAATTTGCAAACATCCATAAAATATGAAGTGCCGTCCTTACTTGTTCTGGATATGAAGTTATAGCACAAAGTGTTGGTATTGACCCATCCTTCAGAAACAACTGTTTCACAAATCCAGCGTTGTATTGTGACTGACCCCTCGTTGGAGAAGCAGTCATGCGTAAAATGATTTGCGCAAATATATAACATTTACCGACATTCTTGGGCACATTTCCTTCAAAAGTGAAATTCATCCACGGTGTCTTCAGAGGGTCTGATGCAGAGAGTCTATGGAGACTTGTATGTTTGTTGGTACATCCAACAACAGAACATTAGTAGCATGTTTGGCGCAGATATTGTAATACTCTAGTTAGCTGATACAGCGAGTAAACAGAAATGGAGGTCTCTGCTTCTCACTCAGATCATCATCAGTCATGGACGGGGTTTCCCTACTCTTTCATAGGAGTAGGGGGGAATCTGGAACAGCTTGTTATGAGAGATTGATAATGACTGATGGGGATTCAATTAAAAAAAAGTATTTGGTAGATTTTTACCATTATAGGCTGGTTGTTTACACACACTGTGGACACACATCTGTGTTCAAACACCTAGTAAAAGTGAATTTTGTATAATATGTTTCCTTTAAAGGGGTGGTAAACCACGATTTCACTATTCTAACTTTAGCTAGCGTGTAATGTTGCTGCTTGAGCATAAACAACATCTGCAAAGTTACAACGTTCAAAGTTTAAAGCAATGGGAGATATTTGCTTTTAAAGAAATCAATTTCTAAGGACTACAACAAACGGCCAGCAGGCGACTACAGACATTCCTCCAGGGTTGGTGACATCACCAGCCTCAATATTTACATAAACCCCTCCTCCGAGAATATTAAATAAGGGGGGGTGAGGCCATTTTGTATCGCTGTTGTTGTGGTATAGTTAGGCTGGAGTGGTGTTGCTGCAATGCTGACGAAACGCTGTTATTTTCATCTGGATTGCAGGTTCTGCAACGCTGTTCTGCAAACCAGTCTGTTAAATGCTCATTCATACTTAACGTTATCCGACGAACACCTAACGTTACAAACACTAACGTTAAAATCTCAACAGCGAACTTGGCATTAGTGTAAATGATTCTTTGATTAGAGCTTTTATGTATTATTTATCTACGGGCATGCTAAACATGGTTCAGTGTGTGATTTTGGCTACTAGTAAAGCCAGTGTTTAGTGTTCGTTTTGGGTTAATAGTTCTTGCAACAGATATTTGGCTATAATCGTTCTAAAAATACAAAAGTAACAGTGCCATTCAGTAGGGATCACTATAGATCCGCAGTCTTTACTCTTGAGGACTGAACATGTTGAACAGGTTCTGCTCGATCATCTTCACTAAAATGTTCTGGGTCTGATTCGGGGTCAGATTGGTATGGTTTTATTGACGCCATTGTTTCTAATACTGACCAAAGCACAGCCTCCAGGTAAGGGGCGTGACGTTTCCGACAAACGTGCACTGCGGTTAGCGAATCACAACACACTGGACCAGCTAACCAATCTGAGCCCATTGCGTATTTTTGAGGGACCGGCTTCATACAACCCGGAAACCATCAGACCGTTTTACAAGGAGGGACAGAGCAGTGTAGAATAAAGGTCAAATATATGAAAAATAATGCAATTTTTTTTTTAAACGAAGCATGAACACATGTTACAGTGCACCCCACAAACACAATAAAGCCTTCAAAAGAATGTGTTTTACTACCCCTTTAATGCCAAGTTTGGGCACCAGAATATCATTGAGACTTGGGTCAGTAAGCAACCTTCAAGTGGACACCCGGTTATATTAATGCCATAGCAACCACACAGAACACCCTAGCAACTGTTTATCAATGCCCTGGCGACCACTCACAACACTCAAGCAACTTTTGCACAGGCAAGTACCTCACATTTTCTTCTGAAAATGTAAACATTGAATCTGACTGATCAAGCACTACAGCTACAGTCATTCAAGAATGTTTTTTTTTTTTTTTTCATTGCTGGGAATGAATCATTCAGAACCAGATTCATTCAAAAGATCTGACTCAAAACACAGATTTGTTCGTAAATAATAGGCTACTTGCGTGGCAAGGAAATCTAAGGCTACAATTTAGATTTTTGGTGAATAACAACAACACATTTTAGCGGCATCTAGTGGTGAGGTTGCGAATTGCGACCACCCACTACTCACCCCTCCCTTTCGAAGCACATAGAAAAGCTATGGTGGCCGACACAGTCAGTCAGTCAGTCATATTTATTTATAGAGCACATTTCAAAAAAACTATTGGCCAAAGTGCTGTACAAAGTGTAAACAAGTACCCTAGTAAGTAAACATAAAACACACCAATAAACAATACACTACAATTTATACCACTGGACCTACTTATGACCATAAACTACCGTAAATAAATGGGTTTCAAGCAAATATTTAAAATCAATGTATGTGATGTCTTTATGTAAAATGTCTTTGGAACAGTCAACTGTAAACTACTAGTTGACCTGAGTTTTCTGGAAGCATTATGGTGGAATAAAAGGAGATCAGAGATGTATGGAGGAGCCAGTCAATGCAAACCCTTATAAGCAAACAATAGTGTTTTGAACTCAATACGATATTTAACTGGGAGCCAGTGGAGAGAGAACAACACTGGCGAAATATGTTCGCTTTTCCTTGTTCCTGTTAACAATCTTGCAGCACCATTTTGAACAAATTGTAGATGTGACAATAGAGAATGTGAGACACCCAAGTATAGTACACTAGAATAGTCTAATCGGAACGAAATAAAAGCGTGTATAACAGACTCCATGTCTCGGGTGTTAAGAAGGATTTCATTTTCGCAATATTCTTAAACTGATAAAAACAACTTCTGAACAAACCACTGATCTGTTTGTCAAAATCAGAGCAGAGTCAAAAGTAGCACAGGACAAAGATGTCGTCGTCTGAGACAGCAGAGAGTAGCTAGCGTTCTATAGAGCAGTTTGTCCGTTTAGGGCTACTGTAGAAACATGGTGGCGCAAAATGGTGACTTCACTGTAAAGGATCCCACGGTGTGTTTGTAGATAGAAATGGCTCATTCTAAGGTAATAAAAACATAATGGTTCATTATGTAAGGTCTTTATACACCATTGAAAGCATAGTTATGTATATTACATTGCATTTCTGTCAATAGACCATCCTAAATATTACACAGTGCACCTTTAAAATTTGGTCTGATTGTCACACAAAGTCACATGACTTATAATGTAGAAAATTATATATGGACCAAGTTTTGTGCTTTTGCATATTTTTGAAATTTGAAAGCCCAGCACATTCTTCTATTTTATATACATTATTTAAATTTTTGGGTGAACTCGACTACTGTAATTCACTTCTTATTGGGCTGCTCGCTAGAACAATCACTAGACTACAATATGTACAAAATTCTGCTGCCAGAGTCATCAATCACGTCAAGAAATTCTCTCCCTCTTACTCTGCGTGACACTGCTACTATATCCTCATTCAAATCTCAACTAAAAACATATATTTTCTTACAGTATTCCCAACCCTCCTCTGCTTAGTGTTCTGCTGTTTTTTTGTTGTTGTTGTTTTTCTCACTGTATATTTGTATATCTATATTGATGCTGTATATTTTCTTGTACAGCGACCTTGAGCTTGGGAAAGACGCTATATAAATAAACCATATATACAGTATATATAGAAAAAAAACAGACACAGACGGATCATTTCCATAATGACCAATGCAATCTACCAGTTAGCATCTGGTTTAAGACGTGATTTTTTTGGGTAGTAAATAATGGTGCAAACACCAGTAAATTGGCGAGGGCAAACCTTAGTAAATCACCTTGCGTGATTCATTTATATACTCTCCTCCCATAAATTTTGTGTCTGAAAAGGAAACTCCTAAAAATGCATATGCAATAAGGTCAGACGCAAAAATAACCCTGTCCACACCTTTACAGCCCTAATTTTTTCCACTGTGTGTCTTTAGTGAATCCTGACAGTAGTTTAATCTGGCCTTAAATGTTTACTAGTATAGTGTATACTAGTATACATATACAGTGTATATGTGTGTGTGTGTATACAAATAAAAAAGCCCCACTATAATATAAATAATAGTAAAATGAATAAATAAAGCAGAGCTCAGTAAGTCATTTATCCTGACCGTCTGCTCACAAACGCTGATAAGGGTTTCAGGTTTGAAGGGTTAGTCAACAGGAGTTTCTCACAGGTGTCTGCGGTGGATCAATAAGCTTGTAACATATACCAGAGATCAATCTAAGAAGCAGATGCATGATCAGAACAGTTTTCCACATTATGCAGAGCAAACTGACAGATCTTTGATCGTGACAACAGACGCCACAAAAAAAAAAAGAAGAAGCTCCCCTGTTCCTCTCCGCATCCGCTTTCATGTCTGGTGAGGTTCTGGTGCTCTGGGCATATGGTGCCTGGATCTCCTGTGATGACAAGTGACAGGTTAACAGAGCCGCCCGTGGGGGGCGCCGCACTGCGGCGGGGGGAGAAGGTGGGCTGTGAGTTTGCTAAACACTCCCATCTGTTCATATCCTGAGGCGCTACTGTATCATCTTATGCAAATGAACTTGTGCGGGAAGCACGTTAATGCACACACAGTACAGCGGAAAAGAGAGCAGTAAGATGAGAAGTGGAGGTTCAGCTTCTGCCTGCGAGCTAACTTAGTTTTGTGAATCAGATCAATTTCGGGATACATGTAATCTTGCCAACCCTGTTTTACCCATTAACCACAGCTAGGCTGGAGGCTGCCGTGTCTCTTAGGGAAACCAAGGTAGCATCTGTTGTAGAAAAAGTCTTCTTTGCAAAAAATCTCTCAAGTCAAAAAGGTCCAGATGCCAAAGATCAGACTTTATTGGTCCAGTCAACAAAGCTGAGATGCCAGCTGAACATCTAACACTCTTTTCTCCTAACCAGTTTAACCATTGAACGTATATTTGGTTTCCCAAACGTTTTATTAGCCCATTCTCCTTTCGCCTGCCACAATTAATTCCTCACCCAGAGGACATATTAAAAACCATCAAGAAAGTGTACATAACATATAAATCAAAAAGAGCAGCTTAATTTCATTGTACCATTTAGTAACTGGTGCAGGCTTGCACACTGATTGTTTTCTTTGTACCATAAAGTTGCTGAAGTGAAACATACAGTGTAGTTATAGAGACCCGAGGCCTTACTCAGGCCTAATAGAAGCCTAAAGTTTCCTGGCTTCATTCATATAATTCCCAGACTATTCTACAAACGTACATATCGTATATGTCTAATATATATATGCTATACATCTGACTAACATTATGTAGAACTAGCAGCCTAACAGTTTAAAGGGGACCTATTATGTAAAATTCACTTTTACATGTTATATGAACATAAATGTGTGTCGGCAGCACAACCACCCTATAATGGTAAAATCCACCTACTCCTTTTTTGAATCCCCATAAATCATAAGCAGTGTCTCAGAATAAGCCATTTGCAGTTTCTATGCAATGTGACGTCACATTGCACAGGCCCCGTCCACAGCTGTACACAGTCTGCCATGTTTATCTCCACGCCAGAGCATTTAACAGCAGCATTCAAGTAAGAAATGTATTCCTAATAAAGCTACTAAAGTTATTCAAAAGAGCAGCGAGTGATTTTGTTTTTCTTTTGTTGTTTGGTTCATATTAACAGCATATACAGCAGTACTGTATATTACGCTACTTTCCCTTTAAATGGGTCACAAACTGGCTTTTTTCTTTTGTATACTGATGTTTGAGGTAAATTTATGATATTCGCTTGGTTTTTACATTCAAAAATATCAAAATGAATAAGTAATAGGCTATTTTCTACCCTGGTTTTTAGCCAAGCTGCTGAAACGCTCTGTTTTTATGGGCGTGCCGCATTGAAAACTTGGATAAAAACATCCACTGCTATGATTGGATAACAGTTTTGCATATTATAATGAGTTCCGACTCCCCCTTCAGTACATGTGAGGAATCGTTTTGAAAACTTCCAATGTGGAAAAATGGGAACCGGAATGATTCGACCCAGAGTCTGATCCCGAATCGCAGGACAATGAACCAACAACACCTCAAATACAAAGGATACTCCAGCCTGTGACAGCGTGGTAAGTTATCGTTAATTATGTTTAGTTAGACACATACACATAATAAGTTGATATCAAACGATCTGTAACAATTCAATACTATCACATATATAAAAAAAGTTTTTACTCACATAAGTGTTTTGCACCATTCCTGTCGGACACAATATAGAATCATTTTTAATCTTATTCTGTCTGCAAATCTCTTGTTTACAAAAGAATCTGTGGTTAAATGAAGCGAACAAATGCGCAATGTCTTACCCACGTGAACTGGAACTTCAGAACTTCAGGTTTACAAAGTTTAACCGCATTCCTAATATTGGAATCCGAGGGAAGCTTATGCAGCGACTGTGTTCTTCCAAAACCAGGCACTGCACAATATTTTGTAATCTTCAACGAAATGTTTATTGCTTGGTAGCTTGATCCGGTTTAGCGACATGTAGTTGTAGATGTAGATGTTATATACTTATTACGTGTCATGCGCGAATCGATGGGCGGGGCTACAGAATAAGGCATTGGTCTTCTTCTGTTGAGGTGGCATTTCGCTGCTTTCTGGCGTCACAGGTTGCAGATGCCTCGTTTGATGTGCCAGCAGCTGTCAATAAAAGTTTGAAGAATCTTTGAACAACAAGGAAGTTTTCAACTCCGAAACTTACAGGATATTCTTATATTGCGATGACGTTTTATATATCAAAAGCTCAAGGAAAAGTTGATTTCTCAATTAATGACCCCTTTAAAACACCTATCTAATATACACATGTGATTTCTTTACTTGCTGCTTACGTTCACAGACATAACCGACTGAGTTTATGTGTACTTTGTGTGTTTTTGAAATAACCTTTGACAGTTTAAGCGCAATAAGACGTGAAAGAGAACTCAGTTTAATACTCACAGGACATGCCGTCTGACATCCAGCTTTCTGTGCGTGTGCTTCAGATGTGTGCTCTCAGAAAACCATGTATCAGAAGTTTAGACTGATATGGCTTTAAATCGCATGCAGATAATACACTTTCATGATGAGCTGTACAGGCTCCATCCTCTTCTGGAAAGAGGGGGGGGGGGGGGGAGCAGCAGCTCATTAGCATTTAAAGATACATGCATGAAAACAGCATGTTTTCCCTTCCACTCAAAAAAGGACATTTACAACATGGTATAATAAATGATCTATGGGGTATTTTGAGCTGAAGCTTCACAGAGACATTCTGGGGACACCAGAGACTTACAGTATATTATTATTAAAGGGGCATCATAGGTCTCCTTTTAGTAACAGCTCAACCAAGTGAGACTTTCAGTTAGTTTTAGCAACAATGCCAATAACTAATTTGTATTAACTCATATATTTTTATTACACAATATGACTGTTCTTTGCTATCTTAAAGTGAAAAAGAGTAGTTGTTAAACGTGCATGTATTGTCTTTACCCTGGAGTTGTGTACTGTATATCCTTCAATACAGATTACATCGATTTTACTTACTTACACAAACAGAAATCTACAGTGGTTAAATTCAGCTCGGTTAATCCTTGCGAGAGATTTAGGTATTAATGTGGAGGGGTTTTAGAAAGCAGATGTCTTATCCTGTGGAAAATCTAAAAAAATAGTCAGATTAGTGGCTTGAGAACATTGAAACACATGTTATTTTTTACGATCAGCTGATACACAGAGAGCTTGATCTCTATAATCCTATAGTATGTAACTAGATACATGTATTATATTTGCTTTGGCTCTGAGATATAGTTTAAAATAACCCTAAGGAGCTTTTGATGGGAATGAAACACTTCAAATAAAATCCTCAAATCCATGTAAAACTGATGTAATTACTTCTCTAATATACTTTGAGTTATGAGAGGAGGACGGTGATGATAATAATAGTAATTCAGAGGTTTTTTTTCCCCTTATTGGGCTGATTAATATCACACACTGACCTGATCATTTAAAGAGTTAAAAGATGAAGCGCGGCTCTCAGATGAACACAGAGATGTTGTGGGCTCTGAAGAGGTAATGAGAGCAGATCTCAGAGGCTGTCAGACCGCAGTCCCTCATTAGGTGCCAATTAGACATTAACGGCCTGACTTACTGCCATGGAGAGAAGTGATCTGTCTCTGCCCACCCCCGGTCACCATTCAGCCCCAGACACGTCAAACACACACTTGCAGTATGGCTCTGTGTAACATACTGCTCCTTTTCTTTCTTTAAAATGATTTTTTTTTTTGTAAACACAAAGATCAAGCTCATTTACTACAACATACTCAATGAAGCACAGAGTGAATATAAAATATGCAACTATCACCACGGACTTCTTCGATAAAACCTTGATGCAACATCCAATCAATTCCAGCAACAAATCCAAGATTCTCATCTACGTCACGGCAGACAGATTCTCCCGGAGCATACTTGTGCTCTGGGTCAGTGAGCGTCTGTCTAAACCACTTCAGCTCAGCGGAGAATCCTGACAGGTCACCAAAAAAAAAAAAAAATATTTGCTCTTAAGCTTCTGGCCGCTTTAATTCATTTGTTTTCATCTCTGCGTTAATTCTGTTCATCTCCATATGCCAGGCGGATTACCGCACACCAACAGATCTGCTGTCTGGATGTGGACGCTTTAATTACTCCACGTGGCCCCTGTCTGTGTGGCCCTGGATTGCGTCCCAGGGGTCTATTTTTCAACCTACTTATCAGACAAGTGGCATCACCATCACAGAAGGGAAATATATACAGTGCCATTTTCACCTACAGTCCAAAGACAGAGCAAAGATAAAACAAATGTTCATTTTTAATGGTTGTAGATTAGAAAGATTTTAAAATGAAAAAGGCATTCTGTTGTTCAAGATAATGATTTCAAATGTATTTTCCCCCCAATATTTTCTTATTACCGTAATGCAAAAACATCAAGAATACAAAAAAAATACATAATTTATTATTTATATATAATACACATGTAAACGGTCCTACTCAATCCACCCCGAGAGGGTTTTGAATGGGGGTTTCCAGCGTGGGAGGTGGGTCCGCTAACAAGGACGCTAAAGGCCTCTAGCCAAGAGAGTGAGGTTTACAAGCACAGCTCTTACTGGCCCATGTCCGTTACACTCAACCCCCTAAACCTCACTCCCATCCAGGTCAAGGAACCAAATGTAATCGGTTCTACTCGACCCGCTCTGAGAGGGATTCGAACCAGGGTCTCCAGCGTTGGAGGTGGGCACACTAATAAAGACGCAAAAAAACGCAGCCGCTTGCACGCCTCTTGGTTAGGGATGGGCGATATCTTATCGTTTGCGATATACCGGTAAAAAATAGGAGTGGCGGCACTGAATCCGCATCTCACGTGCAGAACGAAAACAACTATGGCGGAAGCTGCGGAAGAGTTCATAGCTAAACGAGGGGCTACCTGAGGGCAATCTGAACCATACAGATGTATTTTCACTCGCTGAGCGCTTGGACTGAGCGCTTAAGAGATTTGCTCTTTCTCAATCGATCGGTAAAGCACACTATTTCAGTTCATCTCAATGAATGCGCAGTGCATTTGACGAGCAGTAAACACTAGTGTGAGGCGCGCGACTGAGAGCGCTCAGTGTTTCACACACACTCAAAGAGAGAGTCTTATACCAAACAGAATTGACGTGCTACATGTAAACAATATCCTTTGTTGCATTTTCCTGTAAAGTAATGGCGTTTATTTGGAATTATTCAGCCTTTCGTGAACAGGAAGAAAGGAATGCACAAACGGGAATCTCATTGGCTGGCGTGCACCTATTACTGTGCCTGTTTTGATTTCAGCCAATCAGTTGGAATGAACGCTGACAACGTGATTAATATTCATGAACCCAGAAGCTCATTATTGCTTAGTGCGGTTTATTTTTATTAGTAGAATAATTTGTGGTATTATTATATTATCAACTCAAATTACTGAAGTTCTATCATTAAATCATTATTTTCAACTTTTTTGTAATCTGAAGACATTTTTGGGATAATTACTTTTGCTGTTTCTGCTATTTTTACCACTGTTTGCACCATGTATGAATAAATACAGAATCGGTTTACATGTAAAACTTTTCATTGATTTAAAAATTATTTTTGTTTGTATTGTGTGATGTTTTTTAGCACAGTTGCACTATTTAAACATTTCCTGCACTTTTACAGAAGACATTATATCTGCAACTTTTCCATTTCTGAAAAGGCTGGTGTGGAATTTTACATAAAAAATTATTAAAAAATTATTAATTATATATATATATATATATATATATATAAAACATGAGGAATGATACTACATTTATCGTCATTGATATCGTTATCGCAATAAATACTAGAAAATATCGGGATAAATTTTTAAGTCCATATCGCCCATCCCTACTCTTGGTGCCAGGGGAGTGAGGTTTAAAAGCACAGCTCTTACTGGCCCATGTCCGTTACACTCAACCCCCTAAACCTCACTCCCATCCAGGTCGAAGAACCAAATGTAACCGGTTCTACGCGACCCGCTCTGAGTGGGATTCGAACCAGGGTCTCCAGCGTTGGAGGTGGGCACACTAATAAGGACGCAAAAAAATGCAACCTCTTGCACGCCTCTTGGCGCCAGGGAAGTGAGGTTTACAAGCACAGCTCTTATTGGCCAATGTCCGTTACACTCAACCCCCTAAACCTCACTCCCATCCAGGTCAAGGAACCAATAACCGGTTCTACTCGACCCGCTCTGAGTGGGATTCGAACCAGAGTCTCCAGCGTTGGAGGTGGGCACACTAATAAGGACGCAAAAAAACGCAACCTCTTGCACGCCTCTTGGCGCCAGGGGAGTGAGGTTTACAAGCACAGCTCTTACTGGCCTACGTCCGTTACACTCACCCCCCTAAACCTCACTCCCATCCGGGTCACGGCACCAAATGTAGCCGTCCCTATACTCGTTTCGTGCGGGATTCAAACCGGGGTCTCTGCTGTGGGAGGCGGGCATGCTAAAATAACGCTAAAGACCGCAGCCACTCACATCAGTTGGTAGCGTGCCTGTTGGGGCCTGGGGAGTGAGGTTTACATGCACAGCTCTTACTGACCTACATCCGTAACACTCACCCCCTAAACCTTGCTCCCATCCGGGTCACGACACCAAACGTAACCTTTCGTACTCGATCATAGTTTCTGCGTGGGAGGCGGGCGTGCTAAAAAGGACGTTAAAGACTGCAGTCAATACCTATACATACATATATACACACCTACATAACATATGATGCAATATATATGTTACAACATGTATATATTTTAATCATTAGTATTAGACACAGACACAAACTTGATCCCCAAGCAATTAAAACATGACCAAAAAATTAACTACTCCAAGGGAATTTATATTCCAATAATGAGAATCAACATAATAATAATAATAATAATAATAATAAAAAAACTCAATATAAAATGTCCAGACACATTACAGTAATGAGAATTTGGGGGGCAATGTTCTTAATAGTAATGAAAATGAAAAACAACAAAAAAAGAGGAACGTAATGGCCCTACTTCTCTGTACACAGCTTTGTTGGTGCAATGTCTTCTTTTTCCCTCTAAATCTTACATCTCAAGGGTCAGCATGCTGAGGTCACCCCTCCCCCCAGCCACCCTACTTCCACTCATCTGTCCATCTAATCTGCTGAGACCCATCTGCTCAATGCACCCCACACAGAAGACCAGACAAAAACGAGCAGAGACGACAGCAACACAAGTTGTTTGACGTGTGCGTCCATCACTCACCAGTGTTTGTCCAGTGTCTAGATGCTGACTCGCTCAAACCCTTACTTGAACGACAGGTGCAAAGTCACAGCACAATTTATACGTCACAATTATGACAAAAAGATACATGCCAAAATTTAAGACAGACAGACCCTGATTGGTTAAATAGGAATAGGTTATTAATAGCCAGACGTCCATGCCATTTTTATCGTGGAAAATAATACAGCACTCAGTTGGTTTAATTCGTGCAATAAACACAGTGTCTCAAAAACTACTTGAGCCAAAGCTTTAAAATGAATACTCAGATGTCATCAATTATAAATCCAGGTTCAGATGAGAATGCATTTATACATTTTAACACATTTTAACAAGTGTGGCATCTGGGGTTAGTCATTCATAAATAATTCACCATATGTTCACAATATTCATATCAGGAGTCATTTCTGTGGAAAGAAACTGGTGTCTGGTGCCTCTGGCTTCAAGTGATGTTTCTACAAGCCATATTGCAAAAATGTTTGTTTGCCAGTAAACATTTTATATCTACTATTAGTATTATATTTTTTAAGTTTAGTTCAATTTTAAAATTGTGTAAAATTTTATATTGTTTTCAGAGAATATAATTTGAATTTTTCTTACTCCACTGGTATTTTTTTCTTCGTAAGCACAACATTAGGTAGCTTTATGTTTAAATAAAGAATTTAATGGAAAAAAAATTGCAGTGCGATGTACATCATCTGTGAACAATAAATCTATTGCAACCATATCATTGTTTTATGCACGTCTGTCTCTTAGTTAGAATATCAATATTAAACAATAAATCTATCTTTTTCCCCAAAAAACATTCGTTCAGCCGTGTAAATGAACAGCTTTGTCTTGACTCAAACTTGACTGCGCAGTCATACAGAAAATGGCTGCTCACGGTCACATGATTTGGCCTCCATTTTGGAGTTTGCATGTTTGAGCAGCTGCACTATAGCGGCAAAGCTTTACTGCGGGAGGAAGAGAGATAGCAGGCCTGAAACCTCAGAGTGCAATAGAAAGGATGAAACATACTTACAAACAGAGTGAGTAATAACTGTTAAGAGAACAGGGCTTATCTTCTCCGCACAGATAATTTGAAGCTCTCAATTAGATGAAACGCAACTCCCCCCTCTCCCCTTTCAGTTATTTTGTTCAATTTCTCCAGGCAATTTACTAAAAAAAAAGGCGCAGGAGATTTTTACTGGCTACAAATAGAAGAGGCATGCAACGTTCCAGCCAATCATTTACCTGAGTAGCTAGCAGCGAAGAACCCTAGCAACAACACTTCTATTTATTGAGGAACACGGAAGTTTTATCCCAAAATACAGTTCTGTCTTATGCTATTTGTAATTTTGTAATGAATATTTTTTGCTTTTGCCTGATAGCTTACAGTAAACCCACCTTGATATTGACTAGGCTAATAAAACGGCTAAAACCACCCTAAGGTAGGTTATCAACACAGATCTAGCTCTATGGGACATTAAATAGTGCAGTGAACTTATTCATAAATCGGTAAGTAAACACACATCAAACACGAACAGCAGAGTTATACGCAATAACAACAACTAAGTCCTTGTAGCTGTTAGCTGTTAGCTTTGTTTGTTTCAAACAGCGTATTGCAGTCTTGCAATGCAAACAACCTTGAGCGTTTTACTCTTCCTTTACTGAGCGTTTCACCCTCTTCTCCTATTCACGAATATTTCAAAGATTATCATGAAAGCTCCTGCCAGGTTTTTTCCCTTTTCTCTCTGTAAACAATAGCAGGGAAGCGGTGTGTAAGGGGGCTGTGGTCATGAGCACAATGAGCGCTGAACAAACGTCGCCTCCATTCAAACACACTGCAGCAGCTGTCCGCCGACGATAAGGGCTCATGGACACGGTCCTCAAGAGTGATTAGCTGCTGCTGTGGGGAAACCGATTTGCAGATGAAGGATACAGAATGGAGTCAAAGGTCAAATTAAGATTTTAACATCATCGTAATTAGCCAGATTGGGGGACAGTTTTTATATTCCAATTTAAATCTTTAGGGAAACAAATGTTATTTTTATGATGTGTTTGCTAAGCTGGAGATGATCCAGTCTGAGGTAGGAAGAACTGTGATAAACACCATCATATTATATGAGCAACTTAATTGATTCTGAAATCAGAAACTGGATTTAGTATAAGATCCTTCAATATAATAAACTGACTACATCAGGTGGGACATGATTTTATCCATTGCAAATAGATCGCAAAATGGAGCCTGGTCATGAGGGGGTTCAAAATAAAAGGGCTTAAACAGTTTCTGTATTTTTTTGTTGTTGGACTTGATCACTGGATTTACAGAAATCATTTCACTTTTAATAAGTGCTTTCTCAACATTCGATATCTAATCAACTCCTGATTAACACATTAATTATTATTTTATCACTCAGTTTCAGTGAGTTATTTAACCATGCATTAATGTCTTTGGAAGGCTTTTGTCTTTCAAGCACATTAAAATGTACAAATTCACGTTCATATTTACATGCAATGCAGGGATTTTCCAACTTTTTTTGTCAGCTGAAATTTCTTTGACCTAATATATTTTAAATTAGTAGTACCTAGGGTACACTCAGAACATGGTAAATCATCTTTCTCTTATAATGCTCCATGGCTGTGGAATTAATTTCAAGTTACTACTCCACTAGAAACAATTCCTCCTTTCAAAAAGGTATTGCATGTTTTAATTAATTTGTTTATTTATGATACATTTTTTAGCTTTGACTGTTAAGAATTTATGATGCGTGTTATGTGTTTATGTGAAATTTTATTACGGCCATCTTGGCCAGGACTCCTTGGAAGAAGAGATTTCTTTTAATCTCAATAGGACCTTCCTGGGAAAATAAAGGATATTAAAAAATAAAAAATATTTACAAGTACCCCCTGAGATTTTAATTTGTAAATTTGTAAGTCAAGTTTGTAGGTCAATAATAAAATTGTCAATAAAAATAATAATAAATGATAAAATTAAGTTCATGGTTCTGCGACGTCGGTTAATGGTCGCATGACATGCAGGTAAACAAATTTTTTAAAAAGTTTAAATTTTTATTAGTGTTTTATTTTTATTGTTTTTATTTTAAAATTATTGATTTTAATTATTTTTTTAATTTCTTAATAGCTTTTCATAAAATTTACGAACCCCTGCAGTTCCATCACGAACCCCACGTAAATGTAATATTTAATGTACTTCATGTTGTTGATAACAAAGAATGAAATATATTTTATTTAAACTTGTATTTTTATATTAATATGGTACAATACTATTCTACTCAAATCAATGTGATGAACAAGTTCGCTCAAAAGTAATCTAAAAGTAATCCAAATGTAGTCAGATTATATTACCTTAAATATGTAATGTAATGTATTACATTGCTAACAATTTTTATCATGTAATTTGTGATCAGTATCCGATTACTATTTGTAAGTAATCTACCCAGCTCTAAGTATTATCATAATTTACATTTAGGAATCAAGAAATGATACCAAACTCATTTCAATCACTTTAATCTGATGCCTGAGAAACCAGTGAGCCTTGAGAACATTTCCTATGCAAAAGCACACATGAATCTCTCCCTCTGTGTACCCATAATTCTCTCTGGCACCCGCAGAATGATTAATGCACACCAATATTGATTTTCCTATTCTCCTTTTCAGAGTATCCCTTTTATTTATCCGACTAAGCTTCGCTTGTCTCTGTCAGAGTGGAAAAGACACAGGGATTCAGAGAGGGTTGGGAATCCTGGGAATTCTGCTCACTTAACACTGATGTACAGAAAAGGTTTTAAAACAGTTTGGCTGGGGAGGCACCACCCCAGAGCCACTTTCTCTCCGGTTTGCCTGTTTACACATGCTGTCCTCGGTGGGCTGGTTGACCCATTTTTCTCTGGATAACAATACTTCATCCAATCACAGGGAAAACTGAGGACAAGAGCCCCCAATCCTGCCTGTCATACACAGAAACACCGACTGCAGAGGCGAGAGCTCAGCCTCTCCCGGCTCGGAGGAAAAAAGCCGCAGTGGGACCAGTTAAAAACATTAGCACTCCTATACCATTGTTTTGAATGCTGCACAACCTTTTTCTTTCATTTTCAAGCATGGAAATATTTTAACCATACATTTGCATGATCAGATTTGTGTTCTGCTTTTCATAATTGTCAAAATGTAGGAATGTATAGATTGCTCTGGGCCCCACCGGCTAAACGATCTTGAAATATTGAGCATTTATGAAGCAGATTAGCGCTAATGAATCTATTCGTTACTGCTGGGCCTTGTTAGATTCAGTCCATTAAATGGGTGTTGGGTTAAACGTGCGCTTTGCCCCGCGATGGGCGCCAAATGTGATTTTCAGAGAATGGTCAGCTTGCTGCTCAATGGTTTTCAAAATGTCAACAACACAACGGAAAAACATGGAAAGGAAAATCTCCAGAATGCCACCAGCTTCAGTTGATGCACAACAAGCCTGAGGTGGGATTTGCTCACTCGGAAAGAAATGGCAAAACTGGCAGTCTTTACTGCATTTAATCTCCATCAATACATGTAAGCTTCTTTGAGCGAGAAGGTAGAATATATTTTCATATGTTCGCCAAATCTGTCTGCACCGAAATGCATTTGTTCACTGCGGAATATGAGCAGGGTAGAACCAGAAAGAGGGGGAAAATGGAACAGAAAGGGTCTGTCTCACTGGAGCTCTCTCTCTTTAGTGGTTGTTCTGGCCAGAGGTCTCAGTGCGAGGCATGTGTGCTGAATGCTAAAGACTCTCTAAAGTGCCTGTAGCGGTTTGTTCTGTGGCTCACCACTGCATAACACAGCATCCAGATCTTCCCACAATCCCCTGCGACTAAAGCACCTGTGCAATAGCAAATAATACTGAATATACTTCAGCCATAAAACCCCAGTTATAGTGCCTGCTACGGCAATGATCACTATCACTATTGCCAATACTTTACATTAAAGGTGCAGAATGTATTTTTTGACTGTACTAAAGAATAAAAATACCATACTATATTTGCAGAGATTTAGGAAACATGCTAAGTTAACATATTTGTTTCTCCGAAAAACAATGCTACAGCCAGTTTTTCTACTCTGAAATCCACATTCCGTGTCGGAATGTCTGTTTTTGTTTTGGTCTTTGTGTTCCCGCCCGCTGCTAATTTACCCAATATTTTTTCGATACTCCAGGTTGCCAGTTGGCAGAAAACACAGCGTATTGCAGCCATGGAAGCCAGCAAACGAACTGGGTCAGAGGTCACAGATTCGACCCGACCTAAAAAGCCTTGACATCCATCTAAACAGCTCTATGTCCAGAGGCATTTTAAAATGGGGATAAATCAACTCATCAGGGCCTTCACCTAGACGCCTTTCATTGTCAACTGTGCTCGTTGTGTCCTCAATCTGGCAACCCACGTGAGCGTCATGGGCGTAAATCATGCTGGGGTCAGGACCAACCCCATCTGAGGTTACCCCCCCCCCCCAAAAAAAATAATTTAATTATATATACTTTGTGTAAGTAGTAAAACAATACAAACACAAATGGGGCAACAATGCGTTTTAAGTTTAGAAACATTTTGAGTACCCCCCCTCCAGTCCTTCCAGAAAAATGCTGATTTTTTTTGTGATTGTTGCGGGCAAAAATCCTTGATTTTGCGGCACGTTTTCTTAAAACATGCGATGAAATATGCGGGATATTTATGCAATTTTATGCAATGAAATTGCGGGAACTTGCAAATACTGCGGTTTGATGAAAAAGAGAAAAAAAAGTGATTCCCCCAACACCCTGTTCTCACTAGGCTACTACCTTAATGTAAGTCATTTCTTATTACTTCCTATGATAAGCAAGCATACTACATCACAGAAAGTGCTGGGAATATTTAAGTTCTCATCTTTTTTTATTTCAGACCATAATAAACACATGGCTCAAACTTTGCAAAACATTGATGATCACAAGTTCTGTAGCTTTACAAAAGGAATATGCTACAACTTCTGTAAAAACGAATAAATAAAAAATTTAAAAAAGTGTGCTTCCTGTTGTACAGAGGTTGCTATACAAAACAGACATCTTCTGTAAAAATAAGTGCTTCCAATGCACCAAGTGCAATCTCTTACTGTAACGTAAATTTACATACTACTAATATACTTAAAACTGTAAGGTTTTTGAAACATGATTTAACCCACTGGTAACAAAAAAGTGCAATCTTACAACTGTAAAGGCCTGTACACACCGGGACGAATATCGCGCACGCTTATCGCCAGCATTTTTCGTGACGTTTTTCGGCGCGTCTTGAGTGTTCACACACAATCGATTTTCACTGGCGATGCGCCGAGTGAACGTGCACATTCAGTAGATGCGCTCCCAGTACACAAGGTGGTGCTGCGGCACTTTACGCCTCTGACACTTGCTTGTCACAGAAGAAGAGGAGAGACATATTATGTCTATGGCCAAAACCATTCACACACTTTTTACTAACTGGCAAGCAGCATTAGCAGCTCATCTTCTTCTATGTCTACTTACTACTACTTCTTCGTCGTATCAATGTGTGCTCGGTAAGAGCGTTTCGTGCTTGAGCGCCACCAAGTCGTGTTTTAATGTAACTTCAGCAGCTCCAGGCACAGCAAAAGCAGCAATCTCATTGGTCGGCCAGTTTTTAACGCGCCGCGTCAAAATAAAAAAACTAACCCGAGGCGTTTTTTTTTATATTACGCTTTTATGCGATAAACGAGCGCGAAAATCGTCCCGGTGTGAACAGGCCTTGAAGTTGCTTTTCGATGATGTTCACGTCGCGTAATTAGGTCACTTCATAATGTTCCCATGGCAATAGGGGGAAATGGTTGCTCTTGTGTGAAGTAAACGCAACTTTCTGCTAAGATATATGGGACTTTTTTGCAACGAAAATGCAGGGATTATGAAATCATGCAAGCCTCGCATATTTTGCGCGCGGAAATCTGCAATTTATGCGGCAAAGTGCGCCGTATTTGAAAAAATGCGGCCCCCGCATTAATGTGCGGACTGATCGCATTTTCAAGTTTTTCTGGAGTTTTTCTGGAGGGACTGCAGAAATCTCTTGCTTCACAGCGGTTTGGTCCACCACGCACCACACCTCACCTACACACACACGGAAGTCCGGTGGAAGAGAACAAAGTTCATCAGCAGATGTGGAATTAGCTGTTAAGGCTATTTTATTCACTTTAAACATCGGATGAAGTGATTCTTTTCTCTTTAACACAGACAATGCTGAGTTATTAATAAATTAGCAATGACAAAAACATTTTGATAACCAATGTATTTTCGAGTCTGATATGTTAGCAATTATTGTTTGGTAGCTTGTTGTAAGTCACCCACTACAACGGACATGGCGATAAGCCTATGTGTGAACTGATATTAGGCTAATATTGTAGATCTAAGTTACCGCTGTGTTGGGTTTTGCTCAATACTATGTGGAAGAAGCAATTTAATTGAATAATTATATTACCGCGTGGTGAACCTATGATTACTCATATTCAAACAACTATTGCTTTGTGTTGTTGGCCAGATAAAATGACAAAAGAAAAACGGACATAAGAAAAAAAAATTCAGTACACCAAAACACCACACATATCCTTACAAGTACAATTTGGCTGTATTATTTGTGTCCCCTTCAAAAATTGCCCTTAAGAAATTTTATCTTTATTGTCCCCCCTCCAACTGTTTGATGAAAGTTACTCCCATGGTGAGCGTCGAGTCTGAGGAAAAGGTGGCGGGGGTAACAACTCTCTCCAATATTTTGAATTTGGACTGCAGTACCATATTCAACCACTAGCTTTTACGTGGTATATGGTTTACAACCGTAATTCCTCTCGCAGTATTTATTCTTCTGACTTATTAAAAGAGGAGGGCTAATGCTTTTCTAAGTGGACAGACATGTAATTTCCACTTTGTACACAATAAAATGACAGAAACCTACGGTGACCCAGTAGTGCACAACACAACGAAATTTAAAAAGCATGTATAAGTTCACAACACAACGGAATGAAGCCACAACACAATGAAAAAGCCACAACGAAATCAAGACACAACACAACGAAAAAACCACAACACAACGAAATCAAACCACAACACAACGGAAATGCTCCCGACCACTAGGGGACTCTCGGAGTGCGGTAAAGTTAGTTTTCCTTGCATTGTTCTATAGATTCGACAGTCTTACAAATATTTAAACACTACAATCAGTTTTAAGTGTGCAGTTGTATATGTACGACATGAAATATCAATTCAAAATCACCTACGTACATTATAGCTGCATATTTATACTCGAGAGCGCTTTGACCCGCTGCCACAGCGATAAGGGAACGTCTGTCAATTCCACCAAGTTATAACATAATTTGTATGAATTAAATTAACTTTTTTTTTTATTTTCAATATCCAATGTTGTGTTGTGCATTACTAAGTCAGTTTTACCAATACAATCAAGCTGTGGAATTTTAACATGTCTGTTTTTAAATGTTAAAAGTAATTTTAATTCATACAAATTATAAGTTTCAACCACTTGGTGGAATTGGCAGATGTTCCCTTAGCGCTGTGGTATCGGGTCAAAGCATTCTCGATCATAAATGCATGCAGGTGATTTTGAATTAATATTTAATGTCAATAAACAATGGTTAGCCTACATACTGTTAAAACTAATTGTGGTATTGATATCTTTGTTAGATTGCCGATTCTATAGAACTTCTATAGAACTTTACTGAGCTCCGAGTGCCCCTGAGTGGTTGGGAGCATTTCCGTTGTGTTGTGGCTTGATTTCATTGTGTTGTGGCTTTTTCGTTGTGTTGTGGCTTGTTTCCGTTGTGTTGTGGCTTGATTTTGTTGTGATGTGGCTTGTTTCCGTTGTGTTGTGGCTTGATTTCGTTGTGATGTGGCTTTTTCGTTGTGTTGTGGCTTGTTTCCGTTGTGTTGTGAACTTATGTTTGCTTTTTATATTTCGTTGTTTTGTGCACTACTGGGCCACCGTAGAAACCCCAATATATCTACATTAAAAGGGTGAATCATATTTAAAGCCATATTTAAAGACTGGAATTCTAACATTTGAAAACAACAATGTTTCATTACTTTATGGAGTCCAAATGCACCACACAGAAACATTAATATTTTATAACAAAAAAAGTATAGCTTTTCTCTTACTTACAAGAGGTCACTTAGAAAGCTTTTTTATTTATAGCATACCGCAGAAGAATAGGTTTTAGAAAATTTTTGAGGGGCCATCAGCAAATGTACAGTACATCACAGACACACAAACACACACAGATTTCTCCAAAATACCCTCGACAGCCTCTGTGGAAAGGTGAAAGTGTTCCACACGCAGTGAACTGTGTTTAAACTGTGTTTGTTTGCAGGAATATTGCTTTACCTATGAAATATTTAGCACGGAAAACACGCACAGACAAGCGGCAAGCTAATGTTTTGTGACAGCCACTATTATATGACAGACATCTGTCAGATTCATTGCACATTTTCTCTTTTCCATGTTAAAATACCCGTCTCGGGCTCCAACGTTCATATAGGAATATAATGTGCACACAAATTGAGATTGAGCATTAGATGTGAGATGTTTGAAGAATTTAAAGACTGCAGGCGAACATTTGTCACATTACTCCCTTAAGAGAAATAAAAAATTCATATATCACATTGGTATCTTTTACCCGTACAGAAAAATGCGACATCTATGGAAAATGTCCCCGCTCGCTCCCCAGTCTAAACGACTTTTGATTCTTTATTGAATTTGCTAAATGCCCCATAAAACTAGCCGACAGCCCTGAGGGAAGGAAACAGTTGTGTAGACAAGTGTTCCATTTAGCTGATACGGATTTTCAAAACCGCGCTGCCTCTGGAAGGGAAGTAGGTCAATACAGTGAATCTCTGTGACACGACTGCCACCGTCCACTTCTTCAGGATTAGACAGCCGAGAGAGGAGCTCTTTGTAAGAGCGTTACTGTGACAGCATGCCAAGTTAGAGACTAATAAATCTCACGTTGTCACCAACAGGACAAGAAATGACTTAAAGATGGCTTGAAGTTGTTAAACTGATGGGAAACCCCCCCAAAAAAGTGAGGGCTCAGGACTGTAACTGGCTAAAACTTGCTTAGGAGCATCAAAACATCACTCAGAGATGCCTGTAGTTCATCTTAAAATAATTTTCTTATCTTCATGTTGCGAATCTGTTGGATTTTTGTGTGGATCACAAAAAGATAATGTTTGAAAAATGTCCCAGCCAGGCCCTATTTTGAAAGCGATTGGCGACTACATCTGTCAAGGTCCAAAACAAGCATCATAAAAAGGTTTATATGACTCATGCACCACAATAACTGTGGGAATGTGGCTCTCAAATCAAATATGGCAGCATTGACGTCAATGACATTTGAGTCCCCATTTACTTTCATTATACAGAAACGAGAGGACACAGAGGTAAACCGGTTTGGAACAGCATGAGATGACACTGGTGAACTATTCCTTTAAAGTAAGATAACACAGCATCCTTAGAAGTTCAAGCGCAAATTATGCAGACAAGTATCCAGTGTCCTACCTGAGACGAGTGGTACGGTGTCTCTCTCCCATGACACAACAGTGATGTAGTTCTCCACTGAGGAAGGAATAATGCACTTGAAGACCGCTACGCTGCCTCTCATCGCGGTCTGGTCCGCCACGCGGACCGTATAGGGCTCTCGTAAAACTAAAGAGAAAGAGCTTGTGTTATTGGTAAAAAAGAAAATGAACACTGAAAAAATATGTAAACATCATTAAAGCTGAAATGTTTTTAATATTAAAATACTTTGTTCTAGCTGAATATGCAGAGGTAATTCGTTTTTTTACCAAAATGTAAAAAAATCTATCTACACTGTAAAACCGAATGAGTTGGCAAAACTAAAAAAATAAAATGTAGTATTGTTAAGTAACATGAATTGTTTCATTGTTTTGAGTTTTATGAACTTGTTTTATTTTATTTTATTTAGACCAACTTAAACTGACACTGGGATGGGATTTATATTCCCCAGCATGCTTTGCCATGACACTCGAAAGGGAGAGAAAAAGCAAAAATCAAGTGTTATATCATTTTTTTTTTGTGCAAGATTAATGTTAAGTGGGAGATTTAGTAGTGTTTAATGTTTTGCTATGCTAATTTAGAAGAGTTTCTGTTAGCAACACTGGCTCAACCAATGGCATGAGTTTAGGGCAGGACTATCTGTTTGTCTGACCAATAACAGATTGGAAGAGGGAAACCTGTTTGAAAACAGTCATTATTTTTGCTATTCCATTTAGTATCACTAGTGATGCAGAAATTACACATTTGGGGCCAAATTTACTAAACAGGGCAAATTAGCGTAAGCTAGCGTGCGCAATTCTAAAAAAAAAAAAAAAAAACCCAGCAGATGAGAGTGGAAAATTCAGCATGTGATCTACTGATGATGCGCAAATGAAAAAACACAGACGCTGCTGGATCATTCCATAATAACTAACGCAATCTACCAGGAGCAGCGCAAATTAGCATCTGGTTTAAGACATGCTTTTTTTGGTGGTAAATAATGGCGCAAATACCAGTAAATTGACTAGCGTAAACCTTAGTAAATCACTTTGCATGATTCATTTAAATACTCTCCTCCAATTAATGTTGCAAACAAATGCAAAAATAACCCTGTCCATGCCTTTACAGCGCTATTTTTTTTCACTGTGTGTCTTTAGAAAATCCTGACAGTAGTTTTTAAAGGGTTAGTTCACCCAAAAATGAAAATTCTGTCATTAATTACTTACCCTCATGTCGTTCGACACCCGTAAGACCTGTTAGACAAATGAAGATATTTTAGTTGAAATCCGATGGCTCAGAAAGACCTCCATTGGCACAATGTACTTTACACTCTCAAGACCCATAAAAGGTACTAAAGACGTCGTTACAAAGTCCATCTCACTACAGTGGTTCTACAATAACTTTATGAATCGACGAGAATAGCTTTTGTGCACAAAAAAACCCCTAAATAACGACTTATATAGTGATGACCGATTTCAAAACACTGCATCATGAAGCTTCGAAGCGTTATGAATCAGCGAGTCGAATCATGATTCGGATCGCGTGTCAAACTGCCAAACTGCTGAAATCACGTGACTTTGGCGATCCAAACCGCTGAATTGACTCACTGATTCATAGCGCTTCGAAGCTTCATGAAGCAGTGTTTTGAAATCGGTAATCACTATATAAGTCGTTATTTAGGGGTTTTTTTGCGCACAAAAGCTATTCTCGTCGATTCATAAAGTTATTGTAGAACCACTGTAGTGAGATGGACTTTGTAACGACGTCTTTAGTACCTTTTATGGGTCTTGAGAGTGTAAAGTACATTGTGCCAATGGAGGTCTTTCTGAGCCCTCGGATTTCAACTAAAATATCTTCATTTGTCTCACAGGTCTTACGGGTGTTGAACGACATGAGGGTAAGTAATTAATGACAGAATTTTCATTTTTGGGTGAACTAACCCTTTAAACGCCAAAATAGGGTTTGCGCTGGCGCAAACTGTTAGTAAATATGGCCCTTGGCCTTTTAAAACAAGGTACTGTAAAAGTTTCCTGAGAGGCAAATGTTTTGTTTTCAGAAAATTAAATAGGATATTAAGCATAAATAAAATGTATTGTTTTATTGTTGTTATTGTTGTTGCAACGATTTGCTACTTAGGTATAGATGATGTTAGGGGGAGGGACATTCACATTCTAGAGAGAATTTGATTGGACAAAAATGTGTGCGGTACAGGATGAGTCGTCAATATTTTTGGTCCATTTTCCAAGATAAGAAAGACTGTAAATTTAAATGATGTTTATCAGCTAAAAGAATGAGTTAAGGACATTTAGGAGTATAGCATATAGAATAGCCTCAAAGCAAACAGACATCTACTAAAACCCACAAAAACCTCATGTTTGTGTCTTTAAAACATCTGCAACAATCTATATTATCTTTAAACACTCACCAGCCTTAATATGAACATCTTGGCTTCTAATTTTCCCTGAAGGATTTTCCGCTGTGCAATAGTAAGTGTTGTCATGGATCACTTTGCTAAAGCTGGACGGAGGAAAGTGGAAGATCTGGAGAGTGCCGTTTGGGTGGACATGGCGGATCCCTGGGACGTTGTAGCTCTCCTCGCCGGTGGCCAGATACCAGCGTAGGGTAGCAGGCGGCACCGCTGCTGCAGGACAGGGAACCAGAGTCCCCGTGGTGCTGGCGAACACTACCTCTTGCAGAGATGCATTGACAAAATACAAGCTGGAATGTAGGTCTTCACTGAGAACTGCAGGAGACAATAGAGGACATGCGGTTAGTGTCTGAACTGTTCATGCAGTCTCAACCATTTTTTGAGTTAATCAGAACACAAGGTTCTTTCTCTCCGTTTGAAATAACTAACAGCTTGTTTGTCACAGCTGGTCTTATACATCTCCAGGGACGCATTACTTTAACAGCTCATAAATATATTAAAACAGTTAGTCTTGGCACTTTTTAGTCACTATGGTCCATTAGATTCAGGATTCAGAGTCATGCATGCCTACATAGACAAAAACCTCTCAGATTTGGAGCTCAAATACATCAGGTAGCTCTAAACAAACAGTACCGACCAAGTTTTAAAGGGATAGTTCAGTCAAAAATGTACATTTTGTCATCATTTACTCACCCTCAAATTGTTCCAGTGAGGTAACCAGACAGTTGATTTTTGTAGGAAAAAAATACTATGGAAGTCAATGGCTACCGTCAGCTGTCTCGTTACCAACATTCTTCAAAATATCTTCTTTTGTGTTCAACGGAAGAATGAAACTCATACAGGTTTGTAACAACTTGATGATGACAAAAACTATCCCTTTAAATCTTTATTAAAAAAGAACAGACTGTAAATAACAGCTTAGTGAGCAATTTCTCCACTGGGGCTTTTAAAAGAGAAAGATTTCATTTTAGAGAATGAGTGCTGAACCTTGTTTTAATGAAACGATATCATTTCTCATATGTTTTAACACTTTATTTTAATTTATTATATTTTTAATGGCCATTGCTTTGGCAATTCGGCAACACATTTATGCCAATAAAGCCCTAATGGATTTGAATTGATTTGTTCACTTATAACTTTCAGTTTTCAGATGGACATACTGGAAACAAAACACAATTTCAGTGCCCTGGAGTATTTTATAGATAATGGAACTCAGTTTTAGGCCATGGAAAAGCGACTATTGTCTAAAAGCACATAAAGAATAAAATATTTATACCCATACTCTAGTTGATTCCCTAAGATAAAAAAACATAAATGGAAATGGATGGAATAGTGGAATCAGCAGACCATAAAAAAAAAGACTATAAAAGTCTATTTCTTATCAATTTGACTTTGATTGTGGTCAAAAATCTACTTGTTTGAAAAACAGGTACAAAGCACAGCACAGCACAATTTGTACATCACAACATCCTTTTTAAAAGTGAGTATTTTCTCCATAAAAGTCGAGTGATCCAAAGACAATCTCAAAAACCCATTTCTTACTTCTCAAACTACCTTGTAACCAATCACGTCAACGTGCGGGTGGCCTTTTAGCATATCATTAACTATGCTCTGAATCAGAGGAATCTCAAGAGAAGCCAGATTATTACAGTATATTTTTATTATAAATTACGATGTTATGATGAGATGAACTATATGCCTTTCTCCACAAACTGAGAAGGCGAACGGGAACATGGTCTGTGTAACATTATCAACACATTATCAGCTGTTTGATAACATAGTCAAGCAAAAGGCTAATCATATCAATTACCGCTATGTATCTGACGTTGTAAAGAGATACCATTGTGTAGCGTTTACTACAGTAACTTGAGTAAAAGTTGACAGAGTGGATCTCTGAGCTCGTTTGAGTGAGTGGAGGCGGGGTTAATTTGCATTTTCATGTATCCGCATATACTAAATGAAGCAAGTATAGTTACATTCAAACTATTTTTTTGATTTTTTCACAGGAAAATATTTTAAATATGTAATTTTGGTGATCAAAGATGCGTTTTAAAGGTGCAGTGTGTGATTTTTTGCGGCATCTAGCAGTGAGGTTGCGAATTGCAACCGCTCACCCCTCCCTTCCGAAGCACATAGAGAAGCTACGGTGGCCTTCACAGGACAAATATGTCGCCATCTGAGACAGCAGAGAGTAGCTATCGCTCTGTAGAGCAGTTTGTCTGTTTAGGGCTACTGTAGAAACATGGCGGCGCAAAATGGTGACTTCACTGTAAGGGGACCCGCGGTGTATATAGATAGAATTGGCTCTTTCTAAGATAATAAAAACATAATGGTTCATTATGTAAGGTCTTTATACACCACTGAAAACATAGTTATGCATATTATAGGCCTATGCATTTCTGTCAATAGATCCTCATAAATACTACACACTGCACCTTTAAGGGATAAAATTATTGACTACAGGGGGACTTTAAAACAAACAGAGACACATATCAAACCTTACATCACATTATCTTCATCAAAGATATTTTTTTCCCCTATTGTCATGTTGCATTAAGCATATATCGTTCTTTCTTTTTCAGCATTTAACACAAAAACGAACTGTATACTTCTTTTTTGTACACAAAATATAAAAATCCACTATGGTCTATTGATAATCCAGAGCAAAGCTCCAGTGAAAGATCAAAAGAACTTTGGATCTTAAGAACAATCATTAAATATTAAAAGACTTTATGTCAATACTGAGAATCTACAGCGATACGGCATATATGCATAGCCAATGTATACAATTTTATAAAAACATTATTATAAAATAATATGTAATTCTTTTTTATAAATACATTTCATATTAGTATATGTGTTATATATCTTTCTACATATTTATTACAAATGTAATTTTCTCAGAATTTCCTAGCAAAAAAAGAGCTGCGCTTTAAGACTGTTAAAACCATTAGACACATGAGGACAAAATAAAGAAGGCAGCAGCTGTTATCCAGACATGATTTATCTGATTTAGCACCACAGACATCGTGCGGTAAGCATCAGTTAAGGCTTGCGCATGGATTCAAGCACGGATGGACTCTTCATCTTTAAAAATCTGCATGGTCAGCGTCTGTCAATCTGATTCAAATTCAGATAGTAAAACCCAGCGCATGCTTCGCGACACAGTCAGAATCGTTCTGCTCTCAATTATCTAAATGATAGAAACGGCCAGACACGACTCTTCAAATATGAATTGAATGAATTTATAATTAATTTGCCTTTTTCAGAAAGTGCTTCAGGCTGTTTGATTAACAGCGATCCTTATCTGTCTGAAATAACGGACAGAGCGCTTCCTTTGTCACTGCTTGTTTCTGTCTTTCAGAGCAGATCATTGTAAATTCCCGCTGAGAGAGTCTCTAACGCGCTGTCCCTCTGTGGTCCTGTCTGAGCTTGACTCAGGGTGATATTTATGGGGTGAGCATGTGACAGCTCAAGGGCAGAGACCATTTTAAAGTCAAGCTGATCTAGGGGCATGGTGGTCAGGCAAGAGCACGTTTTTCTTTAACAATCTATGAGATTAAGATGAAGGTCTGGTTAACATTTAAAGGGATAGTTCACCCAAAAATGGAAATTCTGTCATATTCACTCTCATTTCGTTCCAAACCTGTAAGACTTTCGCTCATCTGCAGAACACAAATGAAGATCTTTATAACGAAATCTGAGAGCTTTCTGTCCCTCCATAAACAGCTAGGCAGCTACCACTTTGATGCTTCAAAAAGTTAATAAAGAGATCGTAAAACTAATTCATATAAATTGAGAGGTTTGGTCCAAATTTTCTGAAAAGACACGAACGCTTTATATGATGAACAGATTTAATTTAGGCTTTTATTCACATATAAACAATCATAAACACATCAGTTGTGGTAAACGGAAGCTCAAGCATGTTCGCTTGACGTGCGAGAACCAATGAGGTTCATTCTCATGTGTTACGCATCCCATTTGAGCTTCCGCAAGAACCAATGAGGTTCGTTCTCATGTTACGGATCACATTTGAGCTTCTGCAAGAACCAATGAGGTTTGTTTTCATGTTATGCATTACATTTGAGCTTCTGCAAGAACCAATGAGGTTCGTTCTCATGTTACGCATCACATTTGAGCTTCCACAAAAAACAATGAGGTTTGTTCTCGCATGTCAAGCTGGTTCGGTTGAGTAACCATCAGATAGGTGTAGGAGTAGCGTAAGCTTTGACGTTTCTTGCGTTTCAAACAAATAGGGCTGGGCAACAAACTCAAGTCATCTCAAGCTCTTCCTTTATATAGAAATCCTCCAACATTTCTCTTTAAAAAAACTAATTTAAGACTTCTAATTCAGGACCGGTGTTTTGTTTTGCTCTATCCAATGCGCTTCGGTGTTCTTCAATGTGTCATGCGTCAGGTCAAGGGTTACTCTTTTGCCGTAAATCAATGTGTATGACCATCTGACGGAAATGAGTTATTTTAGTTTATAACGTTTAAAATATGGATATTTTTCTTACACAAACGCATCGATTCACTTCAGAAGGCCTTCATTAACCCTATGGAGCCGTGTGTTTTTAAGGATAGATGGATGCACTTTTTTGGGCTTCAAAATCAAATCACAGCCATTATATACAGCTTGGAAGCGCCAGGATATTATTTAACCCTCTCGAGTCGGCGGTCGCAGCTTTTTTTCTTATCAGTGCCAAAGACACTCATATAACACTGTAATTTTTTTATAATTCAGGCAAGTGTTATACATCATTATCATCTGTTAAGTTTATATTTGTTTTGTGTACAGTCACAATAAAAACAAATTGTTGTGCTTTTTGCAAAATAAAGAAAACAAACATGATGTGAGATCTGTAGCCTCTCTGTCAAAGACGTTCATTCAGATAGTCTTCAGAAAATGACCTCTAGCTTAGTGAATACTTGTCTCACAAACATGAGACATACGTCTAAAGAAACGTTGAAATGTCAGGATTTAAACAATGTAAACCAAATCAAAAACAAATATTCTGTGTTTATGTAATCTGTTTGAAAGCAGAGATATGTTAATTGGCTCATTATACACTAACGCAACCACGCCCACGGAGAGCGCGTTCTATTGAGATTCAAATACTGAGGCTCCGGAGTCGACGCCCACACATCAACTCAAACAAACACATCAAGTACTGCATTCCTACTTCAACTACATCGTTTTGAGACGCGTTTAATAATCCTGGAATAATTCTCCATAAAAAGCTGTTCATTTCTTAAAGCAACGGATTCCACCGCTGTGTGTAAGTAGGCTACGTTTACTCTGTAAGCCTCTGTGAATATTAAACTAAAAATCTGAGCGAGGACGCACTGAAGCTTTCATTGTTTAAATTAGCTTAAAATTACTGTCAGATGTAAGTAATTACCTTGACAAACTATACATCATTAAAAACATCTAAGACTCAAGCTTCCATTTTTTACCTCTGTTTTATTCTCAACGTCATATAGTGACCGTAATTTGTTAATATGTGTCAGGAGTTATGAATATGAAAACCGCGTCGGTACCTTAGATTGTAATATGAGCGTCAGCTGATCTCATTCATAAAAAACTCATCTCGTCATGAAGACTCCCGACAAAACAACATCGCTCAGGGCTTTTAGTTCAAAAGTGTGCAGATGAGGAGAAATATTGATAGATTCTCATATGTCTGTGTCAAATTTCTATACAGAGAAGTGTTATTTATTAAATCGCAGATGTAATCATTATGAGCGCTGGATACTCTGATGTGCTGTGTTTTCAATATGAAAGCTGGAGGGCGCTCTGTGCACATGTAGTCCGGTTATAACTCCGGTTGTATTAGCCTGATGAAGAAAGTCATATACACCTAGGATGTCTTGAGGATGAGTAAATCATGGGGTAATTTTCATTTTTGGGTGAACTAACCCTTTAAATTTGTTCGTAAAGCATTGGAGTCTCTACAGAAAATGTGGACTAAACTGCTCAATTCGATTCGTTTTATGATCTCTTTATAACTTTTTGAAGCATCAAGGTGTCAGTTTGCTTAGCTGTCAACGGAGGGACAGAAAGCTTTCAGATTTCATCAAAATGATCTTCATTTATGTTCTGAAGATGAATTAATGTCTTACGGGTTTGCAACGACATGGGGGTGAGTAATTAATGACAGAATTTTCATTTTTTGGTGAACCCTTTAACAGTGGACTTTTTTTCTCCCCAAACTCTACTTGGATAGTTTTAATGAATCTTTTTAATGAAATCTGCAGCTTTATGTCCCTCCATTGACAGCCTACACAACCACTTTCAGGCCCCAGGATGGTAGTAAAGACATCATAAAAACAATCCATGTGACTCCAGTGGTTTAACTTTCACCAAAAAAGGAGTAATTTTAAGATCACAATAGAAAGAAAAACAACATTTACAGTGCTGTTTTACTTAATAACACGTTTTAAACAGCCTACGGCTTTACACTTTTTTAGTTATTAAAGAGAAGAAAACAAAAATAAATAAGTTATATATGAGTGTGACAGGTCTGACTGGGCGTTTGTAATGAGGAGCATTTGAGCGGAATGACAGTTGCATTTAAGGTGAGCAGAAATATGGGTTTGTCTTTTGAAAACACATTAGCATTTGTCCACTGATTACACTGTGTGTAACCAGCCATCACAAGACTCTTTTCAAAACTAGCCAGGCGATTTATTTAAGTAATGTGCGATCAATATTTACCCTGCAAAACCGCATGGGCGCCTCTGGTATTAACCCTTACAAACCTGAGATAGAACTGTTGGGTTTAGAAATAATCAGGACAGACACATTAAACCCTTACAAAAAAAAGTTGTAACTTTACACTAATGGAATAAGATGATACCCATGGTACTTTGATGTATACAATAGTAGCCATAAGTGATGTTCAGCCTATAGGAAAATTGAAATCGTCACCCTTTATACAAATATTATAAAAAATGTGCTAAAGCATTTTGTGTCGTTGTGCTTGGATTCAATTGTTTTATTTGCAAATTGTGAACATGCAAAAATGAAATCAATAAAATATTAATAACTGATTATATTGTAATCAATGCATGCTTTTTTTTGTGAGTTTTTGTATTATTTTTTGCATATAAATAAAACATGTGGCTGCCTTTTTTGCCAATAAATAGTGTTTTGTTTTTCCTTCATATTTAAAATATTACATTTTCCTCATATTTTGATGGTTTAATCAAACTTGTATGGTCATAAAATACAACTGATTACCATATTCAGATATCATAGTATTACCATCTTTTATTAATCTGTTTTTTTCCCTGCACATTTGATAAAATCAAATATATTTTTGGATGATTTGAGTATTTTTATGATGAACTGCTTATGTATAATTCAGAAAAATAAATATAAAAACATGGCATGGTATTTATCAATTTTAAAACTGCACACTTAATAAAATCAAATATATTCTTTGAATAATTTGAGTATTTTTATGATGAACTGCTTATGTATTATTCAGAAGGGAAAAAAAAACATGGCATTCCATGGAACCTGTCAAAAAATAGAACATAGTAATAACATAGTAATTGCATCTTTCTATTTTAAACCTGCACACTTGACTAAATGTAATATTTTTGGATGATTTAAATATTTTCATGATTAATTGCTTATGTATAATACATAAAAATGACCAAATATCCAAATATATGTTGTGAAGGTTTAAAAGGACTTGTTTTTTTAAATCAATTATTTTTTGGATGATTCATAGATTTTTTTTTTAAGATGAATTGCTTGTGCATAAATCGTAACTTATAAATAAACAAACATTATGTTAGAATGTCTTAAGCCTGCAAAGCCTAAAATCAGTGCCTCTCTGAGGATGAAATCTTGGCCCTGGTGTCGGTGGATGGGTCACTCTGTTGGCTGCAGGCCAACTGTGTCTGCGCTGTTGTCTGTGCCGCAAACAGGAGGGGTGGTTCCTCCCCGCGGGCTGCGGAACCTTGACGGAACGTCACGGGCTCAAGGTAATTAAAGCAGCGGCGTGCGAAAAGCCAGAGAGTGCAGAGTGAGCCCGGGAACAGCAGCCGGGATAGTCAGAATTCTTGTCCCTGCCCCAGGGCTACAGCAGGCCTGGCGTCAGGGAGCTGTAGCGGAGCACCGCAATTTAACCAGCTTGCAATTTGCTCTCATGAATATTAAGCACAGCCCAGCCGTGTCTGGGTTAATGGACCCCCGCTCACTGCCAATATGTAAAGCCGAAGATATCCCCCAGATGCCGAAAAAGGGTGAGAGCGGGAGCAGCGCGAGTCCCACTGGAAAAGCGAAGTTTCTGTGTTTTTTTTTTTTCATCTCTTAAGTGAGATGATTTGAATATCATCTGAATAATGTCAGAGCAAACGTTCGTTTAGAGCCTCCCTGGTGGTGAGAAGGAGATCAAACGGCCTCCGTGGATCTACATCAATTACGAGAGCCGATGCCGCTGATGTCTGAATCTAAAGCGCCGCTGACTCGGATGATGAGGAAACACGAGGCAGAGCTAAACGAGACTCGGCTGCTCACGCTGAGCTGACAGCTCCTCATCTCCCAGAGACACATGTAATACAACATTTCATTGAGATTGCCAAAACTATGCATGTACACTTAATTAAACAACAAATCAAATGACTGATTTATAATAAAAACCTTTATATTTATCGAATATATATATATATACACACACTATATTGCCAAAAGTATTGGGACACCCCTCCAAATTCCGGTGTTCCAACCACTTTCCAGGCATGCATTCTACAAACATTTGTGAAAGAAAGGGTCGCTCTCAGGAGCTCAATGAATTCAAGAGTGGTACTGTGATAGGTTGCCACCTGTGCAATAAGTCCATTCGTGAAATTTCCTCACTACTAAATATTCCACAGTCAACTGTGGAACAACAGCAACTCAGCCACGAAGTGGTGGGCCACGTAAAATCCCAGAGCGGGGTCAGCGCATACTGAGGCGCACAGTGCGCAGAAATCGCCTACTTTCTGCAGAGTCAATAGCTACAGACCTCCAAACGTCATGTGGCCTTCAGATTAGCTCAAGAACAGTGCGTATAGAGCTTCATGGAACGGGTTTCCATGGCAGAGCAGCTGCATCCAAGCCTTACATCACCAAGTGCAATGCAAAGCGTTGGATGCAGTGGTGTAAAGCACAACGCCACTGGACTCTAGAGCAGCGGAGACGTGTTCTCTGGAGTGACGGGTCACGCTTCTCTGTCTGGCAATCTGATGGATGAGTCTGGGTTTGGCGGATGCCAGGAGAACGGTACTTGCCTGACTGCATTGTGCCAAGTGTAAAGTTTGGTGGAGGGGGGATTATGGTGTGGGGGTTGTTTTTCAGGGGTTGGGCTTGGCCCCAGTTCCAGTGAAAGGAACTCTTAATGCTTCAGCTTAACAAGACATTTCGGACAATTTCATGCTCCCAACTTTGTGGGAACAGTTTGGGGATGGCCCCTTCCTGTTCCAACATGATTGTGCACGAAGCAAGGCCCATAAAGACATGGATGAGCGAGTTTGGTGTGGAGGAACTTGGCTGGCCTGCACAGTCCTGACTTCAACCTGATAGAACACCTTTGAGATAAATTAGAGCGGAGACTGCGAGTCCAACATCAGTGCCTGAACTCAAAAAATGCGCTTCTAGAAAAATGGTTAAAATTTCCCATAAACAGCTTCAACTCTTCTGGGAAGTTTTAGGAGTGTTATAGCTTCAAAGGGTGGGCCAACTTCATATTAAATCCTATGGATTAAGAATGGGTTGTCATTAAAGTTCATGTGCATGTAAAGGCAGGCGCCCCAAAACTTTTGGCAATATAGTGTATATATATAATATACACTACTTTATTAGTAGTAAAACATGACTTTTTAATAGTTCAAGTGAAAAAGTACATTGTCCAAGAAGATTATGCTTTTTACTTGAAAATTTCACATTTAATTTAATGTGTTTCTTTGTAATTATTTGAAATAAAATTGTTTCAAAGTAAACCCTGCACAAAATATTTCACTGTTTTTCACCTTTTTTCACTGTATATATAAGCGTTTAGTCAATTTGCATTTAAAATATACAGTCTTTCTCTTCTGGTGCAAACAGTGCAAAAATACTGATGACTCATCCTGCACTGCATAGATTTTTGTCCAATCAATGACATTATCTCTATAAACGTCCCTCCCCCTAAGCAAGTAATACATATATATGGTTACTCACTAGTCTTAATTGCTAGATTACTTGCTTATATATATCCAATCTTATTTGCTAGTTAGAATAAGACTAGACTTATCCACCTTCATGTGCGCCATCACCCAAACTCTGCCTTCCAAAAATGTCAGCCAATGCAATGTCAGCAAATTTGGCCACATGGAAGGCCAAGAGCTTTTTACAAATGGCTAAAAGATTGTAGGGCTTCCTCTGAATCCTTTGTTGTTTATAGAGCATAAGGCTCGCAGAGGCAAGTGAGATTTACTCAGGACACCGGTTTCCTTGTGTTTATCACATAAGACACACACACACACACACACTCACACCAAAACAAAGCACAGTGAGGACAGTGAGGAATCATGCTGTCTTTAACGGACAGATACATTCCCCATGGGAGCATCAGTGGTGAAAAAACAAATAAGTAATTATAAAAATAAAAAAAAACAAGTTGGGTAATTATCAATTACAGACTACGGTGATAACAGATTTTGGAGAACCAAAATAAATGATTAAGCCCAAGAAAAAAAGCCAGATCGGAATTATGGTAAACAAAAATATTGACTAGGCAGATTAATTTGGCCTTTTGGGCACAAAAACAGATGCTAGTAGCATTGTCAAAAAAAATTTTTTCAATATATGATGTAAATATAGTATATGTTTTTTAAACAATTTCTGTTTATTTATACTGAATTGTTAAATGATTATACGGAATATGTAATTACACACATATGTATATGTGCAAATACTGTACATCTGGCACTAAAGATATTGACATCAACCACTGAAAAATCAATCTTGGTTCACCACAATATACTAAATACTTAACTATGTATTGTTTGGTTTTGTTAAGCAGCTTACAGTATCCCGATGTCTCAGTTTGTGCCCTCTTCTAAACATGTGCCTGTGCTAATATTTGGGTGCGAGTCTCAGGTCAGCTCCTCTCCTCACTGGCTGCATGGCAGAAAGCTTGCGCCCCTGCGCACTGACGCAGCCAAGCAGATGTAAATGTATTCAGAGCATTTAGTGCTCAGGATTAATCGAATTATAATTTAATCATCTGATCAAACAGCAATTAGCATAATCACTTCTGGGGACGGGCCGATAGAGAATGCAGTGGAAACAGAACAGACCTGAGGCGAGAGCAGCTTCAATGAGGCATTTGCTGGGATCTCTGCAAATGTTACACATTTTTGGGTGTTGAAATTCTGCCCATTTTTTTTTCTCGTCTACTCTGCTACATGGACACATTCAGTGGTCAAACAGACTTTGTTAACTCATGGACAAAAACCAAGGATGTAACCACATATTCAGGACTGCAGGGGACCAGATTTAACCCAGTTCACCCTCATTATTTACTGAAAAAACACATATTTTATATATATATATATATATATATATATATATATATAGAGAGAGAGAGAGAGAGAGAGAGAGAGAGAGAGAGAGAGAGAGAGAGAGAGAGAGAGAGAGAGAGAGAGAGAGAGAGAGAGAGAGAGAGAGAGAGAGAGAGAGAGAGAGAGAGAGAGAGAGAGAGAGAGAGGGAGGAAGTCCTAAATTCTTTTAGCCATTTGTAAAAAGCTCTTGGCCGTCCATGTGGACAAATATATATATATAAGGGAATCATACATTTTTGTGAGGGCCATAAACACCATAGATATTGAGGAGGAAACATCACCTACAATATTAGAATTTAATTTCAGTTTCGGAACTCTATCATTGGAAAACCCTAGTTGATCGTTAATATGAATATTGAGGATGATGTCAAAAAATTCTTGTGATTCAATACAGATTGCATTTAGGTTGAAATTATGATATTTAACATCCATTTTGGATTTTACAAATGAGGTATAAATGGGTAAAACTTCATATGCCGTAAAAAAACACACGTTGTCAGGTAACCTATAATGTGCTTTATTTGGTAACTGAATTAAAATCAACCAGTATTATTCATTATGACTAATTTAAAATATTATTCAGTGACTGAAAATCACAGAATCACATGGCAATATCTCCATAAGGTATTAACGTGCACTTTTTTTTTTTTTTTTTTACTTTATTAAAAAGACATTTACAAAAATTACAGCCATTTAGCCTAAATTCTTCCAATCTGGATATATAAACATATGTATAAAGTCTCACTGATCAACAGATTAGATAGACAGACAGAAAGCAAAGCGATGTGTTCGTGTTAGAAAAAAATATCCATATTAAAAACATTATAAACTAAAATAACTAGCTTCCAACAGCAGCTGTACGCATTGATTTACGGCAAAAGAGTAACCCTTGACCTGACGCATGACGCATTGAAGAACACTGAAGCGCAGAGGATAGAGCAAAACAAAACACCGGTCCTGAATTAGAATTTTTAAAGAGAAATGTCAGAGGATTTCGATATTAGAGAAGTGGATCTTGAGTTTTTTATGCCCAGCCCTATTTGTTTGAACCGCGAGAAGCATAAAAGCTTACTCCTACATTGCGTAAGGGGTTGCTCTTTTGGCATAAGTCGACTTGAGATAAGTCGACAGAAGCTAGTTATTTTAGTTTTTAAAGTTTTAAATATGGATATGGAAGCTTCGCTTCAGAAGGCCTTTATTAACCCCCCAGAGCTATGTGGAGTACGTTTATGTTGGACTTTTTTGGGCTTCAAAATTTCATCCTCCATTCACTGCCCCTTATAAAGCTTGGAAGAACCAGGACATTTTTTAATATAACTCCGATTGTATTCGTCTGAAAGAAGAATGTCATATACACCTAGGATGGCTTGAGGTTGAGGGTGAGTAAATCATGGGGTGATTTTCATTTTTAGGTGAACTATCCCTTTAAGGCTCACCAAAAACCGCCTCTACAAATCATTTCTTTCACAACAACAGAACAAAAGCACCACTGACAGGAAAAATCCCTGTCTAATTTAAGATGGTCACAGTGGATGGAGCAGCCCAGTGGTTTGTGCTAAAGTCATCAAGCTTCTTTACTAAAAAAAGCCTGAAAGTCCTCATCAGTGTAAAATACGAAGTGCTTTTTCTGCCAAGTCATCAAAGCAGGAAATAAATACACATTACGGCCACCAGCACAGGCCCGTCTGTCAGGCATATTTCCTGCTGATTGACAATAAGCTGAGCTGATGGAAAATATGAACACTGATCAGCCTTCCTTCTCGCTAAACAGTTAGTACAAGCAGATCATCAAAATGTCATTATGCCAAACGACTCCTGGAATTACTGATATGCTGGGGAAAGAGCTACTAGGTTGAGTAGCGCTGTGTGTGCGTGTATGTGCCCTACAGAGTCTGACTCACAGCACACGTTTATGTCTTTTTCTAATACACATTGTGCTCTGCTATTGGCACAGCTTTAACCTTCCCGATTTGTTACTTAATAACTAATAAAATATTAAAAAGCAACAATACCGTATATGAAGCATCTGATAAAAATCCCTTTTTACTGCTAGCTTTTTCCCCCATTACACTCTAAAATAAAAGGCTCGTAATCATAGGGGAACCTTTTTTAGTGCTATATAGCACCAATTTTGGTGCTTCAGTGGTTCTTCAGCGGTTCTTCAGAGGTGCTATATAGCACCTTAGTCAAAGAACCGGTGAAGAACCTCTGAAGAACCGCTGAAGAAGCTCTGAAGAACCGCTGAAGAACCACTGAAGCACCAAAATTGGTGCTATATAGCACTAAAAAAGGTTCCCCTATGATTACGAGCCAAGAACCATTTTTGGTGCAATATAGAACCTTTTTTTTTTTAGAGTGTATGGTTTATTTTGGGAAAGAGTAAATTGTATGTAAAACTCCATACACTTTTTTCAAAGTTTTGCTCTGTGTAATTATTTGTGTAATTTACTGAAAACTGTTTCAAAGTAAATCCTACACACCATTTTTTTTGTATCATCTATGGCAAGTTAGGGGTAAACTTAAATATATTTTGGGGACAGAGTTGTCCCTAATAAGGGAGCTAAATTAAAAAAAAAAAAAAAAAAAAATCATAAATAAAGTAAATTATTTTCTTTTAAACAATTCAAAAAACACAACAGGCTATTTAGCTGAGAACAAAATTAAACAAAATTGTGAATCCTATTTGAAATCTGAAATTAAACTAATTCAATCTTAATAATGCAGGTTTTTTGAATGGGTTAGTTTGGGTTAAGTTTTTAAACAAATAAATGACTAAATAAATCTATGATATGTCCTTACATAGTCTAGGTAAACGGTGCATTAGCAAAAACAAATCATAAAAATATATGTGATATGTAAAAACAATTCATAAATAAAGTAGGCTAAATCTTGGTTAGTTTTTGTTTTAATTCTAAAAATTTATGAAAATAAAAACAATTCTAGGATACACTGAAAAAAATTATTTGTTGAATTTACAAAAATGTTTTATCGTAAGTGGTCGCAATCAATTTATTTTATCTCAATTTAAACAAAAACACATGCATTTCCCATGAAACCACTTCATTTTTTTTATTAAAATCAAAAAACTAAATTTAAATTATTTAAACGAGCACAAATTAATTATGCTTAATTTAATCGGGCCATAATCATTTTTTTCAGTGTAGCCTATATAATTACCATAATAATATTAAAACAAGAATAACATGCACATGTCAGGGGCTCTCAAAAAACAAAAACAATGAATCTACATTGTTCTGAAATTCTGTTCTGTTGATTTTAAAACATATCAAATGATTTGTAGAACAATATCCGTTTGCTTTGCTTTCAGGACTGTAAACAAGGCCTTGATTTCTTTCCACCACAGTGCAGCTGCAGTCTTAAAAACCCAGGCGTACAGTTGAGCAAAACAAATGGATATGCCCACACACTTTTGTCTGTTTGATCTGGACTCAGCTAAAAGCTCTCTTAAAAACCATCTCATGGAAAGCGACAGCTGATTGGGCACTTTGCTCTATGCCGCGCTGTTTACTCGTGTCCATTTGAGTGTATGTCAGAGTTGGCCCCTAGCATCAGTTTACAAAAACAACATCGCACCTACTTTCGGCTCCGTCTGTGCGAGGACGCTTATGTTGTTCCAATTACATTTGTGTGTTAATATGCACACGGTCTCGAGAGCTCTTCACCAACACAAGAGCCATTGAAAACAACTCAGCATGATTTTACATGCAAAAACATTTGTTGTTCAATACCAGAAAGCTGAGCTTGGAAAAAGCAGTGTGATTGTTTGTTATTAGGACTTAATTATAAAAACGGTATTAACTGCATTAATTGTGCATCAACACTCTTAGAAGAAAAGGTTCTATATAGAACCTTGAAGGTTTCTGTCAGGCGCTTCATATATAGAACCATTTAGTGGTTCCCATCGTCAAATCATTTTATGAATATATTTCTAAATAGTTCGTTTTGTTTCAGTTTTAATAAAAAAACATTTTATAAATTAAACAGGTAATAACATACTTTATCACTGGAGAAAAAAGATTAAATAATATGTTAAACATGAACATTTTATGAAGTAATTTCTGCTTCTATAACGGAGGCCAGCTAGTAAAGAGCTGTGCAGGTAAACCTCACTCCCCTGGCCTCCAGAGGCGCACTAGCAACAGATGCTAGTTGCTGTGATCTTAAGGGTCCTTGTTACGCCTCCGCCTCCCATGCAGGAAATGTCGGTTCGAATCCCACTCTGAACGGTTGCGAGTGGAACCAGAGGGATTACATTGGTGCCGTGACCCGGGTGGGAGCAAATATGTAATGGAGGCCAGCTAGTAAAGAGCTGTGCAAGTAAACCTCACTCCCCTGGCCTCCCCAGCACTAGCAACAGACATTAGACACCCCAGTCTTTAGGGTCCTTGTTAGCACCTGCCTCTCATGTCGGAAACGCCGGTTCAAATCCCACTCAGAGCGGTTGCAAGGAGAACCAGAGGGGTTACATTGGTGCCATGACCCGGATGGGAGTGAGTGTAACGGAGGCCAGCTAGTAAAGAGCTGTGCAGGTAAGTCTCACTCCCCTGTTGTCAAGAGGCGCACTAGCCACAGACATTAGATGCTCCGGTCTTTAGGGACCTTGTTATCACTTGCCTCCCATGCCAGAAACACTGATTCGAATCCCGAACAGAGCGGTTGCAAATAGAACCAGAGGGGGTTACACTGGTGCCGTGACACAGATGAGAGTGAGTGTAACGGAGTTTAGCTAGTAAAGAGCTCTGCAGGTAAACTTCACTCCCCCGGCCAAAAGTGGCGCACTAGCGACAGACGCTAGATGCTGCGGTCTTTAGTGTCCTTGTTAGTGCTTGCCTCCCATGCCAGAAACTCTGGTTCGAATCTTGCTTGGAAATGATGCGAGTAGAACCGGAGGGGTTACATTGGTGCCATGACCCGGATGGGAGTAAATGTAACGGCGGTTATCTAGTAAAGAGCTGTGCATATTAAACCTCACTCTCCTGGCCTCAAGCGTTGAACTAGCGACAGACTCTAGATGCTGCAGTCTATAGAGTCCTTGTTAACGCTTGCCTTCCATGTCAGAAAAGCAGGTTCGACTCCTGCTCGGAGTGGTTAAAAGTAAAACCGGAGGGGTTACAACGGTGCCGTGACCCGGATAGGAGTGAGTGTAACGGAGGCCAACTAGTAAAGAGCTGTGCATAGTAAACCTCCCTCTCCTGGCCTCAAGAGATGCACTAGCGACTGGCGCTTGACCGTGGTCTTTAGTGTCCTTTTTAATGCTTGCGTCCTATGCCGGAAACAGGTTTGAATCCCGCTCCGACCAGATGCGAGTAGAACAGGAGGGGTTTCATTGGTGCCATGACCCGGATGGGAGTAAGTGTAACGGTGGTTATCTAGTAAAGAGCTGTGCATATTAAACCTCACTCTCCTGGCCTCAAGCGTTGAACTAGCGACAGACTCTAGATGCTGCAGTCTATATAGTCCTTGTTAATGCTTGCCTTCCATGCCAGAAAAGCAGGTTCGACTCCTGCTCGGAGTGGTTGCAAGTAAAACCAGAGGGGTTACATCGGTGCCGTGACCCGGATAGGAGTGAGTGTAACGAAGGCCAGCTAGTGAAGAGCTGTGCATAGTAAACCTCACTCCCCTGGCCTCAAGAGATGCACTAGCAACAGATGCCAGATGCTGTGGTCTATAGTGTCCTTGTTAACGCCTGCCTCCCATGCCAGAAACGCAGGTTCGACTCCTGCTCGGAGTGGTTGCAAGTAAAACCGGAGGGGTTACATCGGTGCTGTGACCCGGATAGGAGTGAGTGTAACGGAGGCCAGCTAGTAAAGAGCTGTGCATAGTAAACCTCACTCTCCTGGCCTCAAGAGATGCACTAGCGACTGACGCTTGACCGTGGTCTTTAGTGTCCTTGTTAACGATTGCCTCCTATGCCGGAAACAGGTTTGAATCCCGCTCCGACCAGATGCGAGTAGAACCGGAGGGGTTACATTGGTGCCGTGACCCGGATAGGAGTAAGTGTTACGGAGGCCAGCTAGTGAAGTGCAGGAAAACCTCACTCCCCTGGCCTCAAGAGATGCACTAGCAACAGATGCCAGATGCTGTTGTCTATAGTGTCCTTGTGAGCACCATGCCGGAAAAGCTGGTTCGAATCCTGCTTGGAGGGGTTACACTTATCTAGAAACTTTTTGGCATAAAGGTTTCTTTAAAATTGATTCAAGAACCCTAGGGTTCAATATAGAAACCCACTGAACCTTCTTTTCGAAGAGTGTACAAGCTGCAGCTGCACTGAGCACTTGTCCATCAACAATAAAGGAAAAAACATGAAATCTCAAAAGGGATATTTAAGAGACCAGGGAATTAAATGATCCTTTCCTTTCCAGTTAACATCCCAAACGGCTTCGCAAACAAGCACGCCGCGTTTTCTTTTGCTAGTCATTACGGAAACACTTCCGGGGTCACCTGTACAGGAAGCGCCAAGGCCACTGCGCCAACATACATTTCAGGGGTTTCCATAGAGACCAGTGGAGAACTGGGCTGTGAGCTTAACCAAATCATGAAAGGCTCATTTTGTATGGCTTCTTTTTCTCTCTCTCTCCCCCACACACCCGCAAGAAACATGCTACACTGGCCAGAGAGCGCGAGATCAAGAGAGAAATAGAAAGAGAGAGAGAGAGAGAGAGAGAGCTCACTGCACTGACAGCAGCGGCACTGCATCAGAACGCTGATCAATGGAGCCTCAGAGACCCACATACACGGCTAGAACGCAGTGGCACAAATGGGACCATATTGATTCAAAGAGAAACACTTAAAATGCTTTTTAGAAATGCTCATTTGAACACAGTTCAGTAGACATGCACCACTCAATTGGCCAAAAACAAAATCCCTCTGAAATGATAATCAATTTCATTGATACACCATTAATTGAGGTTAAACGATTGTGTCCATTTCTGGGTTCATCGCAGCCCTGCGGTAAACTGATATAGCTTGGGAAAAATCATTTGACAAAAATTTTGACTGATATGATTCAATAAAACGTGGCCTCGTGGCATTCAACAACACCCTTTACGCTAAAGCATTGCTGTGTACGCTTTTTGTGTGTGCATCCTATCAAAATGCATCTCCTGTTTTTGCCATCACCGGTCAGTCTATGTGGAGTGGCCTGGGTCTGATATTAACGCGCCACAGTGTTACTCTGTTAAAACCACCTAAATGGCCCCATTTTCTCCTTGCTTCCTCCCCCCCACCCCTCATAACCCCCCTCTCACTCTCTCTCTATTCCACCACAAACACACCCATCCTGATTTAGCCCAGCAACCAGCACCCACTCACTGTCTCTCCATTTTAAAGCCATCAACACTCGCCTCCTGTCGAGCATTTGCGGTTGAAATTTTTTTTTTTTTAGAGGTCAATATGATTCGGACACCCGCATGGAATATTGTTTTTTTTTTTTGAATAAATGTTTTGTGAAAAGGTCACAGTGAAAGCATTCAGTAAAGTGCCAATTGAGTGACTGCGAGTTATTTTTTCATTCAATGCTTCAGTGCTTCTTCTTGAAACATGGCGGCTGTGTCACTATGCCACAATACAGCACATTTTCTTTTATTATTTTTCTTTTTAGATGCTTTTTTGGTGCTTTTTTTAAAATTCATAAAATTGCCTAATTACTCCAATTTTCTATTTGTGTGCGTTTTTAAGAAGGATACCAGCAAATCAGTTTTATCAAACGCTTAAAATAAAATATGTATTATATGTAAAATATAATAATGTCATACAGAAAGGGAGGGGGGAAAAAACAAAACAAAACTGTCACATCACATCAGGTTTGGTCCAACAAGGATGTCAAGATTCATATTTTTGACATTGTTGATGCACTTTGAGAGTATTTGCATAATAATGCATGTTTGTTTGTTTAGTACTATGAGTTGTAAAATGTAATAAAGTGACTAACCATAAATCAGGCGATTTAAATGCTTATTTAGGAGTCTGCTGCTGTACTGGTTCCACCTGAATTATTTGCTTAAATTAATGTGCAATATTTTAAACTATTAGGGGGGAAACTGCATGCATGATATTTATGGCATAAGCACTAAAATGATATGTGTAAACCTTTTAAAAGAATGGTGTTGTGAATTAACAAGAGACTAAATCAAATGGACCAGAATCGTATTTCAAACGTGCTTAAATGTATTCCTAGTGCATTGCGATGTTAATTAATTTCCACGAAGTTACAGCCTGTACAACAATAAAAAAAACACACACTACTCACCATTCAAAATGCACTGGAAAAAGATGATGGCCAATATCCACATGCCCCGCTCCTTTCAATCTCCAAACTAAGATTTTTCTTTGCCCACTGCACACTTTTCCTCCAAAAAAACGTTGCGCAGGAATATGAATATCTCTAATTAGTAGTTCCAGTGGAAGGGATGCATGTGAACCGGAGCTCTCGCTCGCGTGCGCTCCCAGGCTGATTGTCTCCGAGCTGAGATCCAGCTGTGGCGCGAGACGGTGAGCGGCGGGCAGGTGCGATGCTGAGTCAGAGCGCGCGCTTACTGAGGGGGACTGCGCACAGGTGTAGCCTCGTACGAGAAATAAACAGCGGGAAAGTAAATCCACTGAATTATCAATGGTTCAAAATCATATCGGAAAGTTTACAGAAAAGGAAAAAAAAAAGAACGAAAAAGAAATTAAAAAGAAAAAGCTCTGAAACTCCAGCGTGTGAAGGGATTGAGATGATGGCTGTTAGCTGTTCTCAGAGCAACATCCCTCTTCACCACCTCGCACCGTCCAGCAGTCAGCAAGCACGCGCATCTTCCCCTGCTGCACTGATCACTCCAGAGCTCAGCATCAGCACCAGAGCATCACACAACACAACACCCCCCTCTCACTCTCTTACTCTCTCTCTCTCTCTCTCTCTCTCCTCTGCAGCCTTAAAGGTGCAGGGGTGCTGCTCTTAAAGAGAGAGTCCAAGCACACCAAAACAAACGTAAGTAATCATGTGATCACTCACATGCACAAAATTAGGGTAATTTTATTCCCAAGCTAAGTTATTAAATACATTAAAATGCAAATTATACAAACATGATGATAAATGTTATTTCAATTATTTATATATTTTTGTGTGTGTGTGTGACACGTAGAAAAAGTCTAGGTGTCTGGATATTGTACAAAATTTATTGAATACATTAACATGCAAATGATAATACATGATAATAAATGTTATTTAAATTATATTTGTGTGTGTGTGTGCGTGTGTGTGTGACAAGGTGTCTGGATATTGTAACAAAAAAAATTTTTGAAAAAAGCCTAATTTAAAGGAAGCCATCTTGTCATGTAAAAAGAGAATTACCAATAAATATTTCAAATTGTTTCCCTTTTTTAATGAAAAGTTATGTTTTGTTTTAATTTGATATTCATGGGGGGAAAAAATTATGTATATACACACATATATATCTATCTATCTGAACCACTACACCACTTTGTGTTAATTTGATTGTATTAACTAACACAAATTAAGAATGAGCAATATATTTTATAGCATTTTTTTAACCTCTGTTAATAAAAATGTTCATGTTCACAGTGCATTAACTAACGTTAACAGATCCCACTTTTGATTGTAAAAATGTATTAGTAAATGTTGAGATGAATGAAACCCACATGGCTGTGGAAAGAACACAAAAAAGCATGTGGCAAGTTCTTGAATTTGATTTGACCCGTTAGCAATGTTTAAAAATAAAAGAGTGTGGAATGAAGGTAACATTAACATCACAGTTGTGTGTGACAACTTCCTCTAAATGATCTTAATTGGAAGACATGAATTCATGTCATTTAATGCGGTTTCTGTTAGGATTCAGGACCCCTGAGGGCGTGTGAGGGTTTTTTTTCGTCCCTTAAGCTGGCTTCATTAATCGACCTTGACAAATCAGAGCATTTGCCTCCTGCGCAGTGAGGCGTTGGTGCGACTCATTGCGTTTTCATGAAAAACATTAACCTTTAATTAGATTTGAGTAGCCTATGTTCTGTCTAATAATAACACAATAAACTTGATGTTTTTGAACCATTTTTATCTGCCATTAAAAAAAGAAATACATGAATGTGGTATTTATTATTATTATTATTATCTAGAAAATTAATAATATTACTATTTTATATAATATATATTTAATTCTATATACTTTTCAAATATTCATATTATATATTCAAAATAAAGAAATACCTAAATGTGATATTTATTATTATTATCTAGACAGTTAATACTGCTGCTACAACCAATAATATTGTTTTAAGTATTATGTGTGTGTGTGTATGTATATAATGCTTAATTAATTTTATTATATAAAAAAAAATTGTTATTATTAACCAGACAAGTACTATATACACCGATCAGGTATAACATTATGACAGCTGAAGTGAGTAACACTGATTATCTCTTCATCACAGCACTTGTTAGTGGGTGGGATATATTAGGCAGCAAGTGAATATTTTGTCCTCAAAGTTGAAGTGTTAGAAGCAGGAAATATTGGGCAATCATAAGGATTAGAGCGAGTTTGAAAAGCGCCAAATTGTGATGGCTAGACAACTGGGTCAGAGCATCTCCAAAACTGGAGCTCTTGTGGGGTGTCCCCGGTCTGCAGTGGGCAGTATCTATCAAAAGTGGTCCAAGGAAGGAACAGTAGTGAACCGGCAACAGGGTCATGGGCGGCCAAGGCTCACTGATGCACGTGTGGAGCGAAGGCTGGCCCGTGTGGTCCGATCAAACAGACAAGCTACTGTAGCTCAAATTGCTCAAGAAGTTAATGCTGGTTCTGATCGAAAGGTGTCAGAATACACACGCATCGCAGTTTGCTGTGTATGGGGCTGCATAGCCGAAGACAAGTCAGGGTCCCCATGGTGGGGAAAATGTTATGCCTGGTCAGTATATATATACATACACATATTTAATACCAATAATTATTCAGAACACAGATATTTTTTTTACTAGTAGGTGCAGGACACTATAGTTCATTAATGTAAGTGAGGATAGCAAAATAAAGTAAACTGTGACATATTATACCCAAAAATTCTTCATACAGTGGAGTAAAACTGATAAAAATTTGGTACCAAAACTATTCAGACCCTTTGACCCGACCATGTTTTGCTTAAGTGTTTTTTCTTTAATTGCTAATGTGACCTTTTACACCACAGACTGAACAAAATGAGGCATTGCTTGGTCATTGGTTGACCTAAATTGGAATGATCTAATTGTGTACTTAAATTTAACAGCTGATTGTAATCCATTACATACCTTTCTATCAAAGTTGACATTATCAAGATTAATTTGTTCTGACAGAGTTTAACTTTTGAGTTATTGTCATATTTTATTACCATTTTCTAAACTATAAAATGAATAAACTGATAATATGAGAAAATGATGAAGGTATCTGATAAAAAAAAAAAAATATATATATATATACACACACACACACACACACACACACACACACACACACACACACACACACACACACACACACACACACACACACACACACACACACACACACACACACACACACACACACACACACACACACACACACACACACACACACACACACACACACACACACACAGAGTACACACACACACACACACACACACACACACACACACACACACACGTTTGTTTTTGTGAAATGTGAGGACATTCCATAGGCGTAATGGTTTTTATACTGTACAAACCGTATTTTCTATCCCCTTACACTGCCCCTGCCCCTAAACCTAACCCTCACAGGAGACTGTGCAGTTCACTTTCTGTGAAAAAAAACTTGTTCTGTGTGATTTATAAGCATTTTGAAAAGTGAGGACATGGGGAACGTCCTCATATTTCACCCTCTTTTTGTAATACCTATGTCATACCCATGTCATTATACACATTTGTGTCCTGATATTTCACGAAAACATGCCCACAGTACACAGTACACACACACACACACACACACACACGAGCCAAAATGTTATGAGCAGTCACACTCACAGGTGAAGTGAATTTCATTGATCATCTCCTTCCAAAGCCACATATTAAGGTCTGGGTATTAGATGGTAAGCAAACAATCAGTTCTCATTGTCAACGTGTTGGATATATAAAGAAAAGCAACTTTGTTTGATCAGTCTGTGGTGTAAAAGGTCCCATTAGCAATTAAAGAAAAACACTTAAAAGGGGTCATGAACTGAGAAATCAACTTTACCCTTGAGCTTTTCATAAAAGGTCATGGTAATATAAGAATATCCTGTAAGTTTCAGAGCTGAAAACGTCCTTGTTAGTCAAAGAACACCAGGCCCAGCAAACGATCGATCTCAGAATGTGCCAGGCTATGACGTCAGAGTGTAGTGAAGCACCGCCTCAACAGAAGATGAACAACGCCTAATTCTGTAGCCCCGCCCACCGACTCGTGCCACTGACATGACATAGGCCTACATAGAGCTAAACCGCATCGAACGTAAGAAATAAAGAAATAAACATACCGCATAAGCTTCGTTCGGATTCCAATATTATGAATGCATGGATGAACTTTATTTTTAACGAATATCCAGCTCACGGGGGGAAGACACGGATTCGTTTGTAAACAAGAGACTGGATTTGCAAACAGGATGAGATTACATGGATGAATGAAGCAACACACTAATGTGAGTAAAAAATGTTTTTTATATGTGATAGTATTGCATTTTTACAGATCGTATTGATTATGTGTACATGTCTAACTGAACATACCTTAGCACGCTGTCACAAGCTAAAGAATCCTTTATGTATGGTGTTGTTGGTTCATTGCGATTCGGGATCAGGCTCTGGCATGTATGGACCAGGGCTTGCAAAGCCAACGTCCCGGGCTGTGTTTTTCAGAAGGCTACCAAAATGTAAGCCTTAAAGGCCTTTTTCTTAAAGGCCCACTGACATCAAAATAAAGTTTTTTAGCTTTTAGTATGATTATCTTAGCCTTAAGGTTATGAATAAACCGGTGTGTTCCAAAACAATGACAAAATTCGCATTTAGGAGATATAAGCATTCAAAACTTACAGTCTCTCACTTCCGTTAAAACGAATCACAGATTTTGATTACATCATCGCAGACTTCACCTTCTCATCAAATCTTCTGTCCAATCAAATGCGCTCTAGAATCTGAAGTCCCGCCCCCTGCTTTATAAATAGACCCTGAACTGTCTGAAAACGGTCAGTTGTTCACGCATTTACTATTTTCTACATGGTGAATGGCACATAGCGCACTATATATGCGATAGGAAACGATTCAGACTTCAGTGTAAATATGTTTTCAATTGAGGTGAATGAAGTCTGGGTTCACAATAGTTTCACGCAGCGCACACACACACACATAGTCTAGAGCAGAGCCGTTGACTACATACACGAGAGCGCAGCGCGGATCATATGCGCGAGTCGGCGCAGACAACAAAGCATATTGGACCCATTTAAATGCTGCACAGAATGCTGTATTTCAAGGAGATATGGAGGAGATTATGATGATAAAAGGTTAGATTCGGAGGAAACTGGCATTAAAAAAACAGAAAGGCTCTAGTCAAAATGCTATTGGCAGTTTCAAAAAAAGAGGAGGAGCTGCTAACAGCTGGAGCCGTTTGAGGGGAAATTACGTCAACACATTGAATAATGCTGCGCGTTCCAAGGCACTTCAGTGGGCCTTTAAATAGTGAAGAAATGACTCTCTTGACTGGAAGGGCGCGCGCTTATATTCATCGATCGTGCGGGCCAAGTAATAAAAAAATTACATTCCAATCAATCGTGGGCCGATGAGAGATGAATCATTGTGTTTGTTTGATAAAGACAATTTTGCGAGCCCTGGCTGTGGGCGATTCATTCCGGTTGAGGTTCCCCCACACGCTTTCACAGACAGGGGAGCAGAAGCTCATTAAATATGCACATCTTATCCAATCCTCGCCGTGGGCGTTTACGTGCAAGTCTTCAGTGCGGCACACCCATCAAAACCGAGCATTTCTTGAGAGAGCCTCCAAACCAGGGCAGAAAATAGCCTATTACTTATTCATTATGATGTTTTTGAATGTAAAAACCACGCAAACGTCATAAGTTGACCTCAGACAACAGTATACATTTAAAAAAAAAAAAAAAAAGCCAGTTCATGACCCCTTTAAGCAAAACATGGTCAGGTCAAAGTGTCTGAATAATTTTGGGCCCAAATTTATATACATTGTACTGGTAGTCCACTGTATGAAGAATTGTTGGGTATAATATGTCACAGTTCACTTTATTTTGAGAGCATTTCTTGAGAGAGCCTCCAAACCAGGGCAGAAAATAGCCTATTACTTATTCATTATGATGTTTTTTAATGTAAAAACCACGCAAACATCATAAGTTGACCTCAGACAACAGTATACATTTAAAAATAAAAAAGCCAGTTCATGACCCCTTTAAGCAAAACATGGTCAGGTCAAAATGTCTGAATAATTTTGGGCCCAAATTTATATAAATTGTACTGGTAGTCCACTGTATGAAGAATTGTTGGGTATAATATGTCACAGTTCACTTTATTTTGCTATCCTCACTTACATATTTTTTAACTAGTGCCCTGTACCCACTAGTAAAAAAAATATATCTGGTGTCTGAATATACAGTTTATATAATTTCACTGTTAAATTATATATTATATCTAATTTAATATGTATTTTATTTATTTAATGTACATTTTATTTATTTCTGAAATACTTTATTCTAAATGGTGAAATTATTTTTGTATAATGACCACTAAACCATAATAAACCCTTTGTTGATTGTTGTCAGTTTCGCATCTGTCTTATCATATGCTCTCTTTCTTCTTTACAGTAAATTATAATAATATTACAAAAGCATTGCTATATTTCTTTAACTGTTGATCTTCTATCTATAGTGTGATTTGTAGACAATTTGCTCCTTTCCTCGTCTGTACAGGCTCTGCCTGTGGTTTACAGATTCAGCACAGATCTTTGCATGCTGCAGAATACAGGAGCTGTCACTCGTCACTGCCAAAACCACAGCACATCATTAGACTCAGCCACCGCGACACGACTAACCCTCCGCTCCAGTCTGCTTTTCCTGAGCTCTGCACGCTCGTTTATCCTGATACATTTACTGAAATCCCCTCGACAGACGCAACTTCCTAGAAAGTGTGCTGTTATGATTAACTCAACAGGCGGCATGAAATACAAATTCCGGTGGCAAATAAAGCCAGTCGAGATGGTTCAATCTCTTCTCAAATAGTCCTGTGATTTTTAAGGCGCCTGTATTGTGTTCCCGTTCACAGTGTCCGGTAGTGTTTTTTCCACGGCTGCCTGCTGTCTTCACGTGAGCTGCACAAGTCATTACATTCCCCTCGGATCTTCATATCCCCCCACCCACCGCCCAGCACAACCTCTGCACCATTTACTGAATTAGAGATTTTCCTTTTCCCCAGGATTCACTTTAGGTGCCATTTTTGTCTTATCTTGTTTCTTAAGACGTGTCGAAATCCTTTATCTATCTCTTTTTATACATGAATGACTAGACGTGTGCTCTACCTTAAATGGCAACACATTCATTCTGATTCTCTCCATGCATGAGCCGCTTCACTGCAGCATAACTGAGCTCCCACATGCATGTTGTGCACTGTAAGCTTGTCTAAAGCAGCCATTGATTCACAGAGCATCCGCTCAGACCAGACAGGCTTTTGTCACGAGATGCGAAACAGTGAAAAAGCAATGGTTTCGTGTGCTTTTGTAGCTAACAACAATGTTGGCGCTCGGTTTGCACAGCTCACGCGAGACAGCCGCAGTTCGTACGGCGGGTTTAGCCGAGGGGAGTCGTGTTGGCTGCTATCACAGAGCAGATATCAGGGAGGCTCTCGCTGTTCTTTCTCAGGGGGCGAGTCATGTGCACCAGGCACGCCGAGGATGTTGTGTCCACGGATAGGCGTTGCCCATGGACACGTCTCCTGCGGTTTGCTCTCTCGGAGTGACTCCAGCCTAGAGGATGGGAGAGAACCTCAGGGAATGGATAAAACAGAACAGCTAATTATGAGTCAGGAGGGATATGGGAAGATGTTTGCATGTGTTTTTTTGCGAATTCAAATTAAATAAATTAACATATAAACTAAAAAAAAAGATAATAATAAAAAAAAAATTATAGAATAAAGTAGAAATAGTCCAGAAAACATTTTCAGTATTCTCAGGGATGATTATTGCATGTGTTTCAGTGTCGTAAACTGTTTATGCATTAAAACGTGTTCTTTAGTACATTAGTTCCTATTTTCCTATGGATTGCAAATTATCTTTAAATGAAATACATTTGAGTCTATAAGAATCTTTAAATGTTTAATATTTTCTGGCTATCAGAAATCACAGGAATATATCTATAAATCTATAATCAATAACAATTTATAGTTCTATATAAATTACATTGAATAAAAAAATATAAAATAAAATAAATATTTTATAGAATACAGTAGAAAATAGTCCAAGAAGCATTTCAGGATTCTCATGGATTTGGGACGATGCTTACATGTGTTTAGAATAGAATAGAAAAGAATAGAAAATATTTTTTTAACATAATAAGGTAGAAAAAAGTCCAGGAAACATTTGCAGGATTCTCAGGAATTTGGAACAATGTTTGCATGTGTAGAATATAATAAAATAGAATAGAATATTATGTAATTTTTAAAAATTCTATTCTATTCTAAAGTAGAGAAACAGTCCAGGAAACATTCCAGGATTCTCAGCGATTTGGGACAGTGTTTGCATGTGTAGAGTAGAGTAGAATAGAATATAATAGAATAGAATATAATTTTTTTAAACAAAAAGTAGAGAATAGTCCAAGAAGCATTTCAGGATTCTCATGGATTTGGGATGATGTTTGTATGTATTTAGAATAGAATAGAATAGAATTGTTGTATATAATAAAATAGACCAGGAAACATTTCAGGATTCTCAGGGTTTTGGGACAATGCTTACATGTGTAGAATAGAATTAAATAGAATATAATATTATATTATATATTTTAAAAAATTATATTCTATTCTAAAGTAGAAAAACAGTCCAGGAAACATTCCAGGATTCTCAGTGATTTGGGACGATGTTTGCATGTCTAGAATAGAATAGAATAGAATAGAATAGAATAGAATATAATATAATAGAATAGAATAGAATAGAATAGAATAGAATAGAATAGAATAGAATAGAATAGAATAGATTTAAAAAATAAAAATAAAGTAGAAAATAGTCCAAGAAGCATTTCAGAATTCTCATGGATTTGGGACGATGTTTGTGTGTATTTAGAATAGAATAGAATTGTTTTATATAATAAAGTAGAAAATAGTCCAGGAAACATTTGCAGGATTCTCAGGAATTTGGAACAATGTTTGCATGTGTAGAATAGAATAAAATAGAATAGAATATTATATATTTTTAAAATTCTATTCTATTCTAAAGTAGAAAAACAGTCCAGGAAACATTCCAGGATTCTCAGGAATTTGGGACGATGTTTGCATGTGTAGAATAGAATAGAATATAATTTTTTAAAACAAAATAAAGTAGAAAATAGTCCAGGAAACATTTGCAGGATTCTCAGGGATTTGGGACGATGTTTGCATGTGTAAAATAGAATCGAATTTCTAAATTCTATTCTATTCTAAAGTAGAAAACCGTCCAGGAAACATTTCAGGATTATCAGCGATTTGTGACGATGTTTGTATGTGTTTAGAACAGAACAGAATATTTTTTATATAATAAAGTTGAAAACAGTCCAGGAAACATTTGCAGGATTCTCAGGGATTTGGAACAATGTTTGCATGAGTAGAACAGAATAAAATAGAAAAGAGTATTATACAATTTTTTTTAAAATTCTATTCTATTCTAAAGTAGAAAATAGTCCAGGAAACATTTGCAGGATTCTCACTGACTTGGGACAATGTTTGCATGCGTTTAGAATAGAATAGAATAGAATATAATATAATTTTTTAACAAAATAAAGTAGAAAATAGTCCAGGAAACATTTGCCGGATTCTCAGGGATTTGGGACGATGTTTGCATGTGTAGAATAGAATAGAACATTATTTCATATAATAAAGTAGAAAATAGTCCAGGAAACTATTTGGATTTGGGACAATGCTTGCATGTGTTTAGAATAGAGTAGAGTAGAATTTTAAAATTCTATTCAATTCTAAAGTAGAAAACAGTCCAGGAAACATTCCAGGATTCTCAGCGATTTGGGACGATGTTTGCATGCGTTTTATGCCTTAAAAACGTGCTCTTTAGCAGTTGCTATTTTGAGCTTGTTCTGGAGTAAGAATGATAAACCTCCTGACGTGATCCTATTTGTATGCAACGGTTCAGAATGATGCTTTTGGACAGCATTTTTTTTATTTTTGATACAATAAGTGTTTCCCATAAATTTGTATTTTCAGCACATCTCTTGCTCTCTTTCACTGGATTTCTTTTTTTTTTTTCTTTTTTTGTCGACGTGGTTGATACCCATTACAGTTATGAATAGTCACCGTGTCTGGATGGTCCCTGGAGCTCTGGCTATATTCTGCCCTAACAAGCATTTCTGTGTCGGAGCATCAGCACCGGAGCTGCCGCTCTTGCAGCTGTTTCAGCTGTTGGGCTGGAGAATCCCTTACAAAAGCACACATGCCCGCAGCTCTCCCAGGACTCTTCTCACATGCTGCATTATTTCATCTAGAATGTTGCTTACAATAAATGACAGAATCCTACCGGATGTCTGGATGTTCCTCTGCATGTGGTAAGGATGTTATCTGTGACAATAGAGAAAGAAGAACAAAAGGAGTTAGAATCCAACCCAACCACTAAAGTGAAAAATTCTTAAAGTTGGAAAATTATGAATAACATCTATAGTCTTACTATACAAATATTTTTAAAAATATATGATAAATGTAATTGCAAAAAAAACACACACAAAAAAAACAGATATAGACACTTTTTAGGAAACAATGTTATTTAATCTAATAATATTGTCACATATTCTTCCTCTTAAAAACATACTCTAAATTATAATTAAATGCAATACATTTTAGTCAATATGGATCTCTTACATGTATTAATATTTCCTGACTTTCAGAAATGGCAGAAATCATGCAGTAATATTCTATAATATTTTACAATATATGATCGATAACATTCTAAAGTTTTTTCATAAATTAAATTGAACAAAATTATAAAATGTTTTATTAAGTAATTTATAAAATGAAGTTACATTTTTTCCAATGTGGTGGAATATTTACTATAGATTATCAATCATATTCTATAGTTATATATTAATAAAAAAAAATGTTTTAAATAAAGCAAAAAAAATACTCAAACATTTGAGGGTTCTCAGTTACACGTTTAGGGAATATTTCAGTGTCATAGACATTGAATTTTAATGAGATGACATGTCTTCTGAATAAAGAACTGTAGAAATCACGCTCAGATGACTGTAAATGGTGGCTACAGTGTTACTTTTGTTTGTTATGTACTAGTATTAACCAATAGTATCATGTGTCATCAGCTTTCAGACAGCAGAATATGCTCAAAAAACGAAGAATGTGTAACATACAAAATTATTTCTCTTTCACTTTCTTGTCTAAAATGCTTAAGATGTGAGGCGTGTTTGACTTCATTAATACCAGCAGCCGGGTGCTCATGTGAATGAGCTTGTTTTACAGGAGAGGTCCTGCCTAATAAGGTAACTCCCATGAATCACTGGAAGCTAAATGAAACGGCGAATTTCTCCCACACAGGAGAATAAGCGCTTGATTGGGCTGAACAGTCTTAATGACCCGCTGTTGGGAATCCATGTATTGATCACATATATTGGATTCTCAGAGTCTAACGGCTCAATGCAGCAGCGTCTTCATTCAGATCTCATCCTCTCAAGCAGCACGTCCATTGCAGCCCTAAATAAAACCACTTTCATCTGTAAAATGCATCTTCTTTGATCTCTGTTCAAAGGAAAGGGTACTAAGGTCTGTCATTTTGCCTGTTTATAATTATTTTTAGGATTATTTTGAGTGTGTTTTCTGTGTATTAATGAAGAACTGCTGACCCTTTCCTTTATTCTGATTATGACACAGTAACCCCACCCTGCCTCATTGGCCACTGACCGCCACCCGCCTGCCGTCCTGCTATTGGCTCTCCACAGCGATCCACGCCCAGCAGGACTCTTCAGGCGCAATGCAATAAAACGGGGCACTGTAGGGGAGAGAGAGAGAGAGAGAGAGAGAGAGAGAGAGAGAGAGAGAGAGAGAGAGAGAATGAAAGAAGCCATTGAATGAAAGAGGCATTAAAAAGCATCATAATAGTACCTTTGATACGTCATTGCAGCTACAATTTCATTTTGTGACAGGCTCCATGTTTCCACTACTGTTTCAAATGCAAAGCATTAAGCAATTATGAAATATATAATGAAAAAAAAAAGACAGCACTCAGGTAAAGGTAGTAAACAATCTGAATATTTTAATTTGTGAATTCATATTATGTTGCTGATGTTGATTTTTATTTGATTGATTTTCAGATTTTTATTCAACAAATTTCCCTTATTTTTATGTGAAAATCACAATGAATTAATTCATTTAAAGATTTATTTGTTTTACACTTGTACCGTAAAAAAAAAGAAAATTAAATTGATCACAAAAATATTACTTTACTACTATTATAATCTAGACAATGAGTGCAAATAATTTCAATATTTATTTGAGAAAAAATATATTTTTATTTATTTGATTCTAATATATATATATATATATATATATATATATATATATATATATATATATATATATATATATATATATATATATATATATATATATATATATATATATATATATATATATATATATATATATATTACCGTTTGTAACGTTGGTGTACTTGGAAAGAGCATGTTTGAAATTAAATCTTAGACATATGATGAGGAAACGACAAGGTGAAGATAATTTTCTATCTTGCATCCGAATTATGCAAAATATCTGAAATACTAATAAATGTTTGTATTTAGGATACATAAAACACTAACCATGAAATTAGCCTTAACAAAGCAAAGACATTTTGGACACTTTATTTCAAGGTAAAGATCATCATATTCTATCTTGCAACTGACTTATGCAAAATATATGAAAAATAAATAAATATTTGTATTTAGGACACATAAAACCTCAACAAAGCAAAGAAATTTTGGATACTTTATTTTAAGGTGTCCTTGTTATAGTGTAACTATACATTTATCAACAACATGTACTTACTATATACCATTACCATTAACATATATAACATATGTAGCAAGGATACTGTAAAATTAAGTGTTACCAAAATTTCTGCCTGAGAATACTATTACACACAAAACGTAATATGGTGGAAATTCCATTTATTAGACTGGTTCAGAAAAAAATGAACAAAAAAGACAGAATTCTGTTGTGATGTCCACTATCCCTTAATAATTTGTGAGGTTCTACTGAATTTTTGAGCAGGAGACAGATTCTCACAGGACTGAGCTCATAGGCAGCTGCTGTCGGGCTTGACGCTGCACAGTAATCAAAGCCTGATTGTTACTCTCACAGCCGTACAACACATCTGAGTCAACTTCTGACAAAACCCTCACACAGGCTTGCAGTGTTGCTTGGTAACAAAAGCACATGGCTGACCTTATATGTGTGGTCATAAAAATGTATGAAGTTCTTTTATTTATTTATTTCTCTGTTTTGTTTCATTTTCTCCAGCTGTGCATCACCAGAGGCAGGATAACTGTGTGCACATCATTATTGATTATATATATACATATTAATTACTGAATATTATTATTGCTTTTCTTTACCTCTAATTTGAACACAAACATAATATACATGATTTTTGATTCGATACATCGATTGTCAATCAATTAAAACAATTAACTAATTAATCACACATTTTTCTGTAATTAATCGCAACAAACATTAAAGTTGTTTTATGTTTTTATTGTAATAATTTCAAAGGTAAGCTCCAAATTATTGTAAAAACAACATAAAGTGAGCATATTTTAAATATTTGATCTAACCGGTAGGAAATATACAGAAATTGAATAAAGTTATCAAAATATGGGATGATTTTAGACTCAAAATTATTAATAAATGCACACACAATTATCCATGAACTTGATAAATGTTGCAGACATGTTTTACTATCCACAAACAAATGCCTTTTAACTTGTGTGTGCAAAATAGAATGACATAAATGTGCAGCGATTTGTACAAATAGAGACATAGTTGTGAATACAAAACTTTGATTTTATATTAATGTAAGTCAGAATATGTGCGTTCAACAAGTAAGATGTGCATTTGTGGATCCGGTGACGCGCATGCATTCATTGACTCGTTTGTGAGTCGATCTTATTTGGTTCATTTGGATTTTGAGACCTTCATTTCGCCGGTTTGGCCTTGCACAATCCACACACACAGCTGTCTAAGAAAACCTGCTACCACTAGATGGCAGTATTCTGCCAAAACAGACAACGGCACCGTGAGCGTTATTCTGCCTATAAGACGCTTTATGTGTCCTCGTTATAAAGACGAGGAAAACGCTTAACAGTAGGCTAACGTTAAAAAGGTATTTATAACGTATAGGCTACTTTGTATAGTCAAGTAGATTAAATCAGGTTATGAACACAACATTTTTTCCCATAGAAAACCATTATAACATGCTTAATATGCAATATAGCCCATGTTCAATAAAGTGTATAGTCTACACTCTAAAAAATGCTGATTTAAAAACAACCCAAGTTGGGTTGAATATGGACATACCCAGCAAACCCAGTGAATGGATTGTTTTAACCCAGCGGTGGGTTGAATGTTTGCTTAAAACAACCCAATTGCGATGGGAAAAAATTGAAGCTGCATTAATTGCGTTAAATATTTTTAATATTAAATTGCATGCGTAAACGCGTTCATTGACAGCACTAATTTATTATATTATATTACATTACAACTGCTGTTGTTGTTAATATAGAGGGTATGCATTGACGTCACTTCCCGCCAGAACATGCCCCCTCAGAAGAGCTGCTGAGAGTGGCAGAAGAGCTGCTGCATGACTAGATTTAATAGAGGAAAACATAAGTAAAACAAACGATCAGCTTAAGCTAAAGTTTGGACTCCATATAGTGTTCCTTACAACTTACCCAACATCCAGTGATCCATGGATATTGACGTGCAGCCAGAAATTGTGTTTCCTGACATTTTCTGTATATGAGCCTGATATCAACGCCAGGGAAATGCAAAGCAAATTTGCCTGTGAACGCTCTATATAAATACAATATAGGTCTAAATCCAGGTGATCGCTTATATCAATATCAATATATATATCATATATAATTTTGTCCAGCAGTAAATCTTGGAGACGTGTTCTCTGGAGTGACGAATTCTCTGTCTGGAAATCTGATTGATTTTTTGATTCATGATTCTGGGTTTGGCAGTTACCAGGAGAAAGGTACTTGGCTGACTGCATTGTGCCAAGTGTAAAGTTTGGTGGAGGGGGGATGTTTTTCAGGGGTTGGGCTGGGCCCCTTAGTTCCAGTGAAAGGAACTCTTAATGCTTCAGACAAGACATTTTGGACAATTTCATGCTCCCAACTTTGTGGGAGAAGTTTGGGGATGGCCCTTTCCTTTTCCAACGTGACTGCGCACCAGTGCACAAGCAAGGTCCATAAAGACATGGATGAGCGAGTTTTGTGTGGAGGAACTTGACTGGCCTGCACAGAGTCCTGACCTCAACCCAACAGAACAGCTTTGGGATGAATTAGAGCGGAGACTGCCATCCAGACCTTCTGGTCCAACATCAGTGCCTGACCTTACAAATGCACCTCTAGAAGAATGGTCAAAAATTCCCATAAACACACTCCAAAACCTTGTGGAAAGCCTTCCCAGAAGACTTGAAGCTGTTATAACTGCAAAGGGTGGACCACCTCCATATTAAACCCAAAAGATTAAGAATGGAATGTCATTAAAGTTCATGTCCATGTAAAGGCAGGCGTCCCAAAACTTTTGGCAATATAGTGTATTTATACAGTTGATCTCAAAGCTTTTCCCCCGTTTCAGCTGTTTTGTGTGTTTTTCGCTGCATTCACGCTGAAAACTAGGGGTGTAACGATTCGTTTTAACAACGATTCGATTCGTATCACGATTTGAGGTTGTCGATACGATTCAAGGACGATATTGGTTAATTTAGAACGATACGATCCGAAACGATTCAGTGATTTGAAATCGATTCAGTAACTTTTTAGCCAAAAATTGTATGACTGAAATAAATATCTGGATACTGGTCCTCTCCTTGAACTGTCACCTTATCGTGGTGGAGAGGTTTGAGTACCCGAATGATCCTGGGAGCTATGTTGTCTGGGGCTATATGCCCCTGGTAGGGTCTCCCAAGGAAAACAGGTCCTTGGTGACGGGCCAGACCAAGAACAGTTCACAAACCCTTATGTCCACAACCACACCAAGGACCGTGACGTCGCCCGGCATGGCGCAGCCGGGGCCCCACCCTGGAGCCAGGCCGCCCTCCTGTGGGCTCACCACCTGCAGGAGGGAGTGTAAGGGGCCGGTGCATAGCGAATCGGGCAGCAGTCGAGGGCGAGGCCCCCGACGACCCGATCTCTGGACACGGAATCTGGCTTTAGGGATGTGGAATGTCACCTCGTTGGCGGGGAAGGAGCCTGAGCTTGTGCGGGAGGTCGAGAGGTACCGACTAGAGATAGTTGGGCTCACCTCCACGCACAGCTTGGGCTCTGGAACCACACTTCTCGAGAGAGGCTGGACTCTCTACCACTCTGGAGTTGCCCATGGTGAGAGGCGGAGGGCTGGAGTGGGTTTGCTTATAGCCCCCCAGCTCAGCCGCCATGTGTTGGAGTTTACCCCGGTGAACGAGAGGGTCACTTCCCTGCGCCTTCGAGTCGGGGATAGGTCTCTCACTGTCGTTTGTGCCTACGGCCCAAATGGCAGTGCGGAGTACCCGGCCCTCTTGGAGTCTCTGGGAGGGGTGCTGGAAAGTGCTCCGACTGGAGACTCCGTCGTTCTACTGGGGGACTTCAACGCCCACGTGGGCAGTGACAGTGACACCTGGAGGGGCGTGATTGGGAGGAACGGCCCCCCTGATCTGAACCCGAGCGGTGTTCTGTTATTGGATTTCTGTGCTAGCCACGGTTTGTCCATAACGAACACCATGTTCAAGCATAAGGGTGTCCCATCAGTGCACGTGGCACCAGGACACCCTAGGCCGGAGGTCGATGATCGACTTTGTGGTCGTGTCATCAGACCTTCGGCCATATGTCTTGGACACTCGGGTGAAGAGAGGGGCGGAGCTGTCAACTGATCACCACCTGGTGGTGAGTTGGATCCGATGGAGGGGGAGGAAGCTGGACAGACCCGGCAGACCCAAACGTACTGTGAGGGTCTGTTGGGAACGTTTGGCCGAGCCCCCTGTCAGAGAGATCTTCAACTCCCACCTCCGGCAGAACTTCGACCGGATCCCGAGGGAGTCTGGAGATATTGAGTGCGAGTGGACCATGTTCTCCACCTCCATTGTCGCTGCGGCCGCTCGGAGCTGTGGCCGTAAGGTCTCTGGTGCCTGTCGAGGCGGCAATCCCCGAACCCGGTGGTGGACACCGGAAGTAAGGGATGCCGTCAAGCTGAAGAAGGAGTCCTATCGGGCCTGGATGGCTTGTGGGACTCCGGAGGCAGCTGACCGGTACCGGCAGGCCAAGCGGACTGCAGCCCGGGTAGTCGTGGAGGCAAAAAATCGGGCCTGGGAGGAGTTTGGTGAGGCCATGGAGAAAGACTATCGGTCGGCCTCGAAGAGATTCTGGCAAACCGTTCGACGCCTCAGGAGAGGGAAGCAGTGCCCTACCAACACTGTTTCCAGTGGAGATGGGCACCTGTTGACCTCAACTGGGGATATCGTCGGGCGGTGGAAGGAATACTTCGAGGATCTCCTCAATCCCACCGACATGTCTTCCATTGAGGAAACAGTGGCTGGGGACTCGGAGGTGGACTCGTCCATCACCCGGGCTGAAGTCATCGAGGTGGTTAAAAAGCTCCTCGGTGGCAAGGCACCGGGGTTGGATGAGATCCGCCCTGAGTACCTCAAGTCTCTGGATGTTGTGGGGCTGTCTTGGCTGACACGCCTCTGCAACATCGCATGGCGGTCGGGAACAGTACCTCTGGACTGGCAGACCGGGGTGGTGGTCCCTCTTTTCAAGAAGGGGGACCGGAGAGTGTGTTCCAACTATAGGGGGATCACACTTCTCAGCCTCCCTGGGAAAGTCTATGCCAGGGTACTGGAGAGGAGAATTCGGCCGATAGTGGAACCTCAGATTCAGGAGGAACAGTGTGGTTTTCGTCCCGGTCGTGGAACACTGGACCAACTCTATACCCTTTCCAGGGTGCTGGGGGGTTCATGGGAGTTTGCCCAACCAGTCCACATGTGTTTTGTGGATTTGGAGAAGGCATTCGACTGTGTTCCCCGTGGCACTCTGTGGAGGGTGCTCTGGGAGTATGGGGTCGGCGGCCCCCTGCTTAGGGCTATTCGGTCCCTGTACGACCAGAGCAGGAGCTTGGTCCGCATTGCCGGCAGTAAGTCAGACTTGTTCCCGGTGCATGTTGGACTCCGGCAGGGCTGCCCTTTGTCACCGGTTCTGTTCATAATTTTTATGGACAGAATTTCTAGGCGCAGCCAAGGGCCGGAGAGTGTCCGGTTTGGGGACCACGCGATTTCGTCACTGCTTTTTGCGGATGATGTTGTCGTGTTGGCTTCCTTGAGCCAGGACCTTCAGCGTGCACTGGGACGGTTTGCGGCCGAGTGTGAAACGGCTGGGATGAGAATCAGCACCTCCAAGTCTGAGGCCATGGTTCTCAGTCGGAAAAGGGTGGCTTGCCCGCTTCAGGTGGGTGGAGAGTTCCTGCCTCAAGTGGAGGAGTTCAGGTATCTTGGGGTCTTGTTCACGAGTGAGGGAAGGATGGAACGGGAGATTGACAGACGGATCGGTGCAGCTTCTGCAGTAATGCGGTCGATGTACCGGTCTGTCGTGGTAAAGAAGGAGCTGAGCTGCAAGGCAAAGCTCTCGATTTACCGGTCAATCTACGTTCCTACTCTCACCTATGGTCATGAGCTGTGGGTCATGACCGAAAGGACAAGATCCCGGATACAGGCGGCCGAAATGAGCTTTCTCCGTAGGGTGGCTGGGCGCTCCCTTAGAGATAGGGTGAGGAGCTCGGTCACTCGGGAGGAACTCGGAGTAGAGCCGCTGCTCCTCCACATCGAGAGGAGCCAGCTGAGGTGGCTCGGGCATCTATTTCGGATGCCTCCTGGACACCTTCCCAGGGAGGTGTTCCAGGCACGCCCCACCGGGAGGAGGCCCCGGGGAAGACCTAGGACACGCTGGAGGGACTATGTCTCCCGGCTGGCCTGGGAACGCCTCGGGGTTCCCCCCGAAGAGCTGGAGGAAGTGGCTAGAGAGAGGGAAGTCTGGGCGTCTCTGCTTAGACTGTTGCCCCCGCGACCCAGCCCCGGATAAGCGGAAGATGATGGATGATGGATGAATGGATGGTCAGTGCAGGTGAAGTTTCCTAGATTCCTTTTGTTTCTTGTAAGGGAATCAGGTATAAATTAATTATGGATATAAACAAACAAGTAAACAACAATTAATGGCAAATGCATTCAAAGTGCAACCAACAGTTTACGTTGAATTAACAGGAAGTTAACCTTTTCTGCTCTCATTTTCAATATTCAATAGATTTTCAATAAAAGCACAGTAAGTGCAACCAACATTTCAACAGTAGGTTAACCTGCTACTTCTGCTTTTGTTTTCCAACATAAAAATATTACAATATTAATATCAAAAATAAATTGCAACTAACTTCTCTTCAGGTTTAATTAATAGTAGGTTTACCTGCTACTTTTGCTGTTGTGTTTCAACATTAAAGTAATATAAATACAATATTAATATCAAAAATTAAGTGCAACCAACATTTCTTCAGGTTGAATAAACTGGCTGAACCTGCTACTACTCTCAGTTTAATAAACAAACAATATTTAACAAAAGATAAAATGTAACCAACTACTCTTCAATGACTTTTTTTTTTCAAAAATATCAACTGATCAATATGATCTGACCGCAGAACACTTCTCTGTGCGTTCACTATGTCGCCAGCAGTACTAAAAACAAGCTCTGCTGGCACACTGGTGCCAGGAATGCACAGGTAACATTTAGCAAGGGTTGAAAGTACAGGTAGCTCTTTCTCCTGGTGGCTTGATAATTTCTCGCTCGTTGGCTTCTCCTCTGCCATCCGCCATGCTATGTTTTGTTTTCTTAGCGCTGCTGCTGGTGTGTGGCGATGATGTCACAGATAGGCAGACTGAATCGAGTAACGTTTAACGCCTTTATCATTAAAAGTGCTAAGAAAAAACATCCATATAAAGTCTGACGTGCTTAAATCCAATGCGTTATTTCCTATTATCGATACAATCGATTGATTACCTTTTAAAACGATGTTAGATCGATATATGTCGTCCGGAAGGCCAACTTGCCGAGCACAGATCGATGTAGTTAGATCACAGGTATATAAATAGATACATCGATGTAGTAGATGAATCGTTACACCCCTACTGAAAACCAATGCTGCTGCTCAGTCTTTTTGCCACTCAGTGGGCGTAACCGCAGTCACTCCGGACAACGGTGACGTCACGTGCATACCCTCGATTATTAAAGGGGCAAAATGGGCTTTCAATAAAACTTGGTTGCCTACAGTAGAGAGGCCAACATTTAAAAAAAATCAGTGCTACCTGACCAGAGAAAAATCTGTTGAAGGCTGTTGTCTTCCCTTTTGCCAAATAGGTAGGAAAACTTCAACACCCATAATGAACTTGGCATGTTGCCGTCCAAGGCCACTCCCACCAGGCTGCTATGGAAGTGCTTACCAGAGGCAAATACCACATTACTTTAGTAGAAACTACTTCTTAGCAAACTTTTAGTAATAATGGTGTTGACTTGTATTGTTCCAGGGTGGAAGAATTAAAAAATTTAGTTACTTTTGGTTTCAGTGAAGGATCCAACATGTTGTAGGCAGTAGCTAAAGGCTGCATCTATGCCAAAGGCTCCAAATCTATGGAGAGAATGCTGAGGAGTCAACATTTCACACTGGATGACCACAGTGTTTTATGCCAAACGAAGGGGGGAAAACTGAAAGAAACTGCAGTTCCATCATTTCCGCCCATCCCCCCCGAAGCAAAACGCTGTCACATACAGTTAAGAAAGCTGTTGCCATAGTGTTCCATTTTACCATAATGCCTAATTTGACCATAAAACTGACCATAAGACAATAACTGTTCTGTTAAAGGGAACATATGATGAAACTTTCACTTTTTTTAGCTTTTTTTTGCATTTAGTTCAGTTTCTGGCTTGTCTGCCAGCTCAGAAAAGCTGAAAACACGCAGCCAGTTTGTTATGGGCTGTCTGAGTCCGAAACTGAGCTGTTTCAATTTGCAGCCGGTTTCTACATAGGTAGCTATAGTTATTTGAAGTAGACCGCCCACTGCTGATGGACCGTATTAGCATAGACCCCGCCCTTAGCGAGTTGTACACTGTCTGCCATTTTCTCCAGCAGCTGTAGCGAGTAGCGACAAGAAAGTCTCGTAAGCAAGTTTTGTTGTCTTCATGTACTTCCGATACTTTAGAGCCGCTGAAGACGCAGTGGATAGTTTTATTTTTGAAGAGGATGAGCCTCCATAGCTACGCCTAAATTAATTTATGTCTGCGTGAATCATTTTACACCAGGATTCTTTGTGAACGAGGGTCAATACAAAGGGTCAATACAAAACACAGGTTTTGCTAAAAAAAAAAAAAAAGCTTTTACTCAATGGATTAGTGAACTGTTTGTGATCCAGCTTATAGTCTCCGGAGCGATATGGATATATTGATTACAGTCAGGGTGGGAAATTAACTTTTTTGCCACCGTGGCTTAATATATGTAAATACTAGCCACTTAAATTTTTTACCAGCATCTTTTTCCAGAATTCAAATTTATAAAAGTAAGTGCACTAGCATATTTTGTATTGCTTCAATACATTATTTTTGTATTATTAATACATTTTTAGACTGGGTAAACCCAGCCTGATCTGCCAGTGATTTGATTTCGCACGGCAAATCGGTCTGGAAACCCGTACACTCATTTCTACTGCTTCTGTTACACTTTTGCGGGAACCAATCACAGACTGGCTTATCCACCTGGCCCGCTATTGGAGGGATTATCACGATGACGGATAGAGAAGCGATGGGTCGTTGCCCGTTGATCATGCATCTTGTGGTCTGATTGGTTGAAGGACTATCCAATTGCGTACAAAGTCATTTAATTTATGCGCGTTTATGCTCGCGTCTGCAGTAGAAAATACAGAGCAGACTCCCCAGACCAATGTTCAATCTTAAATTGAGCTTGGTCTGGTGATAGCCAGACAAACATATTTTATCAATATAGGCAAATAAAAAGTGATGTGAAAAAATATGTAATTCATTTTATCCATTTAACAATATGAGTTATGCTGCACTCATAGGCGCAGATTTATGTTTTCCTCCCTGGGTGTCCACAGGAGACCGCCCTTTAAAAAAAAAAAAAATTGTCAAAAAATTGGACAGCGGCCCACACGAACAAACACGCCTATTAACTCGATAATAACGCTGTAAAGTAGGCTTTCCTTCAACTCAGGACAGCGCCACTTCTCACAAATACAGATAGGATTGGAGATGAAAAGTAATCGAGCTCCGGAGCACCCACGGTATCAGCGCCTTTCCTCGTGGCTGCTAAAGCTAGCCATCTAGCCATCACAAAACACAACTTCAAGTTAGCGACGATTGCATAGAGCAGATAGCCTTTATTGCCACACTGCTCCTGGGGTCCCGTCTTCGCCAGCTGTATGGCAGTGCACTTGATAGGAGACTTCGATGACTCGTGGTCTTTTATCGCCTCTAATTTAAGGTTAGTTGTTCCTCTAACGAACAAATTGTTCGTATTTTCTGACGACGCGTAGGTTTGACAGTAAGTACAGTGCATGGACTGGTCGTCGGGAAGGTAGGCTAACCATTCCCTCGTTTTTCCTTCGTCATCAATGCGCCACTTGTTCGAAAAGTACCTTCTCTTTTTCTTTATTTCGCCCTCAACAGTGTGTACATTTGTAGCTACTGCTGAGAAGAAGTGAGTTTAACGTTTTATTAACCTTTATATTAATCTTTCCAAATCGCTTGCACGCTTCATGATAATTGCAGCTAAAGTTTACCGGGTAAGTTGCATTGCGGCATGCTTTCTGTGTATGACGTTTTCAATATAATTCATAATCCCACGTTTATAATGAACAACGCGTTATAGTTATTACAAACTGTGGACGCTGGTGATAAAGTTAACGTGGTAACACTACAATCTGTTAATGAACTAACGTATACATCAGTAAACACATAGCATTCGTATCTCACTACTCTACCCTGCCAGTACAAAGATAGAAAAAAGTGAAATTACGTTAACCAACCATTCAGAAACGTTATAAACGTCAGAAACCTTAATTGTCGAATTTCGTTGGGGCTGTCATCTTGTTCCAGGTCCGACCCCAGTTCAAATTGATACGGTTGCACTCAGAGACTCCCGTTGCCATTCTTAATCCGTAATATACCCTCAACTGTTGTCAAGGCGACACTCCACGTGTGTTGTGTCGAACCGAACGCCCCACAGAACAGAGAGGCGGGGTGAGTAAAGCTCATTATCAGTTAAGGGCACATGCACTGAAATGGCTTGCTGAAAACAGAGCTGTTTTTGACCAGGTAAAAAGAGTGTTTTCTTACAATACTAATGAGAATTTTTAATTAAAGTATATTACAAACTTTTCATTTAGACACTAAAGGATCATATTAACTTGTACAAAAATGGCATTATATGACCCCTTTAATGCGCACTTCTTGTACTGTGTATTCAGCTCTTACAGTGATTTTCTGGAGTGAAAACAGATGCTTCATCTTTTGTGTGATGTACAATAAACTTCATTAAACTTAAACGGGATCGGCTACAACAGGCTTGTACTAATGGCGCATAAAAGCAATTATGACAATATAATTTATAACCGTAATTCAACTAAATAATACCTGTTCAATCTCCATGCTCATATTCTGGTACTGACATTTTTAGAGTGTGAGATTGTTCTGTTTTGTTGCCGGAGCATGACAGAGATTGTAGTGGCTTTGAGCATGAGCTCTTGAAGCTCTGCCCTCTCATTTGCATTTAAAGAGACACACACAAAAACGGCCCGTTTTTACTCACCCCCTAAATGTGGCAATTTTAACATGCTATAAAAATATTAGTGGGGTATTTTGAGCTAAAACTTCACATACACACTCATCAGATCTTATTTTACATCTTGTAAAAAGGGGCATCCGATGAAAAATGTGTCATCCGGCTGACTTTTGGTGACAAATAAATGTGAATTTCTCGGTCCAGGTAACATGGAGAACATGGAGTTAATGTCTATTTACATATATTACTGGCATTGTAACAATACAAAGTGGGTTGACAATCTAATTCTTAATTTTCATGCTTTTCACTTGTAAAAACAACAAATAAAAACTATTTTCCAAAAATATTTCTATTCAACTGGACGGACGACAGACAAGACAGACAGATGCCATATTAAATATATTAAAGGTGCTGTATGTAAGTTTTTGACTGTACTAAAGCATAAAATTACCATAATATCTATATAGATATTTAGGAAACATGCTGGGTTGTAAAACAATGCAACAGCCAGTTATGTCTTTCCCCAAAAGTGCTTTCTGTGTCGGAAGGTTTTTGTTTTGGTGCGATAACGCACGTTGCTAGTTTACCCCAATAGTATTTCAACACCACGGGTTGCCAGTTGATGGAAAACATAGTGTATTCCTTTCATGGAAGCCAGCAAACAAACTGGGTCAGAAATCGCAGATCCTACCCAACCTAAAAGCCTCATCACCGATCTAAAATTCTCTATGAACGGAAGCATGTTAAAACGCGAAAAGATCAACTCATCAACTTACAGTGTGTAAGTCTCCTCGCCTTCCAATGTCAACTGCATTCGTTCCTGTTGCGTGTCTTCAAACTTGTGACCCACACGACCGTAGAGTCTGAGGAGGAGGGGGCGGGGCAAACTATATTTTCAATTCGGACTGCAGTACCCATTTCAACCACCAGCTGTCATTCCTACATACAGCACCTTTAAAATAGAAAACATTTTTAAACCGAAATAATAATATAAGCAATAACTAATAATTTTTCATATTGTAGAATTTTGCAAGGTTGGGAATAGTTCAGTAACAAACACTGAACAGAGAGTGCCTTTCTGTTTTACACTTACATAGCAAAACCTGTCTTGTCCGCAGAACTGCCGGCCCGTGGCTGTGTTTAAGGCCAGCAGCAGCTGAGTAGATCAGCGGGACATTCCCCCTCGTCTTTCCCACAGGACACACAGATGTTGGGCTGGCTGTCTGCACAGCTGTAGGCCTGCCACGCACGGCGGAACCTGCAACTGTCTGACGGAGAGACGGCAGGTTGGCACAGATGGCGAGGAGGTGTACGGGGGGGCTGGAGGGAGTGAGCTGGCAATGGAAATGGGAGGGCAGGTACCAACATAGCCTCCATCTGGACTCATCACTGGAGAACAGCCACGGGACGTTAACATCGCTGCCGCTGAAGACCTGTCAACATGACAGACAGATGAATGTACGGGCTGCGTTTGGTATGTGAAGATGCTGCTGAGTGTAGACGGTCTCAGCTGTGAACTTGAGCAGAAGAAATAATGCTCCAATTATCCTCATGAACATCATAATGTGCTGCACAATTAGTGATTTTTTAGTTCGATTGCATACAAGCTCTAATTTTAACTTGACTACAAAAAAAAATCTAATGAGAAATTTTAAGTGTTTAATTAGCTTGTCTATAGCATAATTTTAAGCAAAAAAAACCCTCAAGATCAGTCAAATAAAATGAATGAGATGAATAATGCAAAGCAGTTGTAGCAAACACTAATTTGTTCTTGATAGTGTTAGAATTCATTTAACAATTTCTGATTTATTATTATTATTATAATATTATAAATAAAATAATATAATAAAATACGAATTAAGAATAGTAAAATCAAATAAATGAGACAAATAATGCAAAGCAGTTGCACAATTAATTTGTTCTTTAAAGTGTTTGAATTCATATAGCAATTTCTGATTGATTATTATTATATAAATAAAATAATGTAAAATAGATATGAGACACCTAGATCAGTAAATTTAAATAATAAAATGAGACAAATAATGCAAAGCAGTTGCACAGCTAAATTGTTCTTGAAAGTGTTTGAATTCATATTGTAATTTCTGATTTATTATTATTATTATTATTATTATTATTATTTATTATTATTATTATTATTATTATAATATAAAAAAGACACCTATTGATCAGTAAAATAAAATAAAGATACAAATTATGCGAAGCTATTTTGTTCTTGAAAGTGTTCGAAATCATATGTCAATTTCGGATGTATTATTATATAAATAAATAAATAAAATAATATAACATTTAAAATAAAGATAAAAGACACCTCTTGATCAGTAAAATAAAATAAATTATGCAAAGCAGTTGCACAACTAACTTGTTATTTAAAGTGTTTGAATTCATATTGCAATTTCTAATTTATTGTTGTTATTATTATTATTATTATATAAATAAGAAAAATAATATAATTAAAAATATAAAATACAAATTAAGAATAGTAAAATAAAATAAATGAGACAAATGATGCAAAGCAGTTGCACAACTAATTTATTCTTGAAAGTGTTTGAATTCATATTGCAATTTCTGATTTAATATTATCATCAACATTATAAATAAAATAAAATACATTAGACAAATGATGCGAAGCAGTTGCACAGCTAATTTGTTCTTGAAAGAGTTTGAATTCATACTGCAATCTCTGATTATTGCAGACTGTTGTATTTTGGAAAATCTGTACACAGTGTGAGACATTAATGAGACAGAAAATTATACAATACATTTCTCAGGAGCAACAGCTGAGAAGACAAAAGTCTCACATTCTCTCTTTCATCTCATTGCCGTCTAAGAGATTGAAAAGCTCTTGTACGATTTCTCTTTCTCACAGAAACACAGAGAGAGAGATTGACATGCAACGCCACAGCTTTTACTCTGATCCTGACCAGATTCGTCTTCCCTTTCATCTTAAAGCAACACAGATGGACTCCAGATCAACAATAAAAGGCAATTTAAATCCAAGCTAGTCTCTCTAAAGACAGGAAATGACATTTTGCAACAGAAAGTCTATTGTTCTATAGTCCTAAAAGACTTTCAGATGTTTGTAGCTGAATATGCATCACGATCGTAATAGATGCCAAAATTCTAAGACAGGTATTATAGGCTTAATGACACCCTGTTTAATCTATTTTTGGGATTATAGTTGATAAGGATGGTGTAAATTGAAAGGCAGATGATGAAGAATTCTGGTGAAGTCAGCTCTAATCTAGATTTAAAGGTCATTTACAGGTTGTAGCTCAGTGTAAAGATGCGATGCAAGATATTCTTGTTTTTATTTATTTACCTTTCAATTTAATTCACAATCCATGCTGTTCGGTTCAGTAGGCCATAAAATGAGGTGTTGTTTCATTAATGGGAAATAAAAATGATTGCGTCCTAGAGAGAAAAAAAAATTAAACACTAATTGTGTTATTCTACAACTGTCTCAATTTATTTGCCTCAATTACAATGCATCACATAAAACGTTAAATTAAAAACAAGAGACGAGGACCAACCGTCAGTGTGCAGCGCTGGTTTATTATTGTGGCTGAAGCCCAGAGAAGCTGGAGACTTCATTCGCCATCAGAGAAGGTGTCAATCACTCCTGTAGAGGACATGCTTTACTGCTGCCCGAGGGCTCCTGTGTGACCTAAATACAAAACTGTCAACAGAAAGACTGACCAACACAGAACAAGCTGAAGAGAATCGCAGAGAATATACTGTCTTAAGACACTCACATAGATGGATTAACCAAAACACTTCGATTTACATTGCATACAGGAGTAAAATGCAACCACTGCTATTTACATTAGGTTCCAATGTGTGTTGTTTCATACATTCACATATATAATAATATTGAGGCCTACTGAAAATTACACATTCATCACAAATTGGTTATTCTAGAAAACAAGTTTGAAACCTAAATAAGTAAAATGTCAACTTACATGTATTCAGAAGGTACAGAAAATCTTTCTTGATGGTTCATTGAATTCAAGAATGTTGTCAGAAATGGTATAGCCTATGATTAGAAGATTACAAGAATTGGCGCATGGGCTATGAATGCAATTTCTAATAGCTACCATAGCCTAGTAGTTAATATTGTCGAAAACACTTGGTTATAATTACTAGATTTCTTAATTAGCTTGACTTATCATATTTAATCTTGTGAAGCTTTCACATTTTTTAAGACCTGAGAAAACGAAGGGAAACCCCACAACTACGTTCTGAGGTGGTTTATTGTCAGTGGTTTATTTATGCTGACAGTGACGCCCCCTTGTGTTTGTCAGGAGAACTACATAAACACACTGGCGCATGATAAGACTTTTCGCTTTTATTATTCCGTTTTAGCATCTAAAAACAATCCGTATGTTAATATCTATAGTTTTAGATTAAAAGCAGCCTAATTTTAGATTTAAAAAGTAGTCTCTGATTAAAATATTTGATCTTAGTTGACCTAAAGGCGTTTTCACACAAATAGCCTATTTAAGATTCAGCAGACGTTAAGGCAAAGACGCTGGTGCAGAGTAAAAAAAGAAAAGACAATAAAGCAATACAAATATGAATATATCATTTGACATTCCCTATATACAAAAATAATCTGAAGTCAGCAGGTAGTGTTCCTCTAATAAGCCTAATATTGCTCGTGTTGCTGAGGTGAGCTGATAGTTGATGCTATTAGCTGATCTTAAAAGCAGCACAGACTGCTGATGTTCAGGAGAATCGCACACAGCAGCACAGGGAATCTATGAACGCTGATGTATGACATCGACCTCAAGAGGGGAGAGAGAGAGAGAGAGAGAGAGAGAGAGAGAGAGAGAGAGAGAGAGAGAGAGAGAGAGAGAGAGAGAGACTAAACCCATAACTGCCCAGTAACAAGCTCTCCCCCCTCATTGGCTGCAGAGGCAAGTGTATTTGATCAGGCCCTCAGACTAAATGACACACTCTGTTTGATCTGCGGACACTAAACCTCATGTGAGAGCGAACGGTAGACCTCAGCATCTGTCCTCTCTGGAGAATCTGTGCCCTGCTCACACCTGGGTGACTCCTTAAAGGGATGGTCCCTATATTTTTTATTTTTTAACAGTCCTGTCACTCACATCCTGTCGTTCCAAACCATAGACCGTAAAATGGATGGACGACGCGTGAGAAGTGAAGCCACCAACTTCCGAATATGGCGCGGACATCTCTTGCATCCTCTGCGACGTGTCAAGGACTGCACAATCACGTCGAAAAGGTCACGGTAGACGTAGGCGGAAGTACCGCTCCAAGCGAACGTGCAAGGACTAATACAAATGCCCTTTACCAAAGAACACTCCATCTTCAACTTAAAAATCGTCCGACATCATTGTTGTACCTTTTTTTGCTAAAGGATGTTTGTAGTCTTCGCACAAGCGATTTGTAAGCACGGGGGCGGTACTTCTGCCTACGTCTACCGTGACCTTTACGCGTGATTGCGCAATCTTTGGCACGTCGCAGAGGATGCACAAGATGTCAGCGCCATATTCGGACATTGCATTAAATTTATAGCATCAAACAACTAACTAAAACCAAACTTATTTCCAAAACGAACACTTGAAATGAAATCATTGTGATAAAAACAGCATTTTACAGAAACCATCTTTAGGAAAAAATTATTTGAAGTGTAATTTGATTGTTTAGTTTGTCTCGCGTCCATTTGAATACATGAAAGGGCGGGGGTTATGAGCTATACTGGGACCAACCACCAGGGGGGGATCGAGGCTCTTTGGTTTCAGTTTTCAACACTAGTGCGGCAGGCTTGTTCCAAACCATAGACTGTAAAAACAAAGATGGATAACGCGCCTTCGCTCTCTTCCGTTGACGTAAGTGAAGCTGCCAGTGTCCAAATATGGCGCTGACATCTTGGGTCTCGAGTCTGCACAGTAGTGAGCACGAAGATGAGCCGCCCACACTCCCGCCCAATTAACAACTTTTTGTGAAATAAACAGTCATGGAAATGTAGAGAGTTAAAGCTCCAATCTCCTCCCGAAGAGTGACAGTGACTACTTCAGAGACGCTGTCAATCTCAGCTGCCAATCATAACATTACACCCCCGTTTTTATAACATCAAATAAACTAAAACCACACTTATTTATAGAACGAACACTTGAACTAACATCAGCGTGATAAAAACAGCCTAAAATTACAGAAACTATCTTCGGAAAAAATTTATTTGAAGTGTAATTTAATTGTTTAGTTTGTATATGTCCCATAACACAGTCCTTCCAGAAAAATGCGGGTTTTTTTGTGATTGTTGTGGGCAAAAATCCTTGATTATGCGGCACATTTTCGTAAAAAATGCGATGGAAAATGTGGGATATTTATGCAATTTTATGCGATAAAATTGCGGGAACTTGCAATAACTGTGGTTTGATGAAAAAGAGAAAAAAAGCACTACATCACAGAAAGGGCTGGGAATATTTAAGTTCTCATCTTGTTTTATTGAAGACCTTAATAAACACATGGCTCAAATTTACAAAACATTGAGTCAAACAAGTTCTGTAGCTTTACAAAAGGAATATGCTACAACTTCTGAAAAAATGAATAAATAACTCCCTGTTTTACAGAGGTAGCTATACAAAACAGACATTTGAGTGCTTCCAATGCACAAAGTGCAATCTCTTAAAGGGTAAGTTCACCCAAAAATGAAAATCCTGTCATTAATGACTGCCCCTCCTGTCGTTGGACACCCGTAAGACCTCCGTTCATCTTCAGAACACAAATGAAGATATTTTAGTTGAAATCTGATGGCTCAGAAAGGCCTCCATTGGCACAATGCACTGTGCCCTCTCAAGACCCATAAAAGGTACTAAAGACGTTGTTACAAAGTCCATCTCACCTAAATAACGACTTATACAGTGATGACTGGTTTCAAAAAACAGCATCATGAAGCTTCGAAGTGTTATGAATCAGCGAGTCGATTCATGATTCGGATCGCGTGTCAAACTGCTGAAATACTTTGGCGATCCAAACCGCTGAATCGACTCACTGATTCAGAATGCTTCGAAGCGTCATGATGCTGTTTTTTTAAATTGGTCAACACAACGGGAAAATGCTTTGCGCGGTCTTTTGCTGTTATTTTTGTTGGCAAATGGGAATTTGCGTGTTTCATCATGGTTTCACCGATATCTATGGTTTCACCACGGGGTTTGCAGCTTTTCGATGACGTTCGCGTCGGGTAATTACGTCACTTCAAAACGTTCACATGGCAATAGGGGGAAATGGCGGCTCTAGTGTGAAGTAAACGAACATTTTTAAACGTTCTGCTAATATATGACTTTTTTGCAACGAAAATGTGGGGATTATGAAATCATACTAGCCTATATTTAGCCTATACTAGCCATACTACTATATTTTGCACGCGGAAATAGGCAATTTACGCAGCGAAAGTGCGGCGTATTTGAAAAAATGCGGCCCCCGCATAAATATGCGGACTTTGCTGATTATGCATTAAATCATGCGATCGCATAATTGCGTTTTTCTGGAGGGACTGGTTACACTTCATGGAGGGGGCGGGGTTTATGGCCTATACTGCTTCCAGTCACCTGGGGGCGATAGAGATGCTTTGGCTTCAGTTTTCAGGCCTAGTGTGGCACACTTGTTCCAAACCAGTGTAAACCAGGGCGTAACGCATTGCAAGTAACTTGAGTTACGTAATCAGATTACTTTTTTCATGTAACATTAACATTTAAGGCAGTTCATAAATACAGCTATAAATGCTTTATTCTTGATTTATAAACATATCTATAATGTGTTTAATAATTGTATTTTCATACTTTATAAATGATCAATTTAGCATTTCTAAAGTATTACATTATTTACAAACCAGTTATTTAGGAGTTGTCAGTGGTTCGTCAGATCATTTAGAAAGTGTAAGTAAAGGATTAATAAACTATTTAAATATACATTTATACATCTTATTATTTAGACATATAGTAATAGTTGCTCAGTGTGTTAATAAATGCTTTATTGACATGTATTTCCACTGTAATTCATGATTAATTCAGGTAGTTATAAAACATTTAGTAGTTGTCAGTTAATTATTTTTGTGAGCTCATCTAAAGTGAGGACTATTTATGCCTTGTAAAGCTTTTACAAAGGAGATACAAAGGCTCAATGCTTAACTAATGCTTCATAGCGTGTAGTTATTATAAAGTGTTACCAGTTTGGGTATTTTTTTTAACCACACCCTCTACTGTATAGGCGTGAATTTGCCAGTTTGTATAGTACATTTATGGTCCTTATTATTGTTAGATGATTATTCACTAGTAATCTGCTAGTCCTTATCCACCCTGTTCTCACTCCCAAGGCGTCAAAATCTGAAGCATGGTCAAGTGCCTTCGGCATCAAAATGAAGACGCTAAAGCAGGCGTGTCCAATCCTGCCCCTGGAGGGCCACTGTCCTGCAGAGTTAAGCTCCAACGCCAATTAGACACACCTGTACGAGCTAATCAAGTTCTTATTAGGCATACTAGAAACTTCCAGACGGGTGTTGAGGCAAGTAAGAGCTAAACTCTGCAGGACAGTGGCCCTCCAGGACCGACTTTGGACACCCCTGCGCTAAAGGTACCCCTAGGTGTCATTACATCAACACGCAGAGTGCTCCATTGATTTTAATGACAAACCTTTGGCGTCAAACAGACGCGTTGAGCATGGAAACGTTATCGTCATGATTAAATTATATATTGGGTTATGATTTTGCCATTATGACATGTTGGAGTATGATTCTCAATTTAATTCGCCAGCATAATTTTATTAATATTTTTTTTTATTTACGCTATTAAGAACATGTAACCCAACCCCATCCCATCCCTAAACCTACCCATTTGATATAAAATACAGGATATAACAGGCAGATACGACTGCATGCTCAATTTATTCAAAAAGTGCAAAAATTTCAAGTGTTCCGAGGCCAAACGATTGATTTGTGTGAAGAAAATCCCCAAAAGCGACCAGCGTCTCCATCCGCCAAAGATCATGCACACATTCAAATTGCAAAAATTGCCGCCCGAAGAAACACAAGACCTCCGTTCATCTTCGGAACACAAATGAAGATATTTTATTTGAAATCTGATAGCTCAGAAAGGCCTCCATTGGCACAATGCACTGTGCACTCTCAAGACCCATAAAAGGTACTAAAGACGTTGTTACAAAGTCCATCTCACTACAGTGGTTCTACAATAACTTTATGAAGCGACGAGAATAGTTTTTGTGCGCAAAAAACCTAAATAACGACTTATACAGTGATGACCGATTTAAAAAAACAGCATCATGAAGCTTCGAAGCGTTATGAATCAGCGAGTCGATTCATGATTCGGATCACGTGTCAAACAGCTGAAATACTTTGGTGATCCAAACCGCTGAATCGACTCACTGATTCATAACGCTTCGAAGCTTCATGATGCGTTTTTTTGAAATTGGTCAACACAACGGGAAACTGCTTTGCGCGGTCTTTTGCTGTTATTTTTGTTGGCAAATGGGAATTTGCGTGTTTCATCATGGTTTCACCGATATCTATGGTTTCACCAAGGGGTTTGCAGCTTTTCGATGACGTTCGTGTCGGGTAATTACGTCACTTCAAAACGTTCCCATGGCAATAGGGGAAAATGGCGGCTCTTGTGTGAAGTAAACAAACATTTTTAAACTTTCTGCTAATATATATGACTTTTTTGCAACGAAAATGCGGAGATTATGAAATCATTCTAGCCCCGCATATTTTGCATGCGGATATAGGCAATTTACGCGGCGAAAGTGCGGTGTATTTGAAAAAATGCGGCCCCCGCATAAATATGCGGAATTTGGCTGATTATGCATTAAATCATGCGATCGCATAATTGCGTTTTTCTGGAGGGACTGATTACACTTCATGGAGGGGGCGGGTTTATGGCCTATACTGCTTCCAGTCACCTGGGGGCGATAGAGATGCTTTGGCTTCAGTTTTCAGTCCTAGTGTGGCACACTTGCAGCATAATTATATTAATTTTTTATTTATTTATGCTATTTAGAACATGTGACCCAACCCCATCCCATCCCTAAACCTACCCATTTGATATAAAATACAGGATATAACAGGCAGATACGACTGCATGCTCAATTTATTCAAAAAGTGCAAAAATTCCAAGTGTTCCGAGGACAAACGATTGATTTGTGTGAAGAAAATCCCCAAAAGCGATCAGAGTCTCCATCCGCCGAAGATCATGCACACATTCAAATTGTAAAAAAATTGCCGCCCGAAGAAACGTTACATAAGTTTTCATAGTGAAATTGCATTGGCTCTCGTATGTCTTGTGACCAATTGTGTCATTACGTTAGCTTTGATTGTAAAATGTCATTAGGTGTGTTCGACATCGGCTGCGGCTGGATGCAACCGATCGGCGAGAGTAGCCGCGTGCAGGCGGGGAGGAGCTGCAAACGGAGACGTGAAGTCGGACACTTTCTGCTTCCCGTAGTGATGCTCGCGCTGTCTTTGCATACTTTATCACAGCTGAAGTGAAATAAATGCAATATTTGTCAAATACACAGATGTTTCAGAGATGTTTTCATTCAATACTTTATGCACTGCTTAACACAGCGTCTGATTGTACAATAATAAAGTTCAACATGTAAGCCTACACTATCAATGAAGTGGGTTCTACGTTTTTTTATCAGTTTTATTTTGATAAACATGACAATATAACATTGCGACTAAATGAAAAGAGGTTTTACCGTTATAAAAAATTTATTTGTGAGCAATAGTGGAACTGAAGGTTTTAGAATAAACACGAAACACACGTGCTTGCTGTCATGCGGTGAATCTGGCCAATCGTGGAACAGCTGTGTCGTCATCTGAGCTTGTGCGGTTGCTCTGTAGAAGCTGCTCAGAATGCACCAGCTGGCTGCTCTCGAAACACTCTTGCGGCACTTTGTTGACATACGTCACAGAATTATATGCATCTTGATCTGATGCATTTGGCAAACAACAGAAATCAATGGAGCACCCTGCGCGTCCATATAGTGACGGCACTTGACCATGCTTCAGATTTTGACGCCTTGGGAGTGAGAATGGGACTTATCTTAAGTTTGTTTTCCACAGAAGGTGAAAGTAAGAAAATAATTTTCATTTTTAGCCTTTAAATGTAGGCTATAGGGTAGGGGTTTTCAATCTTTTCATTCCCAAATATGATCATCCTTGGGTGAAGAACCTGGATGTTAAAATTGATACACTGGAAAATTAATATTATAAATCTAGAATTAGTTTCTATTTCTATTATTACATTATTATTATATCGTTTTTTTCTCACTATAGTAATGTACTTTTAAATATATGTATTTATTTGTTTATTAATTAAATTTACATTAATCAAAATTGTATTTATTTTAATTTGATTGAATCTATTTAACAGATTAATTTATACCTTTAATCACATTTTTAATCACTTATTTATTTATTTATTCACCACGTATAATTTATTTACTTATCAATGTTCCAGAAGACAAATAAATAAAATTAAATAAAAAAGATAAAATAAAAAATCCCATTGACACTAATTAGTCACTACATATAATTTATTTACTTGTCAATGTTCCAGAAGACAAATAAATAAAATTAAATAAAAAAAGATACAATAAAAAAATAAATTAAAAATAAAATCCCATTGACACTAATTATTCAGAGGTTTGGATTCGTTACTGTACTCAAAACCTCTTTTACAAAAAAACAAAATATGCATATAATATATTATATGCATGTATTTATTTATTAATTTATTTATTTTATCTAATTTCCTTACTCACTATATGTATAATTTATTTACTTATGTTCCATAAGACAAATAAAATAATAAATAATAAATAAAAAAAGTTTAAAATCCCCTTTAAACTGTCAAAATAAGTGTCAGTGTTTTGGATTAATTTCTGTTTTCAAAATAAGAATGATTTAATGATTAATACGAATGAATGAAGAACCTAAGTTCCTATCTGAATAAAATCACTTCCTGGGCAATAATATGTCCTTTAAAATCTCATTCATTCATACATTCGTTCTCGTAATTAAGCTCTCGTGCAGCCCGAGTCAGGCCAGAGTGGACTACATCAGCCTGACACTTTTGGGTTTATGGACCACTCAGCATATTTCCCCCAGTGGGAAAAAAAAAATTCACGGGAAGCAGGTTTGTTTGTCAACACACCGTGGGTTCCCTGCCAACACTTCCCTCTTACAGAGACCGAGAATAAAGCTGAAGATGAAATGGGTTCCCAGGCTGCCGTGTAATTGCACAGCCCTTATGTTGAACCCCTTGAGCATTCATTCAAATGAGGCCGTAATTGCCACATCTGTTAACCCTCTGAAGAGCCGTCAGCCGAGTGTCACGCATCTGCTAATTGGTACAAACAGGTAGCAGACGCTGATCTCCTCCACTGAGCATCTGCCGATTAGAGTCGCAAATTCAATGAGCGGTGATTAAAGGTCCTGCTAAAATGGCAAAGGAGAGGTTTAAATACTGCTGCTGAATATGCTATAACACTTCATGATGGTGATTAACAGAGAGCCAGGAACCGTGAGGGCTCCGTGGGTTGGTGTGAATTCATTTTTTTAGGCGTGAAGAAAAACTGAGGAAAATGGGTCATGGAGTTTTACTCTTGTGGTTTGGTCAGCTGATTGTGAACCTTAATGCTTCATAAAGCCATACAAGACATGTGTACATCCAATAGGAGCTTCTCAGAATTATCTGGAATTATTCAAATAATCCATTTGTTTACAGTCACAGACAATACATAATATATACAGTATAATATAATTAAAATTGTCCTCAAAATATACTAATATTAATATAAAAAAATTAAGATATAGTAATATCAATGTTTCTTGTCAACTACCTATATATAAACTTAAACACTGTATTCACATATTTGATGGTACACATTTGAACTTTATATTTTTATATTTGGATTTTGATATTATGTTTTAATAAGATTTTATACATGAACTTTGATGTATTCCTCAAAATATAATAATATCCAAAGTCATATATAAATTTGTAAAAAATAGTAATATCCATACACATATATACACACACACAAAATATACATATATAAAATCGTATTAAAATATCATAAATAATGTCAAAGTCCACATATAAATAAAAAAAACATTACAAAGTTCAAATGTGTAGCATAATTGATTTTTTTAAAGTAAGTTTAATGGGTTGTAGAATTCATTTTTTTTTTATTGATGTCCTACGGAGTGACAGTTTATCCATCATTTAAAACTTCTTTAAAAGAAAATTTTGCTTTTATAATTATTATACATGCAGCTTTTATGACCTCATTGTAATTGAGAGACAACTTGAAAAATGTATTTAAAAGATTAAAATGGTGAAAAAAAGGAAAGGGTATCCAGTCAGAGGACCTAGGTATACACACTTACATTTATATACATTTTAACTTAGAAATATTGATGTTGTTAAAAACAAGTACAACTAGTCATAAAGCGTTATAATAAAAGCATTAATTTGCAATACAGTCTGTCCACAATGCTGATGGGAGCAGTTATATTGCCTGTCACACACTGTTATATTGTCAAATACTGTAATAATGTAAATATGAAATGTAGCAATAACAAAGAAACCCGGATGACAGAAATTTGCCAGTGACGCAGCACACCATCATCAGATATGGATTTTTATGAAGTCATTTGTACAACCGTGTTCTTTATACAAAATATAGATAATTATTTTTTTTTAGAAAAGTGCATATTGCAGCATACTGTGGAATTCATTGGCAATAGTGAAAATAAATACATGTTTTTTTTTATATTTATCAGATAACATTAGTATGAAAACAAAAAGTAAAATAAAATAAGCAAAAACAAGAATACAAAAAAAGTCTCCTGGACACGGTCACAGTTCCTAAGTTTCATTGGTTTGGATCACTTGCTCTTCTCAAAACTTCTTTTTATTTATATATAAGCTAATATTTCTGAAAAAGAATACAAAAGAGCTGTTTTAATAGTAATAAATATAATAAATTAATTGCATATTTTATAAAATAATACATTAATAATAATAATACATTTTCCGTGACACAGTTTGGATTTTTATTTGAATTCTTACCCGCATTTGCTCATGTATCCAGTCAAGGAAGTAGGTCACATTTCCGTAGACTCCGGGCTTGTTTCTGGAAGCACATCCATCACCCCAGCTAGTGTCCCCAACCAGCCACCATAGAGAATTCTCCATTGTGACCAGAGGACCCCCACTGTCCCCCTGTGTGGAACAGCACTTATTTAATTTTAGCCCATATATTACATTTACAGTACTCTAATTTACTCTTTCAAATGATCGAGCAGCATCTAATTGTGTTTATACAGAGTGTTTCTGACCTGACAGGAGTCCACACCACCCTCCAGCTTGCCTGCACAGATCATGGTGTCTGTGATTTGTCCGTTATACACCTGTCGGCTGTTACAGGTCGTTCTGTCGATTAGCCAAATTTTGGCTTCTTGTAGAGTTTCTGAGGCAGATCCTATTAGAAAACAAACAATTTTCCAGTAAAGCTTTTCCATTTTGGAGATTTCAGAGAGCTGACATGACTTATTTTCTGTCCAATATTATTCACTGCACATGGGTTTGGATCTGTATGTGTTTGAGTACAGTCCTGTTGTGATGCTCTTCCAAAAAATAAAAAATAAATAAAAAAAGTTTCAAACCTCCAATTGACAGTGCCCCCCACCCTGTGACGTAACTTTCCCGCGGAGCAGAGAAGTACATGCCTTTATTGGGCAAACACACTGGCCTGACGTTCGCTGGAACAAGATACATACAAAACAAAATGGAAATTGTCATCATCCATACCTTTCTTCTATAAACACAAAATGAGATATTTTGTAGAATGTTCAAGCTGCTCTTTTCCACACCACGGAAAGCCCAAAAAAAGCACCGTAAAAGTGGTCCCTAATGCTCAAAATAATGAATTGGTAAACTTAAATAAAACAAATTAATTAAATCAAATCAACTTTTATGAGTATTTAGATCTTTTTTTCCTTTTGAGTTCACCAAATTGACACATGCTAAGTAATCTGATTTGTTTCATTGTTTTGAGTTTTATTAACTTGTTTCATTTAATTTAGACAAACTTAATGTTAACTGAAACTGGTCTGGGACTTCTGTTTACCAGCATGCTTTACCATGACACTCGAAAGGAAGAGTAAATACTCAAATTAAGTGTTATATAATGTTATCAAATTAAATACATTTTTGAAAAAAATAAAAATAAATAAATGTTGGAAAAATAAATGAGAATTTTTGAATGTTAAAGGGTTAGTTCACCCAAAAATGAAAATTCTGTCATTAATTACTTACCCTCATGTCGTTCGACACCCGTCAGACCTCCGTTCATCTTCAGAACAGAAATGAAGATATTTTAGTTGAAATCTGATGGCTCTGAAAGGCCTCCATTGGCTCAATGGCACGTTACACTCTCAAGACCCTTAAAAGGTACTAAAGATGTCGTTACAAAGTCCATCTCACTACAGTGGTTCTAAAAAAACTTTATGAATCGGCGACAATAGTTTTTGTGCGCAAAAAAACCCTAAATAACGACTTAGTGATGACGATTTCAAAACACGGCCTCATGAAGCTTCGAAGCGTTATGAATCAGTGAGCCGAATGATGATTCGGATCGCGTGTCAAACCGCCAAACTGCTGAAATTTGCCGATTCAAACCGCTGAATCGACTCGCTGATTCATAACGCTTCGAAGCTTCATGAGGCCATGTTTTGAAATCGTCATCACTATGTAAGTCATTATTTAGGGTTTTTTTGCGCACAAAAACTATTGTCGCCGATTCATAAAGTTATTTTAGAACCACTGTAGTGAGATGGACTTTGTAACGACGTCTTTAGTACCTTTTAAGGGTCTTGAGAGTGTAACGTGCCATTGTGCCAAATGGAGGCCTTTCAGAGCCATCAGATTTCAACTAAAATATCTTCATTTCTGTTCCGAAGATGAACGGAGGTCTGACGGGTGTCGAACGACATGAGGGTAAGTAATTAATGACAGAATTTTCATTTTTGGGTGAACTAACCCTTTAACTTGGTGACTAACTGAAATAAAATAAGCATATATTGAAGTACTAAAATGACTAAAACTAAAATGAAAAAAAAAAAAAAAAAATTATATATATATATATATATATATATATATATATATATATATATATATATATATATATATATATATATATATATATATATAATAAAAATGACAAAAGCACCTAAGATAATTGCTAAAGTTAAACTAATTTTAAAATGGAAACTGAGAAAATAAACATAAACCCTAATTCAAAACAATAATTAACTATATAACTATAATAGTAATACATAAATAATACTAAAATAACACTGCATGAAAAAATGCTTTGATTTCATTTATTGTCAGTATGATTAAATTATAATTACACTTTATTTTAAGGTGTCATTGTTACAGTGTAATTATATATTTAAGTACTAAGTAATATTATTTATCTTCATGTATTTAATATAGGGTTAGGGTAGGATTAGGGTATGGTTGAGGGTTAGTTGCATGTAATTATGCATAAATTACTGTTTTACTATGGTAAGTACATGTAACATTTGTAACAAGGACACTGTAAAATAAAGTGTTACCGAAACTTTCTTATTGGCTAGGAAATAAATGTGAAAATTCAGTCTTACTTGTAATCATGAGTGGATTGTTCAGCTTCATCAGTGCAATATCATTGTCGTTGGTTCTCGAGTTAAAGTCGTGCCTGACAATTCGGCCTACAGAATTGCCGCCGGTGAACCGCATCTCACTACGAGTCAGATATCCAGCATACACAGTCCAATCCCTTGCATTTGAAAACCTACACGAGTGTGTAATTTATCATAGTTCATAGTTCATCATAGCTTGTTAAATGAGATGGACTAAATGAAAGCACTTACTCTTGAACACAGTGAGCTGCAGTGACGATCCAGTATGGGGTAATGATGGACCCGCCACACAAATGCCTTCCGCCAGCTTGTAAGCTGACCTGCCATGGCCACACCCCCTTCGAGTTCACCGTGCTTCCGCCCACGATTCGGCTCCTGATGTTCCGTCCACATTCTACATCAGAATTCAGAAAATGGCATCAGTATATGTGAAAATATAATTTTCCTAGCTATAAACTATACTCGTATAGTTCACCCAAACATGAAAATGGAGTGTCTATTTTCACCAAGTGCAAATAGTGTGCCTTGTTGGCAAGTGCTATTCGCACTAGCTCTGCCTAACAATGGTTTTGACGTGATCGACCCGGGTTCGAATCCGCCTTTTGCCGAGCTCACTCTTCTCTTTTTTTCCTATCACATATCATATCGGAAAGGCATTTACTTTCAATTATAATTAAGTAAATGTTCTAAAAGTGGAAGTAAAATGCCTAACGAAATTATATTTAATAATAATAATAATAAGCATTTATTGGGTAGGGTTAGGGGTTAGTGTAGGGAGGGCTTTTATTGTCCAATTAAAGTGGTACTTCAGCGCTGAGAAGATGAATGTGTATTTAAACTGGGTCATTTATGTAGTAGAAATGTGAAATTATTTTTGAATTTGGTGCCTTCTAGACTGAGAAAAGACAGAAAATGTATTTTTGTCTCATGTGGATGAAAGACAACAACTCCCAGAATGCACTTGCTTCGCTGCCCTACGAGGCCACTCCCAAAGCCACGGCTACTGGTTACACTTGCCCACCATGACACCCCCACCGTCGTTTTGATATTCATAGTAATAAAATAATTTCGTTCAGTTAGAGAACAGACACTACAATTAAAAACTGAATGTGTCTTTTCAATAAAGTGTGAGTGAATCGAACGAAAGTCAGGCACAGACGCAGCTGGAGTCAGATTTCATTCATCACGAGAGCGAAGAGCTGAGGTAAGCGCGGCTGTCATTCACAACGTGTGTCCAGTCTGGCGCGTTATCAGATCGCATATGGAAGCTTAACTTTCATAGGAATTCATTGAAAAGTTGAAACACTCACTTTGCTCTGTACCGCTCCATTATGAATGCCCGAGCCGAGCGGCAGCGGCCGTGCACATTTACATTATGTGAGTGAGATCCCACCCCTATGGGCAGGTTGAAAACATGCGGAACTAGCTCCTTCTACTGGCTGTAGTCTCTAGCCTATGGCCAAAAAATCCTCTGATGACGCAAAATGACGATATTTGTGCATCTGAGGATTTTTTTTCGTCTCAGGGGGACATGAGGGGGAAAAGTACCATAATTCGAATAAACTACCGGGTTTCTACTGAAACAAAGCTTAATACTAAATCGCTGACGTAACCCTTTAAGGCGGCATCCATTTAATAATTTTAATAAATATAATAATTTACACTATGTTATTATTGTATCCTGTTAATGTACAACAATACTGAAGTGCAAATAGTATGTATCTGTCAAAAAGTATAAAGTGCATGTAACTACTATTTACACATATTAGTATTACATGTAAATAGAATATATCACTATTTTCACTTAGTGTAAATAGCAATTATCGCTAAGAAAATATGCTATTTTCTGCCAAATGAAAATTCTCACATGACAGTGAGTAAAAGACAATGACAAATGTGTAAATTTAGATCAGTGTTATTTTAATATAATTGATGTATACTCTTATATATTATAATATAGTTAATATTTTGAATGAGCTTTTACTTTCATATTTCCAGTTTTCATTGTCATTTTAGTTTTAGTTATTGTAATATTTGTATGTGCTTTTGTCAACTTTTCTTTTTATTTCAGTTTTAGTTATTTTAGTACTTAAACTCATTTATTTCAGTGAGATGCCAAGGTATTTCTAAATTTCGATTATTATAGGTTTTCTATTGCTATATTTTATTTATTTAATACTTATTTTTTAGCTTAATTTCAGTTACATTAAATCATTTTTAATAGTTTTAGTTATAGTTATCAATAACACTGGGATGAATTATTAATTGAAAGTAATTTAACCACGGTCAAACGTCAAACTAACCTAACCAACCAAAGTAGTTTGTTGCTACACTGCAAACTATTATCAGAGCTTCAATGTATTTTTATTGACTTTTATTTTATTTTAATTGTATTAAATAGCATGCAGACAAAATAAGGGCAACACTAAACAAAAACTAATAAAACCCCTAAATATTTATTTCATAACAAAAAAAAAGACACAAAATAAAAAATAAAGAGATATGGAAATCTATTATCTTACCAATACATTTGAGTGCCACGGCTTTGTTTGCTGGACAGTCTGAACTGAATTATCATAAGAGAAATATAACATTTTTAAACAAGCTGATTATATAGAAAAAACATGAATCAATAATTAATGTAAAATAACCGACAGTGTAAAAACCTAAACAACATGAATAACTGTATAAACAGTCTGTATAAAAATTCAGAAACACTTTACAATAAAGTCTCATTTATTAACATTAGTTAATTCATTAACTAACAAGAACTAATGATGAACAATATATTTTTACAGCATTTATTAACCTTTGATAACGTTAGTTAAAAATTATGTTCATGTTAGTTCACAGCATTAACTAATGTTAACAAAAAAACCTTTGAACTTAAAAATGTATGAGTAAATGCTGAGAATAACACCAGCTAAGATTAATAAATGCTGTAGAAGTATTGTTTATTGCTAGTTCATGTCAACTAATGCTGTTAGCTAATGTTAACAAATGAAACCTTATTGTAAAGTGCTACCAAAAATCCTGTATAAATCGAACTCTGTGACGCACCTTTTACTGAGAAAACTTTCTATGGACATATTCAGATTGGAAGAGCTGAGAGAATCTGTCTTCACCAGCATGTAGTCCAGTGATGCTGCAGAGTAAATCTCCTCGTAACCCACATACGTGTTCCTGAGAGACAAACCACAAACACACAGCACATATTACAATTCATTCAAAACACATTCTGTACATTTATTAAATATGGCACTGTATGGATACACCACTGCCCAAAAGCTTAGGGTCGGTAAGTCTCTTGTGCTCACAAAATAACTGTTTTCTACTATAATATTTTTTTTACATGTAATTTTTTCTTGTGATGACAAAGCATCATAATCCACAGTCTTCAGTGTCACATGATCCTTCAGAAAACATTCTAATATGTTGATTTGCTTTTTTCTTTTATTAATTTATTTGGATGGGACAATGCATATTAATGAACGTACAATATAATTTGATGTAAATACGCCGGATTTAGCACAGAGCTCATTTCCATCCGTAGTCCCAGACATGAATAAACAGAAAAAAAAAGAAGAAAAGACCAAAAGCAGACATAATACCAAACAGATTGGATATAAAAAAGTGTCCATGCTTAGATAAAATACTTGTTATCATATTTGTTTAAGATGCATATTGAAAAATTCCTATGCATAGACATCCTAAAGTGCTTATTATAAATGTACCTATTTTATAGTGTATAGTTTAAAGTGCCAATGCATTGTTATTACCTAATGTTCACAGTTTTGGATGTTATTCAGCCATCTTTAAAGCTGTTTTTTTTTTGTAACAAAACAAAAGTGGGGCTTCCTTTAATTACTGTTGGTAAAGTGTTCCAATTTGTGCACCCTTTAATAGAAAGGACATTTTGTGCAAAAGTAGACTGTAAAATGAGTATAATAACTGACCTAGTACTAGTCTCGCTAGTTTCTCTTTTTGACAAAATCCCCCAGGGGCAGTGGGGCCATTCCATTAATTGATCCAAGACAAGTTTCAAATACTTTTACATTTTCAAAACTTAGGAGCTGATACTTCTCTAAAATAGAACAATGGTGAAATTACTGTGGTTTCCTGCTTTTTTGTAGAGTTCATCAATGGATTTTAGTACAGTGACAGCAGCAAACGACCAGACTGCTAAGTGCAAAATAATCATACAATGGAGGTAGATTTAGAAGTCTCTGTTGTAATGAAAGGCCTAATTTGTTTGTAGTTTTGTAGATCAAATTTTATAGTTTTGGCTACCTTTTTAGGTGTTTTTTGAAAGTGGGGTTTGAATCTAGTATAACCCCAAAGTACTTAAACTGAGTTACCAACTCCAATTCCTCTCCTCCCAGAAACACAGAAGATTTACTTTTTGTTGTAAGTTGTTTGGTGGGCTTCTTACAGTCAGATTTTACACTATTTGACTTCACCTGGGTTTTTTTGTGTGAACATCATAACAACGGTCTTTTTGGTGTTAAGAATAAGAGAGGTTTGAATTAACCAGTTTTGAATTTTGGTTAGTGAATTTGTAAGGTTTGTAGCTATTGTCTTAGCATCTCTACCATGTATGAAGATCACAGCATCATCCGCATACATCTGTACATGAATTTCAGGACAGACATCTGGGAGATCGTTTATGTACATTGAGAATAATAAAGGCCCGAGAATTGAGCCCTGCGGAACTCCAACATGATTGCTGAGGTAGGGATGGTTTTACACCATCTATATTGACACATTGTGTTCTATCAGCTAAGTATACACCCTTAAAAATAAAGGTGCCAGGAAGAACCAAAAAGGGGTTTTCACAGGGATGCCATAGAAGAACCATTTTTGGTTCCCTGAAGAACCATTTTGTGAAAGGTTCTTTAAAGAACCATTTTTTTTTCTAACCATTTTATAGTCTAAAGAACCTTTCTGTGCTACAAAGAACCTTTTGTGCAATGGAAAGGTTCTTTGGATATTAACGGTTCTTCATGGAACCATACACCCCGCCAAAGAACCTTTTAAGAACCTTTATTTTTAAGAGTGTATGATTGAAACCATGATATAGCATCTGTGGAAAAGTTAAAGTGTGTGAGCTTAGTCAGAAGTACTTGATGGTTGACTGGGTCAAACGCCTTCATAAGATCTAAAAATACGGCTCCTACACAGGGATTCATATCCAGTAAATGTCTCTGTGGAGTGGTTGGGCCGGAAACCAAACTGCATTCGATGAAGTGGGGTAAAACCTTTATCCAGGTGTTTAATCAATTGGTTTGCTATCCACTTTTCAGCCACTTTAGAAACTATGGGTAGGATACTGATTGGTCGGTAGTTGGTGACCTGTGTTTTAGACCCAGATTTAAAGATGGGTGTAGCAGTGGCCTCTTTCCAAGATAATGGAACTGCTTTTACTCTTAACCATAAGAGTAATGGGTAGTACCAAAGCATTAATATGGGTTTTTATTATGAAGTTATTGTAAATACGATGGACATCCTTGGCTTTGGAATTTTTGAGAGTAGCAATGATCTTTATTACCTCTCCCTCTGTTATATTTTGTATCTGGAAGATAGGTTGATCTTCATTCGAGGTAGAGTAGTAGAAGGAGTGGGGGGGGGGGGGGCCTTGTTATTTCAGATATACTGTCTATAAAATTATTATTAAACGTGTTTTCCATGATCGTAGGATCAGGACATTATTCACAACTAGATTTAGGGCTTTGGTTTCCTTTTAATTGTGTTTACCTAATAATTTATTTAAAATTTGCCATGTTTTTTTTCCCGCTCCCTCTTGAACTTGCTATAATGGCAACACAAAATTTTGCTTTGGATTTTTTTTTATAGTTTGTATAACTTTGTTATACAAAGCTTGAGAAACATTTCTTATTGCTATCAATGTGGAAAACAGTTGTGCTTCCTAATATTTTTTAAGGATTCTCTGATGAATGGAAAGTGCAAATGAACACGCAGCATTTATTTGAAATAGAAAACTTTTGTAAGTTTCTTTACTGCAACTTTTAACCTTTCAATGGGTAGCAACCTTTCAGGTCTTTTTATTTAAAGATGTTAAATAATTAAAGGATTAAAAGGGATTTAAGGGAATAAAGAATAAATAAGAGTAATAAAATATGTTCCATGTCTAATGTGTAGCCTATATAGTTGTGAAGTAATCCATTTAAACAAATAATGCAAATAATATTTTATTAAAATATGCACAAATTTACTCTTGTTTGTATGTCTAATATGTAAAAAAAAACAAAAAAAAGTAAAAAAACAAAAACAAAAGGGGGGCATTTCCAATTTGGCCATTGACTTATCCCCCTCAATGCCTATGATGGTTACAGCCCTGAAATTGTACTACTTCCACTGAGATGAGTCACATTATCATTACCTCTCGTATCCGATCATCTCACATGCTTGCTTTGCGAGGTTGTTATTCCATCCTTTTGAACACACATACTCCCATTTTTGGCTCACATTTGAGTACATCTGAAGAAGGAAATTAGATCCGTACAGACGATCTGCAAAAACAACAACGAAGAAAGATCAGTAAAGTCACAGCAGGCACATTTATAGCAGTATACTGGGTTTACTAAAGAGGGCATAAGCCAAAGGAATTCTTACAGCAATAAGCTTCATCTCCTCCTGATGGACAGTCCAGTTTACCATCACACCACTGCGAATTGCTGATGCATTTGTTATCTGCTTTACAGAGCCGCCCTTGTAAACACTCAAACACACCTGTTGGGGCAGACAGAGGACATCAGAACAAGAAACAACTTGGGTGGATGGTATTGTTTGAAAGCCAATGAGAGTTTCTTACCATAAAACCAAAGCACCGCAACTATGATCGCAGCAATGACCAGTAGGGTGACGACTGTGCCAATGACCCATGGCCATTTTTTTGTTCTCCTGGAAGCTGTCGGAGAAGTTCATAAAAAGCAAAACATTAAATGAATCAATCTTTTGGTCTGTGCTGTTTTTAGGTGACGCATGAACAAAACTTCACTAAACATTATTTGTAGCGCACATCGCATCAATAAATTGCATTAAGCTTTGTGCTTTACTTTTGATAAGAAACAAAGTCTCAGCTTTCAAACTTTGTCAATGACAGCTAAATTCAAACAAGAAATACCGCTTTGGCCAGGCCTGGCTCCAGTTTTGAGATGCAAGTTGGACCAAGAGATATTCCTGATGGGCCACAAGTGTTCCATTAACTAAATGCGTTATTTCCCCCAACATTTTTTATATTATTTTAAATAATTTTTAATGTTGTATTAATTTTGTTATTTCAGATTTTATAACAAAAGGGGCAGGTTTTGATTATTAGTAACACTGCTATACTACTTTTAGAATAATAATTTACTTGTATTATGCTTTTGTTTAGCTTCCTGCTCATTTGATAAAATTCTGTCACAAATTCAAATTTTTTTTTTTATAATGCTTCAAAATTAATCACATCTCTATTATTAACATTATAAAAATTATGAATAATTAGCTTATGTTCTTTTTATATCTGTTGGTGGCAGGGATTAAAGCGGTTAAAAGAACAAAAAACAAAAACCTAATTTAATAAATGTAAAAATGTATTTCTTACTAGCAAGTGTAAAATGTTATTTTTACAAGCTGTAAAATTGTTAATAACTGGTTCATTTTGTTCAGATAATTTTTCATGAGCAAGCGGATTTGATATCAAACAGCCCCCCACATAATACTTAATTTCAGTTTTCAAATCATCATTATATTTATTTAAACAATAAGCAATTTTATGAAGAAATAATATTTTCTGCTTAGTACTGATACCAAGTGGCTGAAAAGCATGATCAAAATCTGGCTATTATTTGGTGTGGAGTAGAGCCTGGTTTTGGCGCTCTTGTGACGTGACATGTTGAGTAGCGCCTCAGTTAAAACAAAACGGAAACGGAGTGCACGTGAACTGATAATCTTTATCATCTGATCATCTTTACTACCAGTTATATCACAAAATAAATATGAATAAACATCAGAAGGTATGTTGCCCCTCCATCATCCCCAGGATACTATTTTTTTGTGATAGATAGATTTAAAAAATATATCAACACTAACTTAATTACATATGCAAATTAATAGCGACATTGTGTGGTTATATTTTTCTGGTGCGTATGCGTATCCTTTTACAGTTCTTCCTCACAGACACTCATAGCACTTTAGGCCATGCCGTAATTCACACCATTAAGTAATTACAAGGTTTCAACTTGTAAAAAGCATTAATGTCCTCTTCCACATCCTTTTCCACATCTGAGCAGTTTTCCAGTTTACATATAGTCCACAAGATATAATATCTGCATTTACACAAATGAGCAGTTTGCATAAGTTTACATACACCTAAAGGGTTAGTTCACCCAAAAAAATGTGTTGTGTTGCCTTGAGCATCAGTAAATGTTTGCAGTTTTTGATCATCCAGGTAACAACGCATACCAAGCATATGTAAACTTTTGAACTAGATATTTTGTGTAAATTCAGTCAATATGTCACCAAACATCATGTGACTTGAACTGTACATATATTTAGAGTTGCTCTCAAATTACTTTTGGTGCAATAAACAATCCTAAGTAGGTAATTTTCTTGCAAGACAAAAAGAATGAGTTGAAACAATATTTTAAATTGTTCTCTGATATCTACATAGAAGGGTATGTGACTTATTTAAGGGCAAAAATGGTCCAGATTTGTTTTTTTTACAGGTCCATTTACAACCCTAGAAATTGTCCTTAGAATAAAATGGTCTGTTTTTGCCTTATTAGGAAGGGTCATGAATATTAATGTAGAATTCTACTCTGATTGGCTGTTTCACTGCGCGGCTAATTTCAGTAGTTTTAGTGACAGAAACACATCTATACTGTCCGTCATGAAAATGGAGAGATTATGCATCCAACCTTAAATCTTTGATCCTGTTTCTGACGAAGATGCAGATTTTGAGGAACAACCAATTGTTTTGAGATTGGAAATGGCTCCTGAGTTGTGTTGTTGATGAAATATAGGCTAAATTATAATTCTAGAAAAGGGATTGCCATATGTATCTACGGTTGTATTTTGTAGATTTATATGACAACACTGGCAGGAAATGATATTAGCCTTTGTCATTTGACATTTGTCAAACTGTTATGTATGCTACTTGGAGTTTCCTATTGTTACTGTACTAGCATCTTGCGTCGGCTCTAGACAACACTGGGGATATTATCGTTAATGTTGTCTCACTAAGAAACTTTCAATTTAATCTGAAATTGTTTAGACAGTCAATAAGTGGATAAAACCACTACTTACAGCTTGCGGGAATATAGTTTGAATTGCCGCTTCTCCAGTATCAGACGCTGAGCGAAGCCTGCTTGATATTGACCAGGCCAGGTTAGAAAAACTTGCCGTGGTGAAATGGGCCGAGCAAACAAACAACTTTGAATTAAATTGTTGCGGTATCCTGTTATAGATAAACATCAACCATGCATGTTGACAGTTTTGTTCTGTGGGAAGGGTATGAAAAAGTCCTCACATCCCCTGCACAGCCTGGACCATAACATTTATTTCCATGATCTGCCATTTTCGCTATCCTCGCTTGACGCTTGTTTATTCACAATACCTGCAGAATTTCCGATGATTCGGCTGTGCAGTTCCGCTTGGCCTTGAACATGTGCTGGCATATGCAAATGTTGGGGGCGTACATATTAATGATCCCGACTGTTGCGCAACAGTCGGTGTTATGTTGAGATTCGGCTATTTTTCAGTGGTGTTTTTCACAAACGATATTTACTTATGAAGGAGGAAGCAATGGTGTTTGAGACTCACTGTATGTGATGTCCATGTACTGAACTCTTGTTATTCAACTATGCCATGGTTAATTACATTTTTCATTCTAGGGCACCTTTAAATGCATTTGATATAGTCTTTAATACAATTGAATTATAAATCAAAGTGAATAATTCTGAATTTGCAAAAAAAAAATTGCCTATGAAAACCTATGAATCATAAATCGAATCAAGTGTGACTAACCAATACTACAAAATAATGCTGCCCAAGTTTTTGAAATTCAGCGCCTTAAAAAGCATTAAATACCTTTGTGAACTAGCCTAGCATCACGGTGGAGCCCAGGTGTGTTTGTATGGTAGGTATTAACAGGTACTGTTTGAGGTGCATACTGATGCAGGCTCTGAGCAGGTGAGTATCTCTCTGAAGGGTATAGCGGAGAGAGATTTGGGTATAGAATCTGTGGGTTTTGGGCACCAGGGTACTGAGGTAAAGCTGGGTTTATTCCAGAAGACGGTGAAAACGGAGGGGGCCGCTGCTCCTCATGTTGGAAACCATGGTTCACGTGAGAAACATTGCCATAGATCTGAAAGAAATCAGAGTTTTGTCAGTTTATCAGGTTCAAAAGGCATTCGAAAACTATTTTGCTTCTATATTGTGATGTAATTCAGCATGAAAAGGATATTTAAGGAAATACCCCACGATAAGACCATTTTAGACAATAGTGCCCATGTTAATTAATTACAGTATGACTAACAACAATAACAATGTATAAACTGTTCCAGGAAATGATTATATATTAAATGAACGTTCATATTTGTATCATGATACTTGCTACTTAATTTTAATGATACTGAAAAGACTAACTGAGGTATTTAATAATTCATCTGATAAGCATGTTAGTTCAAAATTTTACATACAGTAGACACAGGAAATGAGCCTTATTGCTTTTATCTTACAACACTGGTAAAAAAATAAACATTTTCAGATTTCAGATTTCATGTGCTCTTGTCCAAATGTCCAGTACAGTCTACTTGAAATTGATTATTATATACTTTAGTTCCCTCCAGAAAGATTTTTTTTTTTTAACAATGTTAATCACTGAATATAAAATACCATAATAAAACTACTAGTATTAATAATAATTATATACTTATAAAGAAATGTGGCAGGACATATATAATATTCAATGTTAACATAAAATAAACTGTTAATTGCTGAATATTTTGATATTCACGTACCATGTAACATATACCATGATAACAATTAAATTACATTGAATATTAGTTTTCACCACAAAAAAACACTAGTATTTTATTATTATATGAAATATTCAGCAATTAACATTGTTCATTTACAAAGTTTCTCATCTCAGTACTGAATGAGTTAAATAGAGTCTATTTTGATTTAATATAATTTTCAATTTCACTCAGGCACAATAATTAGTTCCCTGTTATGTGGTCTATTCAGAAAAACACTTCCTTCTGAAAATTACTTATTAAAAAACACATTGCTGCCATAGACAAAACAGAAACTAACATGGCTAAACACTTCAACCATTGTGTTATCTTTACAGTGTTTTTCATACATTAAAATAGCTTTCTTTTCTTTTTTAAAAGATTATATGACCTTCACAATGAATCATTATAGGTTTTTCTTTGGTCAGGATAGTTAATGCTTTACATTTGTAAAGCATTAACTATCCTGACCAAAGAAGAACCTCATATCTCATGTGTTGAATGACAGTATCTGACAAAGAAGCTTCATGAAATCAACGACAATTAAATTACATTTGGTGACTGAAAGAAGAGGAATAAAACCATTACCGTATCCTTATTCTTCATCTTCCGCCTGTAAAAACCAATCCAAAAAACTCTCGAACTTCAAGCTGTGCACTAAGATCTGCTGACTGAACATACAGCAAAACAAACATTATTAGTCTCAGAAACAGCAACATTGAAAATGAAATGAGTTCCACAGATTATCTCTGAATGATACACATTAGAATGTATTATAAATTATAATTATATATACTAAAACTTACCTTAAAGTAGGTTCTCCTATAGTGTTTGAGCTTTAGCGGACTCTGCGTCTGCTGTCTGTATTTGTAATGAGCAGCCAATGCCACACCTTTGTTTGGTTAACCAGCCGGAACTCTAGTCAGGTATATGCAAATACAAAATATCACCAGCTGACCTGAACTCAAAGTTTATTACTCAGAGCATTCCAATGTCTTACTTTACAATCATAACATGTCTAAATAATACAGAACATATGACACAGCTTTGCATTTAATTTACCAACCTTGTGTTCCTCAAACCACTCCTGAACCATTTTTGCCTTGTGGCAGGGCTGAAAGAGGCCACAGCCACCAGGGAATACCGTTTCTATTAAAGGGTGTACATGGTCTGAAACAATACTTAGGTAGGTGGTACTACCTGTCAAAGTAACATCCACATGGATGGTAGGACCCAAGGTTTACCTGCAGAACATTGCCTAAAGCATCACACTGCGTCAGCCAACTTGCCTTCTTCCCATAGTGCATCCTGGTGCCATGTGTTCCCCAGGTAAGCAACGCACACGCACCCGGCCATCCATGTGATGTAAAAGAAAACGTGATTCATCAGCCCAGGCCACCTTCTTCCATTGCTCCGTGTTCCAGTTCTGATGCTCACATGCCCACTGTTGGCGCATTCGGCGGTGGACAGAGGTCAGTCACCCTGACTGGTCTGCAGCTATGCAACCCCATACGCAATAAACTGCGATGCACAGTGTATTCTGCCACCTTTCTATCAGAACCAGCATTAAAGGGTTAGTTCACCCAAAAATGAAAATTCTGTCATTAATCACGTACCCTCATGTCGTTTGACACCCGTAAGACCTCCGTTCATCTTCGGAACACAAATGAAGATATGTTCGTTGAAATCCGATGGCTCAGAAAGGCCTCCACTGTACACTCTCAAGACCCATAAAAGGTACTAAAGACGTCGTGACAAAGTCCATCTCACTACAGTGGTTCTACAATAACTTTATAAAGCGACGAGAATAGTTTTTGTGCACAAAAAAAACCTAAATAACGACTTATATAGTGATGACCGATTTCAAAACACTGCTTCATGAAGCTTCGAAGTGTTATGAATCAGTGAGTCGATTCAGCGATTTGAATCGCCAAAGTCACGTGATTACAGCAGTTTGGCGGTTTGACACGCGATCCGAATCATGATTCGACTCGCTGATTCATAACGCTTCGAAGCTATGGGTCTTGAGAGTGTACAGTGCATTGTGCCAATGGAGGCCTTTCTGAGCCATCGGATTTCAACTGAAATATCTTCATTTGTGTTCCGAAGATGAACGAAGGTCTTATGGGTGTCGAACGACATGAGGGTAAGTAATTAATGACATAATTTTCATTTTTGGATGAACTAACCCTTTAACTTCTTGAGGAATTTTGAGCTACAGTAGCTCTTCTGTTTAATCGGACCACACGGGCCACGTTCATCAATGAGCCTTGGCCGCCCATGACCCTGTCAGCAGTTCACCCCTGTTCCTTCTTTGGACCACTTTTGATAGGCTACTGGTCACTGCAGACCGGGAACACCCCACAAGAGCTGCAGTTTTGACCCAGTCGTCTAGCCATCACAATTTGGCCCTTGTTTTTTTCCTGCTTCTATCAACTTTGAGGACAATTTTCACTTGCTGCCTAATATATACCACCCACTGACACTTTTGCTCTGCTCGCTAATAATTATTTGAAACGTAGAAAACTGGCAGCTCCAGTAGTAATGAAAATAAATATCTTGAACTCTGCCATGGAAACTAGCATGCATGAACCGTAAACAATTTAATAATCAATTAAAAAGGAATTTATAATTATATTGATCAGCGCAGTTTGGAAAATGGATGATTGATTCAGCTGTGGGCGCCACTGCATTGTGGGTATTCTCTAGCAGCAGAGAATTTTAAGGGTATAGGGGGCGATTTCAGACACAGCCCAGGTTTTTCCTAATATCAGCCATCATTAAAACAGAACACATTTCACATATGTCAAAAACTACGGAGCCCCTAAAGGGACATGGTGGTGAAAACCAAATATGAGATGGAAGGAAAAATAAGGCTGAATCCGAAATCACCCCATACCCTCAAATAGGGCATTATTTGTACGAAACTATAGTGGACGTTATCGAGTGCTATCCCACATTGCACCACGATAACGAGTGTACAGCCAATGTACACTCAATGGCTGTCCGAATTCACTCAATCGTTTTCATTCACTCCTTCAAGTGAACTGTATTAGTGGACTAACATAGGGAATAGTGATTGAGGGTTTAGGGGGAGATTTCGGATTCAGCCCTTTTAGATTTTCTATCCTGAGAAAGTCTGGGTTTGCTCGCAAAACCTTTGCGTTCCCTTGCAAAAACGTTTCTGTTCTTTGAGTGAAAGTTTCTCGCATTGACAATCATTTTTAAAATGATAATACCAACCTACACATTTAAAAACTATAGCTGCAACATTTGTAATATAAATCTATAAATAGCCTATATTTTATTAACAGATTATCATATAGACAACATTTTACACAATAAAGCATGATGCATTCTTGTATGGGTGGTCATAAGTAGTTGATTTTCTAATTTATGTTAGTGCAAGATGATGTTTTCTGCTCTTTTCATCGGTCTTTGTAGTTTATGTGGCCGTTTTAGATCATGTTTGACTTTCTCTATAGCGTTTTAAAGTTGTAACTTATCAATAGAATTAAAATGTTAGGGGAGTTTTTCACTTGCCAGTTGTAGTTATTGGGGGTTAACTCCCCCCACTAGGAAATATGAATCAATATCAATAAGTGTAACTAACTGAAAGCATCGTAAAATCACCAAGCTTGAGTACAATAGAATCTTTTTATAGAAAGCTATAAAACCATTACAAGGCTTACTGTATGTGATGAAGGTTTAGTCTGTTACAAGACGTAATTAGACTTCCTGCTCAATTTCCACAGAGACGTTCGCACAGAGAAATCACTACATTAAAAACAAGCTGTAAAGATAATCTGTAGGCTATGATAAAAAGAGCTGTTCCCCAAACAAAGCAATCACACAGGGTCAAATGCAGCCCTGCTGTTATTCAGTAACTGAGTCAATGGCCCGATACTCTCATATCCACGATTTTGCAAGTGCTCTCACAACATCCTATTAATATTTAACTCAATTATCTATCGCTTAGTTTGAAGCCCAATGCCTTTTCAAAAACGAATAGAAATTGAAAAATAGAAGCTGATAAACGGTCTCTGTGTACTTAGCAAAACTAACACCTACAGAGTTATGTGACGTGACAAGTGTGGCGTCTGAAGATGGAGCCAGAGTTATTTCCTCAAGGTAAAGGTTTTTGCTGCTGGTGGATAATTTATAGGTAGAAATGAACCTGCTCAGTCAGGTTCTCTGGAAGAACTAAATGTTCCCTTTCAACACAGAAATCCTGGTTTCCTCCCAGAGAATAGCTGGGACAAAACAGTTAACAGGTGTCTGAGGTAAAAGTGACTTAAAAATGTCTGTTTAGAACAACATACCACACTACTCTTACCATGTCTGCAATATATAGAATGTATATACAGTGCACAGCATGCAAATTTTCCATTTCCAGTAACAGCAAGTCATTTGAATTTTTCACAGCTCATTTTTGACTCATAGTAACATTCTAGTCTGAAAATAAACGTGACATGTAAAAAATACAGTCCATTTAAAGGGATGGTTCACCCAAAAATTGGTGAAAGGCCAAAAAGGTGAATAGGCCACATTTAAAATACTGAATATGCCAATTAGGCATTATATCAAAAACGATATAAATTTCACAGAAAATGTCAGAACTTTTACGGGGATACTACATGATCATTTACTCAACATCATATCATTCCAAACCTGTGATTTTCTTCTGTGGAACTAAACAAGAAATGTCTGTGTTCTTTGTTGTTGTTGTTGATACATACAATGGAAGTAAATGGGCTCCAGTGTAGTTTGGGACCCTACAATATCTTATTTTGCATTCTGCAGAAAAAATTGGAAGAACATGAGGGTGAGTAAATGATTTTAATTTTGGTGTGGAGTTTGTTTGATCTAATGTTGTTTTCTAATTGACAGACCATTTGTCAATACATTATTTAACAAAATATATAATAAAACACAAAATTTGTGTTTAATTAGCCTACAAAGTTTGATTAAATCATCACAATACAATCAACATACTTTATATTTTTATGAGGGAAGAACAAAACACTAAACTTAAAGGGACACTCCACTTTTTTTGAAAATAGGCTCATTTTCCAACTCCCCTAGAGTTAAACAGTTGAGTTTTACCGTTTTTGAATTTCGAGCCGATCTCCAGGTCTTGCGGCAGCACTTTTAGCATAGCTTAGCATAGTTCATTGAATCTGATTAGACCGTTAGCATCTCGCTCAAAAAATTACCAACGATAGTTTCGATATTTTTCCTATTTAAAACTTGACTCTTCTGTAGTTACATCGTGTACTAAGACCGACAGAAAAAGAAAAATTGCGATTTTCTAAGCCGATATGGCTGGGAACTATACTGTATACGCTGCGTAATATCACTGCGCCTGCTGTACCCAAGGTACGGCAGTTCCTTGATTAGAAAACTGCCTAGAAAATTGCAACGTTTCATTTTCCGTCGGTCTTAGTACACGATGTAACTACAGAACTTAACTCTAGGGGAGCTGGAAAATGAGCCTATTTTAAAAAAAATTGTACCTTTAAGGTTAAGGTATTTATCTGACAAAATTATTTAGCATAAAAAGGGGGGTAAACTAAAGGCTACGAGTTTTATTTTACAAGGCAAAAATGCAAGAAACAGCATACATTGCCTCCAACATAATTAGTTAATAATATTTAATTGAATAGTTTTGCATATTCAAAATTTCTTTGCATGACAAAGTATAATTTTTTTTCAATACCAACCAAAATCATCAATTATGCGTTATTACCATTTATGTCTATAGTATCTGCAGCTTTCAATAATCAAGTAACTGTTTGGTCAATTTACAACTTACAAATGTGGCATAAATTAGTTTCAGGTCACTGCTAGTCAGGATGGCCAAAACTTCCTTAATAGACTCTTTTCACATTTCCAGACTTCTCAGAAGTCATCATATGTAAACTTCTATAGTCCACAATGTTAATAATTGTAGAAATGCGTCATCACAGTCTGTGAAAAGGGTCCATCAGCAAGCAGAGCTCAAAGTATGTTCGCCATCTTGTGTTCATTCAGGGGAATTGAATTATATCTAGCATAATCACATTCAACATCAACAAAAACAATCAATAGTCTCTTTTATTGCAGTTACAGATTTTAACAATACTAAACCCTTTCATTACAACATTATTTTTTTAGAATGACAACAGGCAGCGATATATGCAATGAGTGCACAAAATAAATATTACCATTTGATTACCAATTCAGAACTTTGTATTGTATGAGCATTGATATTTTTTTCCCTACTTTATAAAACAAAAACAAAACAAGACTGACCTTTTTCTGTGTGCAGAACAAGAGAGCACACTCAAATTAAGGATGTAGGCATGAAGAATCTGGTCAAAAGTTCAAATCAAACACAATTGTTGTCATGATTTTAAGTGCAATCTCAAGTCCTAATATTTCTGGATCAGAATGGAGGAAGCGGCGCCTCCTCCATTACAGATTCCGGCCAGTCCATACTGTCCCGATTTCAGATTGTGCACCATGTGTCCTACGATTCTCGCCCCTGACATTCTAGAAATCGCAAAACAGGCACATTAATTATCCCGCAAATCTAATTCCAGTATGTCAATGTAGTGAACAGTGATGCATGAGAAGGATGTTGCTTATATTACCCAATTGGATGTCCGAGGGAAACTGCTCCTCCGTTGATATTGACTTTGTTGGGGTCGATGTCTAACATCTTGATGTTGGCCAGCACCACAACACTGAAGGCTTCATTGATCTCCCACATGGCAATGTCTTCTTTCTTCAAACCGGCCGCCTTCAGGATCTGCACAACATAATAGATGTCACTACACTGAACGACTTCAAAAACACTTCTGCTTAGCAACTAAGACAAATATTAGCTCACCTTAGGGATGGCAAAGGCTGGAGCGATAGGGAAGTCGATGGGGGCGACAGCGGCATCGGCAAAAGCTGCAAATTAAAATCAAATGGTGGTCCAGAAGTGTAGAAAAAGCCAGCAAACATGCATTCTCTGACAAAATTGGGCATATGAATAACTATTGGTAGCAATGCAACCAACTCAACTATATTTTTCAGTAGCATGACAGTGTTTTATCACTATTCCTTGCCAATTTTACAAATCATAATTGTACGTTTTAAAAGGAAATATCAAGATGTTGATATACATTTGAATTCTTTAAAGAACACTTAAAGGGGACATTTATGCAAAATTCACTTTTATTAGGTTTTGAAACAGATGTGTGTCCACAGTGTGTATAAACAACAAGCTTATAATGGTAAAAATCCACCCTATACTTTTTAAAATCTAAATCAATCATTAGCAATCTCTCATAACACACTGTTCCAGATTTTATAAAAAAGGGACTGTCCACGTCATTATAAACTAATAAACTAAACTAAACTAAACTAATTTCCCCCTACTCCTACGTAATGGTGCGTTCACACCGGACGCGAATGAATCACGCTATTCGCGCGTAGTTGGACGCTTGAACATTTTGAGTTTACTCGCTTCATTCGCGCCTGACATTCACTTCACAACAGATGCGAATTTGCGTGATGGGAGGGGCTTCTGCCAGCCGGCTCGTCTCGTTGAGAAATGGCTGACATGGGCTGTGTTTACATGTCTTTTTTGTAAAAATACTACTGTTAATGTGTGACAAAACGTTAATTTTAAGACTTTTTCAGGCGATAATGTAGTTGTTTAAAGCTAAAATCGGTGGTTTATTTATAAAAAGAGTGCCGATTTGAACATTTTATCTGGTGTTTTAGGAGTTAACCCCGTGTACTCGTTAACCCCGGCGAGAGTAGCCTTTCCTCTGTCCTTCTGACGTCTGCCGCTGGCTCTGATGTCTCTGTGGTGCCTCGAGCTATAATTCGTCTTGTATGTAACGGGCGATCTTTGGTCTCATGGATCTATTTGTTTCCTGGCAAATCGTTTAGGCTGAGGGCAAAGTGAAGATTCATTACTTTTTTATTTTTAGGCTATTTAACTTTACTTTACCGTTGTAGCCTACTAGCACTGACTTTGAATGTTGGACTGAATTGTTTGCTTTATTTTATGTTTAGCTTCTTATACCTTTTACTTATACTTTTGTATTATTGATCATACATAAACTTGCATTTAACAAAAAGAGACTGGGTTGTGTTTCATGTCATTAAACTGTATTACAGTGATAATCATATGCACACTTGTCTGAACCACATATTAATAATATATGATTAATATAAACCATATGATTTTGTCCTCATTGTTGATACTACTAGAGTAAGCTCCTGATTGGTTAAACGCGGCGCGAATATCCGCCAAAGTTCAGATTTTTCAACTTGCGCAAATCGCTCAATTCGCACGAATCGCGCCGCAGAATGTCTATTTGCGTCTTTGCATTGACGTGCGGTTCTCATTGTGTAACCGTTCCATTGCGCGCCGATCCAGGCCAGCTGGTACGGTTCTGGTTTCATTTTACACTGTGGGGCTGATAACAGCCACTCTTTGGAATGCAATACAAAGGCGTCAGTCGTTTCCTTGGCAACACAACGGTTTACTGATGATATGAGAAGTACATGACTGCATTAGAGGATGATCAGAAATTTATTTTAATTGTATTATTAATTTGTGTTTACATCGCTCAAATAGAGCGCTTAGCCAGCTACAGAGAAACTGGTAGCCAGGCAACAGACAAGTAAGCAATCTTGAATGGCAACGTCACTCCACGGATTCTACCAGAAGTCCGGGCCGAGAACGGTTTGTAATCGTGCCTTGCCGTACCAGGCTCAAGTGGAAAAACAACTGGAACTTTTCCTTACCATTCTAAGAACCGTTCAGCCCGTCGGTGGAAAAGAGGCTAATGTCTGCGCCAAAAACATTACAAATGTTTTGTTGTTGGGTGTACCAAGGAACATACGAGTCTCCATAGACTCCTGGCATCCGAGCAACAAAAAAACAATCCTTCATTTTTGAAGGAAATGTGCAGAAGAATGTTGGTAAAATGTTATACATTTGCGCAAATCATTTTACTCATGACTGCTTCACCAACGACACTGGATTTGCGGAAAAGTTGTTTCTGAAGGATGGGCCAATACCAACACTTTGTGCTATAACTTCATATCCAGAACAAGTAAGGACGGCACTTCATATTTTGCGAATGTTTTCCAATTTCCTTTCTGGGTGCAGGGTTCCTACACAATTTTCATTTCAAAATTCCATACTTTTCCAGACTCGAATTTCCAGACTTCCTACAGATTTTTCCGACCATATTTAACTTGTTCTGATAAAATGTTTTCAAATTCAACTGCTAACAAGTGTTACATTCTAAAGATTTAGTATTGGCGTTTTTGCCTTTTATTAGGATAGGAAAGTAGCTAGGCAGGAAGTAAGGTGGGAGAGAGAGGGGGGCGGGATTGGGAAAAGTCCATGAGGCAGGACTCGAACTCGGGTCTCCCGGAGCACAACAGCACTACATGGCGAACCACTTACCCACAATGCTATCGGCACCGACAAGTATGTTACACTCTGAGTCAAAACCTCTATGTAGGCTATCTAATATTTAGAAATCCTATATTAAAATATTGCCTTTTTTGACCTTAACAATCAAAATGCTAAATCAGTCAATTTTTTTAAAGGGTTATTAATTTACCCAAAAATGTAATTTCTATCATAATTTACTTACCCTCATGTCATTCTAAACTAATAAGACTTTTGTTAATCTTGGACACATGAAGATATTTAAAGGATTAGTTCACCTCAAAATGAAAATGTCCTAATCATTTACTCACCCCAATGCCATCCAAAATGGCACCAACTCAGTTGGTTGCTCAAAAACTTAATTTATCTTTCACTGAAGAAAGTAAGTCATGGATATCTTGGATGGCATTGAGGTGAGTAAATGATTAGGACATTTTCATTTTGTTTAATAAAGGAACTGAAATCTCTCAGATTTAAAATTTTAAAAATGTTAATATAATAAAGTCTTATGGTTTTGAAAGACATGGGGGTGAATAAATTACAAATTTCCATTTTGGGTGTACCATTCCTTTAAGAACTCCACCATCGACTCTGTTTTATCCTCAAACCCAACTTGGTTTCTCAAACTACAAAGTGCTGTGTTAACCACTGTTGAACTGTGAAAAGGAAGGAACACAGGTCTGACCTTTACTGCCATAGCTAGGCTACAAGTTTTTAATTCATTGAAAAAAATATTTATTATATACATTTAGAAATTCTTAATTTTATATTTAGAAAATGAAATAGGCACAATAGTCTGGAAACATAAAAATTTTTCCATACTTTGATTTATTTTTTCCATACTTTTCCAGACCTGGAAATTACTCAAATCAAATTCCATACTTTTCCAAACCCCGTAGGAACCCTGTGGGTGAGATTTCTAGAATGCTGTATGGATAAAATGGCTAAAGTTATCATAGTCTCTGACTGTATTCACAGAGACTAGATCTATGATGTTAGTTTCATCCCGAAAACGCTCATATACGCACAATAATTAATATACGCACTAGGGATGTGACGGTGAGGAAATTTTCCCACCGGTTAATTGATGTGTGACAACACCGGTAATACCGGTATCACCGGCGGAGGCTTTTAAATCACTAATTCTTCTATCTAACCGAAAGTAACATGCACACGACCGCTCTGAACTGAAAACGCGCCAGTGCGCACACACTGTGAATGACAGCTCGTCTGTAAATGCACACTCTGTGAGGCCATGAGTGCGTCTCAATCAGTTCCCTAGTTCAGTAGTCAGGGCACTGATCAAGCATTGATCAGTCTATGATTGAGATGCACGCCATGAATGAATAACAGATCGTCCGTAAAGCCTTGTTTATACTTGACGCACCCGCACGAGCGCGAGGGTGTGCGCAGCAAAAATAAATGCGCGCAGTCAGCGTAGCGTGGAGGCTCGCACTGCGGAGCCAGGCGAAAGTAAACAATGTGCGCTCTGTGCGGCCGTGCACATTTTACTTTCGGTTTTGAATTAGCGCCAATTCGGCTGCGGGTTGCTTGAATTGTGGGTTCATTAGCCTATTATTTTTAATGAAAAACACAACAACAAAACAAATGACAAAATCCCTTAAATAGGCGCTTTTACGTTTCACTTTGAAATCAAACCTTCCGCGATCATCTCAGTCAGCTCCTCACTCTTAAATCTGATGAATGACTCCTGCCGCTGCCGAGACTCACGGTCGGATCCTGCTTTATTAAGCAGATACGTTCAGTTTTTATTTGTTTTGTCTGTTCTCTAACTGAACTAAATTATTTTATTACTATAAAAAAATCAAAATGACGGTGGCCGGTGCCACGGTGGGCAAGTGATGTAACCGGTGTTGAGTCTGGACACCGGTAACACCGGCAACACCGACTATCGTAGCAAGCCTAATACGCACATTTATTCATATACGCTAGGGGTATAATGGTACACGTATTCGTACCGAACCGTTTCGGTACAGGGGTCTCAGTTCGGTGCACGCGTGTTTCTGAGTGCAATCTTTAACAGTTAACAGTAGGCTTGTTTTAAGCGCGGAACACACTTCAATCCGAGTTCCCACATGAACATAAGTATTCAGTCCCTTTTATCACGAAATTCAAACGAAAAATGCCGTTTTGACGCTCTATGTGGCGTGACTGATCTGATCACAGTTCAAGCGGCCGCGCGACGCGCACGCGGGTGAACGGGATCATCTGTGAAGGCAATCGATCATCTCTTACTAAAGAATAAACATGAATCACCATCTGAAGGTATGCTGAGGATACATTACAACTTACTGTCATGTATCATATGTGGTGTAATCGCTAAATCAGTGTAAACTAAACAATGTGATGTAACGTTAGCATCAAATTTACCTCAGGCAGTCATTCAGTGTCCACATAATTTTATTCACTAGAGAAATCAACTCTTTCACTAAATATATGCTCTATATTAGCCTATATATTCATTATATTCTACTTAACCTGTTAGGGATGTCTTGATTATTTCATGCATGTTAAATAAACCTGTCATGAAAATGACAGACACTGAGTATAAATTATTATATTTCAAAAACTATTTTATAATGAGATTTAGAAGTTATTGCAAAAACTGCCTTATGTGAAGTTTACATGTTTGCACACAATGTGTTATTTGAGTGTTGATTATTAAACCTAAAAATTAATAGCAACTGAATTTAGTCTAATAGTTTGGGCTCTGTTGTTAACCTTAATATTAATGTGCAAGTAAGGGCTCCCTATATAATTTACAGAATTATCTTCAATAAACTGTTAGTTATTATTTAATTAATTCAAGGACAGACACTTTTTTTCTTCTTCAGTAAACCATTGTTTAATACATAAATAAAAGGCAATTTTGTAAAACTGCTGTACCGAACTCGTACCGAACCGTGACTTCAAAACCGAGGTACGTACCGAACCTGCAGTTTTGTGTACCGTTACACCCCAAATACACGCACATTTATTATGCATTGTACAGTCAGGTGTCGGACGTGTCACATTCCCACACGAGCACCTATACAACAATTTATAGATTAACATGACGGCACATGCTAGTTGATGAGTTGAATCAACGCAAGTCTACAACAACTAACTTTACATAAATTTATCCATTAACCATTCAGAAACGTCCAGTTGCAGTCGAAAAGTTGCAACCTCTTCTTGACTCTCTTATCAGTGCCCGATTTGCATTTGAAAGGACATGATCTGGGGGTGGGTGTATTTTGAGCCGAAACGTCACAGACACATTATTTATAATACATCTTGTGAAAAGGGGCATAATATGTCCCCTTTAAAATGTAATTGCTTCTATGTTGTAACATTTATAAGATATGCCTTAAATTATTTCAGAATTTCATACACCGTTATTTTAATATCTTAGAATATTCAGGGGGATTTTGTCTTTATGCTTGTAAATTTTGTGTTCTTTCCTGCAAACACTATTATCAGATATATATATGTTAGTTTGACTGTTGACTTCATTAAAATTATTTACATTAAAATATAAAGTGCCTTCAAAATGGTGAAGTTGTTCAAGAAAGAATTCAGGTAGATGTATCAGACATAGAGCATTAGCTATCAGCTAAAGAAAATGTAATAAAAATACAATGGGATTCATTCATGAAACATGAGCAAAATGTGGGTGTAAAAACATTCCTACATAAATTGTTATTCCAACCATCGCAATATTTGTTGAAATTAACAGGATACACCATGAAATGATTTAAACAGGTGTGTATTGCCTCACCAACAATCTTTGCAAGCGGTGTGACGTTGAGCCTCTTTGCCGCATCTGCTGTCATAAGCACGAGAGCAGCCGCTCCATCATTCAGTGTACTAGCATTGGCTGCCGTCACGGTACCTGCAAAAACAAAGGTCTGCTAGTCTTTTTAAATGACAACACTTTTTTATTATCCTCAAAGTATAGAGTACTTATTAAGAACTCCTATACTTCAAACTAATATACTTAAGTGCAAACAGAATGTTAGTTTCTTATAATAAATGTAATTAGGTGAACTAAAGAGTGCTTTTTTGGCCTACTTCTCTATATGTACTTTCATAATTCTATTGTCTTTGAAATATGGCTTAAGTGTACTGACAAGCATTCATGGTTAACTAAAATATATTTGCAACTACACATTTGTAAAGATGAAGTTGCAATTTAGTACATTTTAAATATATTAACTTTAAATCTAATATAAATGAACACACTAAAGTTAAAATTACAATAGGCATGTGCCGGTATAAAATTTTCATGTTGCGATTAATTGCTGAAGCTTTTATGACGGTATACGGTATTATCACAGTATTGAAATAAGTTGCAAAAAAAAGTGCTGTCATACTAGAACAGGTTTAATAACTTTCTTATAACAAAAAGAACCGAACATAAAAAAAAACAACTGTTAGTGTTAGCTCAGGTTCATTAAATAATACAGTTACAACTTTTGATTTTAATGTGTTATTAAATGCTGAAATTTACATTTAACTAAGATTAATAAATGCTTTAGAAGCATTTTTCAAATGTCAACTAATGTTAAATAATGGAGCCTTATTGTAAAGTGTGTGACTGAACAACAAAGAATCAGAACATATTCTAACAATATCTAGGGCATGTCATTTATTTCAGATTAAAATATAAAATGTTCAAGTTTGAAAATTAATAGCCATAAGTCTTTAAGTATTAGGTTATTTGATGAGCACCGTAGCGAATACATAAATCTGAATGGCTGTGTGTTTAGTAGCGCGAGTCTGTTTTGTTTATGAGGATTACCGGGGAAACGGCCGCATTTCTGCTGTTCCGTCAGCGCCCTCTGCTGTCAGAGAGTGAATGTGCATTTCCATTCAGTGAGTCTCCTTCACTCGTTCCGCCATGCGCTGCTCATGCACGTTGGGTTTGTTTACATCAGTGTGCGTTCCTCTTTGATGTGTTGTTCATTTTAAACGGTTGATGGGTAAAGTATTCTTAAAATGCATTCTAAAAATCAGAATAATTTGTAATAAATAATTATGCACGCTATTTTGAAGTGCCCACGATAACAATATCGTGCATGTTCATTATTGTGATATATTGGATTACTGTGTACCGGCACATGTCTAAATTACAATGAAGTAATATGTGCTTTAATAGGTTAGTTAACACATCAAAATAAGTGTACTTTTTTAAAGCATGACAAGATTATGAAGTCAATGATGTACAGCATAACTTTTAATTTGACAATATTACATTGTGCACTTTTAAAAAAAAAAATCTACTTAAGCGTATTAAGAAACAACCAAGAACGTGATAATCTCTTTAAGTACACTTAAGTGGCCTTTAATTTCAGGAATATTTTATTATCTGCAAGCATATGTTTTTTAAAATATACTTTTAGGATTTGAAGAACACTTTTGTGAAGTGCATGTTAGTAGAGTTATGCAGACTTTTTCACAAGGGCTAATTAAGTGATAATCTTGTACCGTTCTCTTTCTGGAACACAGTCTTCAGTTTGGGGACTTTGCTGAAGTCAACCTTTTTAAATTCTTCATCTTCCTTCACAACAATGTCTGGTTTTCCTGAGCAGCGAGAGAGCATATTTTAAATCACAATCAACATTTTATTTATGCAGCACATATACATATACACATACGAACACAATTTTTATGAAAACAATTCAAAGGCATCTGAAAACTATTATAGAACGTTTATTCATACACATTTGAGTGATTCAGAGAAAGTAATTTGATGAAAAAAAAAATCTAATTGGCTTTAAACATTCATGTACAAAATTATTCAACCCCCAAATTTTGTGCAGAATTTTTTTTCGTTATAACCTTCAATAAACACTGCCTGTAAGTAAGTAAGTAAGTAAGTAAGTAAGTAAATATATATATATATATATATATAAAAATAAAAACACACTTTTCACTTGTTAAAATAATTATAAAATAATAATAATCACATTTTAAATCACACTTTTAACCAGAATAATCGCAATTTCTTGCGTATCATGGTTTTATAAAATTTACGGAAAGTTTATACATGAGACCCCAGGCCTTTGGTGGCCTCAGTGGGCATTTGTTATAATAAAGTACATAAATTTTTTGTTGTTTATATTGTGTATATTACATCATATATTTTAACAGTGTTGTTCAATAAAACCATGAACCAATTATTATTGCCTCACTGTTATTGTATATGTATTTTAAGTCATTTTAAAACCTATTGTTCACTTAGGTCTGTTTTTATTACCACAAAAATTAACCGATTACTTGATTAATCATCAAATTAATCGACTGATTACTCAATTACCAAAATAATCATTAGAGACAGCACTAGATTAGTTAAAACATTTCAAAATGCACCTGCAATGTTTTGCATTTTGTAAAATTTTGTTGAATAAAACAATTTTTTCAGTAATATATTTGGTCATTGAAGATTTAAAATGGTGTTAAAATATCGTCAAATTCTCATGAACCCAACATTGTGTATCGTCTCATCTCATGAAATAAGTGTATCGTCACACCCCTACATATTTTAGCTCATATTAGTGAATTATTTTCGAATGATAAGGAATTGAACAGCTAGAGTAGTGAAACCTACCTCTCTGAGGGATGCTCACAGGAACCACTTCCTTGGCCAGGATGCCAGACTCCCACGCTGCTTTGCTGCGGCTGTAGGAGTTGATGGCAAATGCGTCCTGCTCTTCCCTGGAGATGCTGCTGTTCTTGGCTGTGTTTTCAGCACAGTTCCCCTAAAAATGGGGAAATTTGGAGGCGTTTTACACAATCATGTCCTCTCCAGTGTACAATATGTACAGTACATTGGCTGTCCAATGTTTCCACACAACTTTATTCACTCAATACTTATTATCAGGCTAAGCTATTATGCAATCAGTCTTACTGGTTTATAATAAATGTACATGCCATGTGGAATTTGTTGTAGACGTCCGTCAAACCGTCCTTAACAATTAGATCCTCTATCTTCACTCCACCATAAGGGGGCGTTTCTCTGGCCATGACATATGGAACCTGAGACATGCTTTCCATTCCACCAGCAACCATCACATCCTGGGAAACATCATGTAGATTTACTAATTTTGCTTTATTAGCACGCTAAAGGCTCAATATTTCACATACAGCACTTTCTGAATCTTTTGTAACGCGTCTTCCACACTACCTGATGGCCACACATGAGACTCTGAGCGGCCATCATGATGGACTTCATCCCAGAGGCACACACTTTATTGATGGTAGTTGCCTCCGTGGACAGAGGGAGACCTGCATGAGGAAGACAACAAACGTCACACACAATGCTCAGCAAAAACCAACACTAACAGCAAAACTTCTCTTTGAGAAGTTGCATTTTTTAATTCATCCCAGGTAAAGCACAAACATTTAAAAAAGAAAATAAATGACTCACCTGCACCCAGAACAGCTTGTCTGGCTGGTGCTTGTCCTTCTCCTGCTTGCAACACATTGCCCATGTAAACTTCCTTCACCTCCTCCAAAGGAATTCCTGTAGATGACATGCAAACCTCCTAACATGAGGCCTTTTGACAGCTAGAACTAATAAGACTTAAAAATGTAGAATAAATGAAAATAATTTCATTGCATTAAATAACAAAATATCACACTAACACAGGCAATTAACACACCTTTCTGATTTTAAGGTTGTTACTCAGGTTTTTTTAACTATTATATTTTACATGATTACATTGGCATATAATATGCACTACTGTGCGGTCAGTACGATTTTGAAAGAAGTCTCTTATGCTCATCAAGACTGTGTTTATGTGATCAAAAATATAGTAAAACAGTAATATTGTAAAATATTATTATAATTTCAAATAACTGTTTTCTATTTTAGTGTAAAATGGAATTAATTCCTGTGATGCAACTCTGAATTTTGTCATACAGGGAGTGCAGAATTATTAGGCACGTTGATTTTCTGATCATATTTTTTTTCCAGGCACATTTGACCAATTCCAAACCACAGTAATCCTAATAACTACTATTGATTTAGTATTTAATAATGTATAAGTGATATATAATTGTTCATGAAGGCTGGAAATGAAAATCACCTTATATTCAGGTGTGCAGAATTATTAGGCATGTTTTCTTTTACAGATAAATTGAGCCAAAAAAGAGATTTAACTCAGACTGAAAAGTCAAAAAGTATTAAATGCCCATGAGAAGGATGCAATACTAATGCAATACTAGACATTGCAGTTAAGGCATGACCATTGGACAGTGAAATGCTCGTTGGGTCAGCAGGATCTGACAAAAACAGGTGGTGAAGAAAAGACACCTATTAACCACAAAAGAATTAAGAATTAAGGTGAAGAATTAAGGGTGAAACCATCAGGAACCCTTTAGTCTCCAGCGCCACCATTCACCAGAGCTGCAACCTACCTGGAGTCTCCAGAAGTGTAAGGTGTCAGGATCTCAGAGACTTCAGTTAGGTAAAGAATCCTAAAAAATGACCCCCACTAGATAAGAATCATAAGCTGAAGTGTTGTAAAATACATGAAGAAGGTTTTTTTATAGGCTTTATGGACAGATAGGTTGAGAATGACTCTTGAAGGACCAGCACCACATCCTCTAGTACCACTGTTTGAAGAATTCATCTTCCAGAATCTGGCAGTACGTTTTGGGAGTTCATTTTAGTCCATCCTGAAGTCCGTTTTGCAGAGGTGGACTAAAAATGAACTCCCTAAACGTACTGCCAGATTCTGGCAGATGAATTCTTCAAACAGTGGTACTAGAGGATGTGGTGCTGGTCCTTCAAGAGTCATTCAGCTTTGGAAAATGGTGGTGCTGGAGACTAAAGGGTTCCTGATGGTTTCACCCTTAATTCTTCACCTTAATTCTTTTGCGGTTAATAGGTGTCTTTTCTCCGCCACATGTTTTTGTCTGACCCTGCTGACCCAACGAGCATTTCACTGTCCAATGGTCATGCCTTAACTGCAATGTCTAGTATTGCATTAGTATTGCATCCTTCTCATGGGCATTTAATACTTTTTGACTTTTCAGTCTGAGTTAAATCTCTTTTTTGGCTCAATTTATCTGTAAAAGAAAACATGCCTAATAATTCTGCACACCTGAATATAAGGTGTTTTTCATTTCCAGCCTTCATGAACAATTATATATCACTTATACATTATTAAATACTAAATCAATAGTAGTTATTAGGATTACTGTGGTTTGGAATTGGTCAAATGTGCCTGGAAAAAAAATATGATCAGAAAATCAACGTGCCTAATAATTCTGCACTCCCTGTATGATCTTTCAGAGTTATTCAGACATCATTATTTATTATCATTATCAATTTTGAAAACAACTGTGCTGCTTAATATTTTTGTGGAAGCTAATAAATCTTATATAAAGTTTAAAAGAACAACAATTCGAATAGAAATTTTTTATAGCATTCTTCATGTCTTTACAGTCACATTTGATACATTTTATGCATCCTTGCTAAATAAAATAATGTTTCTATTTGCTCTAAACTCAAACTTTAAAACAAAATAATAATAAAATGCAATAATATATAATTTTTTACTAGTGGGTTCAGGACACTATAGTTCATTTATGCAAGTGAGGATAGCAAAATAAAGTAAACTGTGACATATTATACCCAAAAATTTGAGACCAAAATTATTCAGAAACTTTGACACATGGGGTGGGGCATAGCCAGTGGGCAGGCCTGACGGGCACAGGCCCACCCACTATGATAATTAGGCCCCCCAGTTTATAATAATATTTGTTAAATAACAGTTGTTTCCATTATTTTAACGTATTTACAAAATTATTATAACATCTCCGAAGATCGGAAAGGCGTTTATTTTCAATAAAATGAAAAAAATATTCGAAAAGTGGAAATAAAGTGTCCAACGTGCGTTGTAACCACAGCTCATGTTTTGTATGTGGGCAGGTTGTAGCTACAGTTTTGGGTTACGTTGACAGTGACACTGACTGGGCACATTTGTGACTGTTCTACGATTTTTTCTTTTTTTCAATAGGATCAAAGAAAATAAGGTTGAAATGACCTGAATATTTAGTCAGTCCGTTATTTTACCTGAAAGCATAGACGTAATTTGCGGGTGGGACATGCATGCCCCCACCACCTCCAACAAACCCCCCTCACGTGAAAGTGCCCGCTCACTTTTGCCCAGGCCCGACCAAAAATAAAATTCTGCCTGCTTAAAGGTGCACCATGTAACTTTTCCGTCCACTAGAGGTCGCCTGTTCAAAACAAAAGCTTAGTTTGATGATGCAACATTTGAGCGCAGAATCAGGGACATGAGGTCTTCACCTCACAGCCGGTGGAAAAGAATTGGGTTAGGACTCTGGCAGAAATCATGTTCATGGATGCGATTATTAACGTTAATGTAGTATGAAGCAGAGCAGGACCGAGTGTTGTGGGAGCTGAATAAGGCCGCTGGAGCGATTGTTAATAAGATGAACAAAACACATATGGCGAGCAGCGGGACTTTTATTATGACAGAGTCGCCGGCTCCACTTCCGCTTTTCTGTGAGTATGAGGTAACGCATCTCTGTTTATCATATTAGATACATCTGAGTGTGTTGAAAATGAAGTTATGACGTTACTCTGTGCATTCGCTCGGCGGCTGCTATGACACTTGTTGCACACTGCAGTAAGAGTAAAGACTTTCTGCAAAATAAAACCGGAAACCAAGGGGAACGCAGATATGACGCAATCGACAGGCGACTCCCTCACACGTCCCGGTTCCTTAATTAAAATAGAAATTTCTCATTATTTACAAATAGTTGGAAACATTTGGGATATTGTAAGTACTCAACTGAAAAAAATATAAAACACTGGCCTAGTGGTTTTTGGATATTTTACTGAAAAAATGTTACACAGTGCACCTTTCAGTGCTTTTTCTTTGATTGCTAATGCAACCTTTTACACCACAGACTGAACTAAATTAAGCATTGCTTGGACATTTTGGTTGACCTAAATTGGTAATATACCAAATAAAATGTGATAATGTGAGAAAATGTTGAAGGTGTCAGAATACATTTTGGTTTGACTGTATAAATTATTATATTTTATTTGAATACATATAAAACAATAAATCACATAAAATAAAATATGAATTCCTCCTAAGATTATCAGGGCCCAGTTGCTAAGTAAACAGCTAAGTCTTACAAGTTAGTTATACATTTTTTTCCCTTTACATTTGTTATTTAGCTTTTGGTTCAGAAGGGACTGTAAAAGACGACTTCTGTTTGTTTACGGCACCCAGTGACTGTGCCTACAACAGTGCACGGAGGTATGGAAACATATATGTTGACAGGCAGGTAGGACATCGCATAATTGCAGACCGATTTTTTTGTTTCCGAGACTTCCACAGCATATATATGCATGTTTTAATATTTAGACCACTTATATTATTGAATGCTTTCAGGATGTAAAGAGAGTTTCAACCAGTATGACAACAAGTGTTTATAAAACAACCTTTATTTATCTTTAACATAATGGCTATGTTTATGCAACTGGCCCCAGATATCTACCTGCTTTCTCGATGGCTCCTTTAATAGCAATGGAACCGAGTTTGGTGGCAGGTACTGTGGAAAGGCTTCCTTTGAAAGAACCCATTGGGGTCCTGACAGCACTGACGATGACAACTTCCTGTCCAGAGACAAATGCGAAAGGAATATCATATTCACTGAATGCACACCTGACAGAAACAGTTCTGGGTCCATGAAGTGATACAATCGCATAACATTTTACTCACATTTAGAGATGGTCGTGTGCTGTAGGTCCTGCTCAGATATTTATGTGCCTGCTAAGAAAGATTCATAAAATGGGAGTCAGCTGACAAAATATATTGTTATAGCATTTATATCAACAAAGATTAACTACAGTTTATGAAGTGGAGCGCAGCGTTTTAAAAGGTAAATAATGAAACAGGCCTGCAGTCAAACTGCTGCATGTGCCGTGAGTCTCGAGACAAAGTTAGGCTATCAATATCTATTCACTTAGTTCAAACTCACCAAATGTCTGCACAGGTGTGTGCGTGTACTGTAAAGAGCACTGGAAGTCATAATCGCGATGGAAAACTGCATACACAGAAGAGCAAATTTCACCTTCAAACCTCCGAATGAGTGGAGTGAACGTTTACGTTTGCAGTGACCAGCCAATCACAGTAAGAGGTGTGTCTGCGTCATATGGCGACGGCTCGGAGCATTATGGGTAGTGTATTTTTATGTGATAGTTAAAAGGTGAAAGTTACATGGATGAAAGGTTTTAATGGGTGAAAAGTCTTTAAAAATCTCGTTTAAAACACTTGTATAAAGTTCTGAGAAATGTAATAGTTGTCCCCATATTGTTTTAATACATATTTGAAAGACTTTATACCATTTTCGTGGAATATTTTCTTGGATTAATGCTGCCTTCATGTGCTGTCATAGGCTACTTCCCACTTCTGAAGTCGTGATTACGAGCTCGTTACATTAAAAGGGTCATGTCCCATCTTTTAACTAGAAAAATTGTGAAGCATGTGAAGGCAGCATTACTCCATTTGACCTAAAATGTGCCTTTTAATAAATGGTTTAAATATGTGATTTTGACACACTCACACTCTCACTCAGTCCTCTCTAACTTTGATTTGTGTGTTAAGAAATAGCAATAATAAAAGATTAGGCCCATGCCAAAATATGTATGCCACTGAAACTTGTGCCTTTTTTTAAACAAAACAAAAAAATCTTACAGCTGTTACACCATAGACATGTTTGACTTTCCAAAGTGTCTTAAATTCAGAAACTGAAACGTATTCATTATAAAAGAGTATTTTAATGTTTTTAAGGTACATATAGAAAATGCCTTGTTCAGTTTGCAGAAAAAAATGCATCCACTTTTTCTTATTTATTTTTATTTATTAGAATATGAGTTGCACATTTTTGTGAATATTAATTGTCTTTATTTGTAAAATAAAAATATATAATTTCACATTGTAGCTTATAGCTTAACATACGTATTTAATAGCTAGCAAAACAACCAACTTTTTAACCAGGTCACTCAAGCATGGTCAATTGCAAGATATTGTTACAAATATAGAGGTATTCATTTATATCAACCCGATTAAAAGTATCACAGGTGTTTATGATGTAAGTGTTAGCAATAAAATTGTAGACGGTCATTATAAACATAAAGGGAAATATTACATACGTTAATTTTAAAAGGTGACCTTAATTTCTGACTAAATCATAACTATATAGCTAGGTCAACTTTTAAAGGCAACCTATTTATTACCTCTCGTCCTTTGAAACCAAATAATTGTGATTTCTTGTTACTTCTTCGCTGCATCAATAGGAACCGAGTTATAATAATATGAATGTTCCAAGTGGCCAACTAAAGTGAACACTGATCACCATAAGGTTTTTTTTTTTTTTTTTTTTTTGCTTGACAAAATGGCACAAACCAATCAATTAATCTTAACTTGGGTTTTCTGAGTAATAGCTTTCTGATGACATGTTTACTGGTGCAAGGATGGGGCAACCTGAGCACTCACATGAGATCGACCAATAGCCAACCACAGCCATCCAAACCCACCCTAAATTTTTTTCTTGTTCAAGAAGCAGTTTCACTCAGATATATATCAAACTAGAGAACAAGTACAAACTAATTTTCTTGTGGCCCTCATTCAGTCCCTTCATTGACAGTCTTGTGCATGTTGCACAAAAAAACTGGAAAGTATTTCTATATCTGGCTAGTCTAATCGGATTGGCTGAATTTCTGGGAACAAAATTCTCTTATTTGATCAAAGAGCTAAACATTTCACATGTATGCATTTGGCAGATTATTTTAGCCAAAGTGACTTACATTGTACTCAATGTATATTTGATCATTTTTTTCTTTCCCTGGGAATCAAACTCATGACCTCGGTACACTCTAAAAAAAAAGGCTCGTAATCATAGGGGAACCTTTTTTAGTGCTATATAGCACCAATTTTGGTGCTTCAGTGGTTCTTCAGCGGTTCTTCAGAGGTGCTATATAGCACCTTAGTCAAAGAACCGGTGAAGAACCTCTGAAGAACCGCTGAAGAACCTCTGAAGAACCTCTGAAGAACCGCTGAAGAACCACTGAAGCACCAAAATTGGTGCTATATAGCACTAAAAAAGGTTCCCCTATGATTACGAGCCAAGAACCATTTTTGGTGCAATATAGAACCTTTTTTTTTTTAGAGTGTATGGCACAGGTACAGGTAACTAAACCTACCTGTATGTTACAACGCTCTGCTTCCAAATGGATCTCCCCTGGAAGTGACCGTGTTTGGCCACATCATTGACTTAACAGCGTGGCAGCTTCATCGTCTCACGAGTGTTTGAGTCCAGCTTGCCTGTGACCTCCAGTCCAAAAAATGCCTGCATGGCCTTCAGTTCAGTTTCTATATCTGGAATGAACATCGCTCTGTGGACTGTTATATCATAGACCCTGTTGAACTGTAACAAATAAGCCTGGGGGGAAAGAGGAAGGATTGTTTTAACAGTGATTAAACATAGTTCCGATTGTCAGACAGAAGTTTGTGTTGCCAATGACTTCACCTCTGACACAACTGAATGGGCCGCTTCAGGAAGATTTTAGGTTTTGTATTCACTGCCTCTGCTTTTGATATCCCTCCTCTGGCCATTTCATGGTCATTCATTTGTTTTAGCCACGTTTCTGGTAAGACGGGATGCATTTCCAATTTCCGACACTAGATATTGATGTACATTTTCTAACCGTGAGTGGAAAGGTATATTATGTTATAACTTTAGGTTTTATTTTATCTTCTGTCACAGATTTCATTTTTTGAGCAATACAAGCAGCAAAACGCGCATGACATTTTTCGGGAGAGATGGTTGAAATGTGTTCAAAATTTGACAGCTTATCTTAAAAGGTAGGCAATTTTCAGAGACACTAGCAATAGCAAGCTAGCTTTGAAAGCATTAGATCAGAGCATTTCCAAAGCATATAGCTTGACGAAAATGGTGACTCAACTTTGAGCCAAAGTGGATGACCTTGAAAACAGAGGAAGACGTAAAAATCAGCTTTTTCGGGTTACCAAAATGGCTTGACCTCTCTTCTGATCTTAAAATTGAGAGGGTTAGGCATAGCGTTGCCACCCGTCCTGGTTTTCCAGGGATTGTTCTTTTTTTTTGAGTGAATATACCTGGAAAATGTATATTCTTTCCCGGGACACGAATTGTCCCGTTTTTTTGTGAAAATGTACTTCTAAAGTAGAATTTCCTGGCTTCAAATTAAACCGTTTCCTTATTCTGTTACTGTGTTTTCTTCATGGTTGTGTACATCCAATCCTTTGTCTGTAAACGGGTAAAAACGGGTAAACAAACAGTGGATTGGCCAATGCCAGGCATTTACTTTTATTTGATTGGAAGCTCAACTTATCGCCTAGCAACTAGGATAAAACAGTGTTCAGTTGCTAGCTAGCTTTTTAAAAAATGTATATTAACTCAGTTTTGTGAAATGGTGGGAGAGACGGACGAGGAGGATAGCACAACAAAATCGGATGAGCCACCACCAGTGTCAAAGAAAAAGCGATTTACAACCTGCAACTCAGACTGGGCGAAAAGAGAAAACTTTTGTGAATGGGTAAGTCCCACCCAGGGAGACCCGGGTGGCAAAGGTGGCAACCCTAGGCACAGATCGCTTGGCGTTCTACAGGTAGTGTTGAAAAAATGTCAAATGACTCACAATGCAGATACACTTCAAGATCTCTGTCGAATTGATGAGGAAATGCTGGAAATTTGACACTGTGAACAAGAATCTAGTCGCAAGATGTTCCATGGTTTCGTGTATCCGGACAAGCTGCACTGTCTTCACAAATCTGAGCTTTGCACTTTAAGTAGCCTACTCTGACTGAGGTGAATGAGTTCATAAAGACTTTGCAAGCTAAGTAATAAATGGATTCTTATCTACTTTATTTCTCCTTTACCATATTCGGAGGGGTGGTGACTTCAGGGTTCTCATATGTCATATATTTGTTTATAATCGGTTTGGAACGAAAGATGTGATTGTTACATCACAGACTTTACATCTGTGATATGGAATTTGTTCACAAAACAGTGCTTTACAAAGAGAATTTGAAACTTTTTTTTAAATAATATTTCTCTCCTAGTTATTTCAGACAAAGACCTAGATTACCTTAACTCATCTAAATTCAGAAGAGGTCCTGGCAGCAATACAGTCAATGCCAACAAATCACCAAGACCTGACTGTTTTCTTCCCAGAATTTTATAAATAATTTCGGCCTGAACTATCTAAACATTTTTATGCCTGCTTTACAAGCTGTTTCAAGGTACAATACCTGAAACATGGAAAATGGCAAATATCTGCCTTATACTAGAAGGATAAAGAGACCCACATGACTGCATCAAAATAATGGCTAAAGATCTAGTGTGTAGGTTGGAGAGTATATTACCTAAGAACAGACAGGGTTTGTGAAATCATGTTATTGCACCGATAAAATATGCAGACTCTTAAATGTTATTAATTTTGTTCAAAATGAAAGGGACCCTGCACTTATTCTCTCCCTTGATGCTGAAAAAGCTCTTGTCTTGACAGAGTTGAGAGGGAATTTTTGTTTGCCACTCTTGTTGAAATGTATAGGGGATCATTTTATCAGATGGGTGTAGTTGCTTTACTTTCTAATCCTAAAGCCACAGTGGTTGTGAATGGTTACCCGTATCCCATCCTCAATATCAGCAAAAGTGTTTTGCTTTTGCAATACAATGTCAAGACAATAAGTACATTGTAATTCTTTTTTTGATGCCACCTAATATAAAGTGGGAACAAACTTATTAGACATTTCCATGGCAGTACAGTGGATGGAGAAGACCATCAAGCATTATTATGCTAATGACGTATTAATATTTATGTCTAAACCAGACCAGTCTAATCCTGTATTATTTCTTAGAACTGTAGTCTCTCTGGCTATAAAATAAATATGCATTACCTTTAAAAATCTCTTGTTAAAACACCTAAAATTAATCTTCCCTTTTCCAAATATCAGAGAATGGCTCCAGATATCATGGCATTTTTATCACAGCTTCACTTGATAAACAATAACTATATTCCTTTTATAGATAAAAAATCAAGGTACATTTGAAAAACTGGTATTTACTCCCGATTTCATTTCTTGGGAGAATAAATGTAATAAAAATGAATATCCTTCCTTCCCAAGCTTTTATATTTATTTCAATCCATACTGTTATTTAGCAAGTTTTTTCAAAGACTTCAATGAACACATTTCAAAGTTTATTTGGAATAATAAAATGTCTCAGATCAAAATTTCCAAACTAATAAAGCTAAAGGACAAAGGTGGGATCGCCTTGCCAAATCTTAAGTCATATTTCTACTGGGGAGCCCATTGTCACAAACGAGACTCCTGCGGTTCCTTTTGCTCGCCACCAGAGGGATCCCTCTCCCGAATAATAAACCTCTTTGGACTACATTTCCCTCTCACGTACCTGGCACTGGTTACCCTTGCACCTGACATTCATCAGTGGACTATTTAAGCTGCTCTCAGACTACTTCATTGCAAAGTTTTGTCTTGCCCTGGTGAACATCGCTGAGCGTTTATTCCTGTGATTTACTCCTTGCTGCCTGCCCTGGACTGAAATAAACATTTAAACAAGTTTAAAATTATATTGCTCAAAACTGAAACATGAATTCAAAATTATCTGAATTGCACACAAAATCATGTTTTCTGCTCTTATTTCCATTTTTGTATGCCTGTGCTCTTAAATATTAAATATTAAGTGTTTTATGTTCTTTTATCAATTGTCAGCGTTTGTGCATGCAGGCACCTCACAGAACGGACACACTTTTTAGGCAGTGTAACCGTTTAATGATCTACAGCAAAAAAGAGAGAGCTTTGGTGAGAACTAAACAAATGTTTAATTACTACATTAGTCATTTCTTGCTACACTCGAAAAAAAAAAGGTTCTATATTGCACCAAAAATGGTTCTTGGCTCGTAATCATAGGGGAACCTTTTTTAGTGCTATATAGCACCAATTTTGGTGCTTCAGTGGTTCTTCAGCGGTTCTTCAGAGGTTCTTCAGCGGTTCTTCAGAGGTTCTTCACCAGTTCTTTGACTAAGGTGCTATATAGCACCTCTGAAGAACCGCTGAAGAACCACTGAAGCACCAAAATTGGTGCTATATAGCAACTTCCGGACGCCATCTTTTTCCCCCAGGTCATCTGTCACAGAATGGAAAGCACGGGATTGTGGAATATCAAAGGCAGCGAAGGATACATATCCGCCTGTTTCTTCAGCAACCAATGGGTGCTGACCTACTTCCGCGTTCCGGTATTGTGTTTCCTGTTCAGCGGCTAACCTCTACTAGCGTACCATGATATCGACAGAGAAGGGAACATTACTTTGATTAGAATAAGTTCAATAGTTCTGTGTTGGTATTTTTTTATATTTATTTATTTTTCTGTGGGCGGACATGCAGTAAGTTACTATTTTATTTAACTTACGAGAAACAGAGAGAAATGTCGTCACACGTCCTCTCCAGCAGCTTGAATGTTCCCCTTTGCCATGGCGACTCTCAACGGCCACCAGGACTTGTACAGTTTTATAAAAGCTGTTTATTATTTGTTGTAAAGTGCAAGAATCACCTCAGAAAAATGTATTCTTCTGTCAGGTGCAGTGAAGCCTAGGACAAATGCTGTCAAGATGAGATGCTGTAGCCAGGCATTATTCCAACATTATGTTCATAACTTGTTACGAAATAAAAGTTTAATACCTCAGAAAAATTTACTTTCCTCTCTTGTCAACATAAGCCTGCCCTGATGTTAGCGCGGCGCGCGCGCTTCAGTTGTGGAGGCGCGCGCGCTGTATATCATGTCACAGAAAGACGTACACTCAAAGTAATCGGATCAGGCCTTTTACATGGTGAAATTTTTCATTTGATCGGTTCATGAAAAGGTTTATCCCACCCCTCTTAAACCGATTACAATTTCATTCGGTTTTATTCCGATTTAGGTGTTTATAAATGGCCATTGCTTCATTTCATCTAGCCACTCCGTCAGACGGGATGGATGAAGGACTGTTACGGTACTGTCGTCCTGACTTGTTAAAACATCCATGGTGTGTATGCACCTCCGTTTTTTGTCCATTTGTGCTTCATCCATGGAGAAACACGAGCTTTTACAGCAAACAAGATGGCAAGCTACAAGCTATCAAAAACATACACATGCTTTGAACCGGAAAAGGACAACCGACTTCTGGTTCAAATGCGCTATGAATCATGGGTAAATTCGCTCACCAGGAAAAAGGTGGATATGCTGCCTTCAAAAATTGATCAGATGAAGGTATCTCAGGAGACAGGAAGTGAAGATACCATTAGATTCGGACGTGCCTTGATGCCTTCCTACCTTGAAATGTGTCCCCCGAAGGCAGCATTTTCCAGATTTCGGACGCAGCCAGTGACTGCTCATGATTCATAGGTTCACAGAGATCATCGCCCCCTAGTGACCACATTTCAAAGTGTTTCGAAACAGTGATGACGTAACAAAGCCTCATTTACTGAGATCATGTGGTTTTTGCAGTTTGATACGTGCTCCGAAGATTTGTAAAGCTTTGAAGCTTCTTGAAGCAGTGTTTTGAAATTGCCATCACTACCAAATAATCATATAATATGGTAGGTATAATATGGAAGTGCAGCTTGCTCTCCAATTAGATTTCAACCATTTGTTACAGAGATCCTATTATGCTTTAGGAAAATTAGCATATACTTGTTACAGATTACTTGTTTTTTCTGAATCAGATTCGAATTGGTTCAAAATTGATGCATTCCGTAATATTTACAGTACACTAGAGAATGACTCGCAGTTATGGAGGGGTGGGACATTTCCCAAACACACGCTAGCTAAGCGGTGACAATCACAACGCACTGGGCCAGCTAACCAATCACAGCACATTTTGTGTTTCGAAAGGAGGGGCTTCAAAAAAATCAAGACTTCATAAAAGGGCACAATAGGACCCCTTTAAGAACCACACAAAGCTAGAAAAAAAAAGATTTCAGAACATTATACCATATCAAACACTTGGAGAGATATTAAGTCATATTTTTAAATTATGTGCCTCTCTTTACCTGTCTTCCCCACTTTCTTTCAATCCTGATTGCCCTGAACATTACAAAATATTGGCCTTTCGTCATGGCTGAAACTGGGAATCTACCAAATGTCTTGTCTATTTTCAGAGGGCACTCTAAAGTCTTTCCAAAAGATTGTGAAGCAATATAACGTTCTAAAGTCTTTATTTATTATTACAAATAAGTATTACAATTTATTACAAAGACCTTCAGTTACAACATTTCTTAAAACTAAAGATAGACAACGGAGAGTTAAGAATGGACATAACAGAGATTGGATTACTGAATCCAATGGGCCGGCCCAAATCATCAGTATAATGTTCTAATGTTGATGTAGCCTATAGTGCTAGTCTCATACAGCCTACAAACTAACGCACAGAAAAACAGTATAATTTTCAACACACTCAAATGCAGTTTAGATAGTGTGTAGACAGTATTGCGTTTCCTCACAACTTTAATTTGGCAAATAAACTGACATGTTTTAGTAGTAATTCAGCACTTACGGGTAGAATGAAATGCCCTCATTTATTTATGTCCACCGGGACTCACGTTTGGCGCTGATATCTGTCTCTTATTAGTAATCGTGCCCTGCTTCATACCACAGTCATGTTAAAGGGATACTTCACCCTGAAATGAAAATAAAGGCATCTTTTACTCACCCTGCTGTTGTTCCAATACCAATATGTCCTTCTATCTTTTTTGGATCTCAAAAGCAGAGATTTCAAAAATAGTCCTGCACGCGCTCCTCCATATAATGGCAGTGAACAGCGACCAGGCTAAAACATTACAAAAATGATACAAAAGTATCACGCAATGATACAGTGAGAAGCACGCCATATATAGAAAGTGCTCAGGAGGCATACTACGTATAAGGTTTTGCAAGAAAGAAACCATATTCACTTCAGGAGGTTTACCTTATTATTAGTATTATTGCATTATTTCTTATCATATACCTTATAGAAAAGACGAGAGTCGCGTTTGTTTCTATTGAGCCTGATTTCTCAAAATGGTGTGTGTGTGCCCAGGTAGCCAGCACCCTAGTGCCAATTTTGGCAGAGAGTCGGTTCTCTCGGCTGTGTTCTGGCAGCGGCTCACCAAAAGTCAGCCAGCTCTGGCCCAGTAATGGTTGCCAGATTTGGCTAGGCTTTGGATGTGCGGATTTGGCCTGATTTGCACTGAGACACGGCACATTTAGCCACATTCTGCCCAATTACGGACCAAAAGGGCTGGTCTGATTTTGGGCAAGATATGGCCATATAAAAAATACAAAAAAAATTCTAAACATAAGATTTATGTATTTTAATTGCATATAATTTTTCCATGTATTTGAATTACATTCAATTTTAACATAAACAAATTAATAAACTTATTTGTGATTCATATTTGTAAGTTATACATAGATGAAACCGGTAAGAATTATGTAATAGTACACAGAAAAACGTGTTAAATGAACACTGCCTAGTGTTCATGTGTGTGCACACTACTGAGTTAAAGTACCATTGAAGCAGTGTTGATGTTAATGAGATAATTAAGTGATGATTGAGCAGGAACAAGAACTACAATGACATATAGTGGCTCAATCACTGATCTCTTTCAGAGTCTAATGCTCTGGTTATAGAGATAATGTATTATTAGTTTTGTAGTATTCATAATAATAGCCATGTGATTCTACAGGAGAGCCAGGATGGTTGTTGTAATCAAACAATATGCAGGATTTAAAAAAATTTTTTTTTAATCTACAGCATTGCTTAGACACAAACAGACATCAAGAATCAGTGTATAGATTTTAACAATGTGACAATAAAAATAATCAGATAAACATCAACTCTGAACATAAAACAAGCTACTATAAAACATCACAAGAATCAAAGAAAATTAGTCACAATTCAGACACATCATTTATTCATGCCGCAATGCATGCTGGGACCCATGGGAGAGTTTTGATTGGTGGTACCAATCAAGACTTGGTACTGGCTAAATGTAGTATTTGTATTTGTAGTAAATGTAGTATGCTGGCATGATTGTGGCTCATTGCCGACTCAGTTTCAGTACCCAGACTCGGGCCACTACTGGCTAAGTGTAGTATTTTTGCCGGCATGATTGTGGCCCAATGCCGGCAGTTTTGGCAGCCGGACTCAGGCCAGTGTATTTGGGCCGATTCTGGGGCGTCATTCATCCCGTGTCCATCCCGAGTCTGGCAGCCGCAACTGGGCCGAGTCATTTCATCCGGCATGCCGGATCTGGGCCATTGTCGGGCCGAACCATTTTGGCTACCTGGGTGTGCTTATCCTGGGTGGCTGGCAGTTGCTGATGCTTGCACGCATTCACAGGAATGCACACAGAGTAATGGCCGAGCTCAGTATTTTGACTGAATAATTTGGTTTCTTTCTCGCAAAACTTTATAGTATGCCTCCTGAACACTTTCCATATATGACACTCACTGTATCATTACGTGATATTTTTGTGTCATTTTTGTTATGTTTTAGCCTAGTCGCTATTCACTGCCATTATATGAAAGATAGAAGGACATAAGGTATTGGAACAACAGCAGGGTTAGTAAAAGATGGCTTTATTTTTATTTCAGGGTGAAAAATATCCCTTTAAAAAACATGAATGCATTCACTCATCCAGAAACATTATTAGATCCATCAGTATGGGGACAAGTTCCATGATTCCACACTCATTCACTGCATCATAAATCTACGCCTTTATTTTTCAAAAGAGGTTAGCAACCCCTAGCGGCGAAAAAATACATATTGTAGCTTTAAATATGGATATTTTTCTTACACAAACACATCGCTTCGCTTCAGAAAACCTTTATTAACCGGTTGGATTACTTTTTGGCCTTCAAATTTGTTGGCTGCCATTTACTGCCAATATAAAGCTTGGATTAGCCTGGACAGTTTTTTTTATATAACTCTGATTGTATTCGTCTGAAAGAAGAAAGTCATATACGTCTAGGATGACTTGAGGGTGAGTAAGCCATGGGGTAATTTTCATTTTTGGGTGAACTATCCTACTGAATTGTTGTGCTTGTGTTTAAATCATCTAGTGGTTTAAAAGAGAATAAAGGCAAAGGCTTTGTCTGAACAAAATAAAATGAACATTATTAGAAATACTGTACATTTTCAGTTAAATGTTTAGTAGCAGTTCAGCCATCCATAGTTCAACAGAACACGATTCACACGTCCTGAGGTGAAATCATATTCCGTTTGCCTTGGACCATCTGAGAAATAAAGATAACCTAAAGAAGAGAAAAAAATACTTTTTTAGAGAAAAATACAAAAGGGAACAGCATTAAATAATGAATAATTGAATTGTTAATGTTTTTGTTTTGTAGTGTTTAAGCTCACCATAATTTTCAAAAGCAGCATCCACCTTTGAGCCAATGCCACGAAAATGACGTCGAATAGTTTTAGGAAAGCCACTGTCCATCTGACCTGCTCTTTCATTGAAGCTACACCATTGTAAAAAAAAAAATATTTTTTTGATGTTATGAAAACACAATTATAATCAACATTATTATATATATAGGCTATATATATATATATATATATATATATATATATATATATATATATATATATATATATATATATATATATATATATATATATATATATATATATATATATATATATATATATATATATATATATATATATATATATATACACACACACACACACACACATTCTCACCTCCAGTATTTGCTTCCAACAAAGAACAAAGTGCGCCCGGTTGATTTCACATAAACAGCTGCATCAATCTTTTTCACATTTGTGGGAAACCCGAATTTGGTTATGGATTTGGGATATCCAGACAAAGTAGTGCTGCCTTTTACTGCCCAGTACTGCTGACCTTTATGTGAAAGACAACACAACTACATTTACTGAAGACATTTTATACACCACTTAAAGACTCTTTGGGAAATGAGACTTTACCTTTGAAAAGGAAGCTAGTGTCTCTGTCACTGAACTCATAAGCAGCATCAACAGAGTCAATGGATGGCCAGGTAGATTTGATTTCTAGCATTGAAAGTCCACTGTAGTAGCCCTTTTTCCAGTAATACCTGATGGACATGAAGGCATGACATATTACATTGTTTTTAAATCAAACTTGTTTTTAGTCACATTTTTACATTAACTTGGACTGATGACCTAGCCAAAATCATATTAGGTTTATTATTTGTGATTTTTTCCCCTTCAAAACACATAAGCACATACCTCTGTGTGCATATGAGAGAAATACAACATTATTTCTTACCTATCTTTAAAAAAGTACAGTTCTCCACGAATGCTGGTTGCTGCATCAAATACTAACTCACGCTTGCATGGTTCTGGTGGGCTTGGTTCAGGATTTGGTTTTGGGTCTGGTTTCGGTTCTGGTTTTGGTTCAGGTTTATCTGTTGATGTTCGAACACCTGAAACATAGAACATGGGTGGAAAATACATATTTATAGATTGTTTTATAATTGATTAAGTTCACCAGTGGCCATACAATATGATCTACTGTGTGTAATTTATTGACATTGCAGTATGTACAGTTCTTTATCACCAAAAAAATAAAAAAATAAATTACCATACAGGGCCTGGACCCCAAGTCGGTCATCACGGGGAAGTGTATAGCCATTCGTGTTGACGTATCGGTATGTTGGATACATGAGAGCTGAACGGTCTTTGGAGTGATCTAGTCCCAGTGCATGTCCAAATTCATGAGCAGCCACCAAAAGCAGGTTTACATCTAAAGCAATTTATGATTTTGTTTTTAAAATAGAAATGTAATAACTGACATACATATAAGCATGTGATTCTACTTCATCTGTGCATTAACCTCGTGAACTTTGGGACCACTTCTCATCATCATCAAAGTGTGTGTCTCCCCCCTGCTCCGGACCAGGTGAGTTGGCATGAGCCAGAACCCCGTTTGGGCCATCAAATGGGTAAAAATCTCCATGGTCTAAAAGTAAAGAATACATATAAATCTGTGTGTGCGTGTCACATATATTTGAGGGAATGGATATGTGTTTAGAACCTACATCCAGCTTTGAAGAGAATCATGATATCAGCTGTGCCACTGTAGATCTGTTTGAAATCCAGTGGAATAACATCACTGTAGAGCTGGAAAGCTTTGGCAATAATGGCATCCACTTCTCTCTGGCTCATCTGTGATGTATATTCAGTAATTCTAAGAGAGATCATGTTTAGAATCCACTTTAAAGTCATCATGACACCAATTGACAATTCATATTTTCATGGAATACTGCAGTGTTTATTATAAATGATTTAGCCGTGCACATCATAATTTTTTTCATTCATGCGCACTCATAATCTTTAATCGAAATAACTTCCCCTCCCTTATGCTGCCACATCTAGTCACTTCTCTGATGGTGCGAGGGTGGGACAACCTATCACTCACATGAGATCGACCTATAGCAAACCTCTCAGATATACAGTACGTCACAATAGAGAAGAAATATTTTTTTTTTCTTTTTACTAAAACTACTTTTGGTCCCCAAAGTCCCTTCATTGACAGTATCATGCAGGAGCTAAACTTTTCACATTTATGCATTTGGCAAATTCTTTTATACAAAGTGACTTAAAATTGCACTCAAGGTACACATTGGAACAGCCAGGGAATCAAACTCATGACCTGGGTGTTGTTCTACTGATTGAGCTACAGGAAGGCACACATGTAGCCAAATTTACCTATATGTTACAACGCTCTGCTTCCACTTGGGTCTCCCCTGGAAGTGGCCGTATTTGGCCACATCAGTGACTCCACAGCGTGGCAGCTTCATCGTTTCAAGAGTGTTTGAGTCCAGCTTGCCCGTGACCTCCAGTCCAAAAAATGTCTGCATGGCCTTCAGTTCATTTTCTATATCTGGGAGGAACATCGTTCTGCTGCGGGGTTTAGTTGCATTAAGGTCCCTGTAGAACTGTGACAGATAAGCCTGGGGAGAAAGAGGAAGGAACATTTTATAACATTAAATGTATAGATTAGATAAGAAACATAAGAGTACATATAAGGCATATGGGTACTGACCTCTGCTATTTGATGGTCTTCTGGTGATGCAGTTACGGGGGCTCCATCACAAAGAGCCAAATACACCACAAGTGTCAGAACAAGAGCTGTCAAGTGCCCCATACTGCAGTCCTCTTCCTCTACAGGGAAAGAAAAGTGATCTCCAGAGTCTCTGTTTCTGCCTTTTAGAAGCCTAAATAGTCTAAAAAGGGGCTTGTCCAGTGTTTTATCATCTCCAATCAGCAGCAGTATTAGCGGGGGTGGAAGTGGGAAACTGCAGAGTTTCATGGGCTTTTGGCTCCTGTCTGAACATGTCAGACAAAAGTTTGTGTTGCTGATGACGTTATCTCTGACGCAACTGAATGGGCCGCTTCCGGAAGATTTTAGGTTTTGTATTCACTGCTTCTGCTTTTGATATCCCCCCTTCTGGTCATGCCCCGGAGGGCATTGTTTTTTTTTCCACGTTTCTGGTAAGACGGGATGGCTTTCCAATTTCCGACACTAGATTGTGATGTCTGTTTTCCTACCGGCATTTTTACTTCGGTGTTGAAAGGTATAATTAATATTATGTGTTAACTTGAGATCTAATTTTTTATTTCCCTAATTATTATTTTCTCCTTTTTTTTCTTTTCCCCTAATTTTTATTACCTTTTAACTATACACATGTACACATACATGTCCATGTAACATAGAAAAAAAGAACATTAGATTGATCCATAAACTTTCCTTGAACAGATCCAGCGAGAAATTGCATCTCCTTACAGCAAACACACTCTCTCTCGGTTCGCATCGGCAAGCAATTGCCACAGAGAGACCATCTATTTTGCCCCACTCTCGCCTCCTCAACCCCCTGATTGTCTTTGTTTTGATGATTCATATTTAGCTTCTTCGATGTTTTCATTCTCACAACTTTCGCGCTCTGGCTCAAACTGAAAAGGCTGAACAGATGACATTGTTGCGACACAGTAGGATGAAGTTAAGGTAGCCATCGACATAGAACGCAAACAAAATGGTGCCGCCCATTGTCTAAATATGTAATGGATTTTTTAAATAACGTAGATCTTTCATGGGTTTTCAACTACATATTTCAGTAAGAGACATAATTTATTTTATATTAAGCCATACAAGTCTTAACACCAGGGGATCCCTTAAAGCAGGTGTCAGGGATATTTTCATTATATTCATGCAATACAACTGGAATAATGTAAATCCGCATCAACCAGTTGCAGTTTTAGTAGTGTATTCATTGTTTGTGTTTGAGCTTGTTTGCAGGCTAGTTTTATTTTCTTCTGTCACAGATTTTCTTTTCAGCATTGCAAGCAGCCTATTAAAACGTGCATGACACTACAACTTACAAAGATGGAGGCCTAATAGGCCTTAATACAATTTTTTTGGGAGAGATGGTTGAAATGTGTTCAAAATGTTGGACAGCTTATCTTAATGCAAAACTGTCAGTACACTGTTGCTCCCACAAAAAAAGTAAGCTTATCAGTAATGTGATGTTTTGAGCAAATCAGGTCTTGTTCAGACTGGTGGGAGCAACAGTCTGCTGACTTTGTTTTGCATTTCTATGTACTTTTTCGTCATGCACTTGGATTGGAGACATTTTTGGATATGCTGGTGTTGTGAAGTTCGTCTGACGGTAAGGAAGAAGACAAAGGGGTCGGCTTACTGGAACTCGAGCTGGTTTATTGACTCAGTTTACTCAGGTTATAATACTGTGCACTTCGCACCAACACAAAGGTTTCTCATAAATTCTCAATCGTCGGTTTCTCTCTAGCAGTTCCTCACTGCTTCCTTTTCCCAGCCGAGTTCCAGTCTGTCTCTCCGTCTCCAGCTCTCTTTCCCTCTCTCTCGTTTCCTCCCGATCTATGTACTCTCTCCACGCCAATTACTGCAACAAGAGACAGGTGTTCATCATTTGTGTTTGATCCACTTACGTGCCGCTCGTCCTCTGAGGCTGCGTCCCAATTCGCCTACTTATACTACGTCCTAAAAGTATGTACTCTTTTTGTGAAGAAAAAGTACATACTTTTGAGTGTGTAGCAGAAGAGTATGCAAGCTTTGGGACATACTACTTCGTCATCTTTAACGGACTCTGTTACGTGCGTCCCGTCACCGTTTAAACTGCCCTGTCAATCATCGTCACAGTTAAAATCCCCCACTTTCAATTTAATTTCATACCGTATCGGAGAGAAATGTAGTCGCTCGTTGATCTGCCTTTCGTGGGTCTTTGTGCAGAGACTCCTCTCGTGTGTTTGCAAAGTTAATGGCCAAACGTATCATTACAAAAGTTCTCAATGCTGCTGAAGGAGAAATATAATGTGGATAATATTGAATAAATATCTTTTCGTCAGGTTAAATACTGATAATTGCTCACTCAAACCACTTTATATAATCCTCTCCACTTAACCGTCAGACTCGCGTAACCGTCATGTTTGTAGTTTTTTTAAACACTTTTTATCCGCGTTTGTAGTTCTAATCGAATCCTCGTCCATCTCGCAATGGGTTGTGGGCAATATCAGCCGTTAGAGTGCGCATCGATCTGCACTTCGGATTCTGACCGGAAATAGTAAACCATCCGGGAATCTTTGGAATACTTTTTTCAACATACTAAGATTTGGGACATACTAAATCTTTTTTCGAATACTATTTAGTAGTAGATAGTATGCGAATTGGGATGCAGCCCGACTCTCTCTCCCGTCCCAGACTTCGCTAAACCACGCCCCCCTCGCCACAGCTGGCTTTTCATGTTCCTTTGATAGCTTATTCTTATGGGGCCTGTAAATCCTTTAAATACATTTATCATCAATATTCATTGTTAAAATGTATTTAAATTAGATAAAGGTGCACTACGTAACTTTTGTGTCCACTAGAAGTCGCCTATTTAAAACAAAGGCGTAGTTTGATGATGCCAAGTTTGAGTGCAGAATCTTGGGATATGTGGTCTTTCTTTTCAGTGGAAAAGAATCGGGATAGGACTCGGGAAAAATCATGTTCATGGATGCGATTATTAACGTTACTGTAGTATGAAGCAGAGCAGGTCCAAGTGTTGTGGGAGCTGAGCAAGGCCGCTGGAGCGATTGTTAATAAGATAAATGCAACACACGTCTCGCGAGCAGCGGGACTTTTATTATGACAGAGTCGCCGGCTCCACTTCCGCTTTTCCGGTCATGAGTGTGAGGTAACGCAGCTCTGTTTATCATATTAGATTTGAGTGTGTTGAAAATTATATTATGACGTTACTCTGTGCGTTCGCTCGGCGGCTGCTATGACACTTGTTGCAGACTGCCGTAAGAGTAAAGCTTTTCTGCAAAATAAAACCGGAAACCGAGGGTATAGCAGATATGACTCAATTGACAGGTGACTCCCTCACACGTCCCGGTTCCTTGGTTAAAATAGCAATTTTCTCATGATTTTCAAATAGTTGGAAACATTTGGGATATTATAAGTACTCAACTGAACAAAATATATAACACTGGCCTAGTGGTTTTTGGATATTTTACTGAACAAATTTTACATAGTGCACCTTTAACTCTTAAGCTTAAACCGTTATTTTCTGTATATTACAGTTTGTTTATACTTTGTCTAAAATTCAACATTAAAAAGTTGGTTTCCATTCAAAGTTGCGCATAAAACATTTGTGAATAAAGTGTTCAAGAGAACAAAATCGTCACTTCTTGGAAAAGTGGTGCTAATATTGGGCTGAGAGATAATGAAGAGGCAGATGTATTTGCAAAAAAAGGCCATAGAGCAAGGGACAGTAAGTACATGTTAATCAATATTACTCACTACTTAAATATATAAGTTCACAGTAACATTGACACCTTAAGTGTAAAATGTACTTCTAAATTAAATTTCACATATTAACTAAGTTAAGTAAAACTAACAAAGAAAATAAGTAACTTTAACTTGGTCAGTAAAAATTTGTGGAGTAATTTCTTCAAAATGATTAACAGTTGTAAGGATCGGTTTTGCTGCTGAGACAAAAGCTGAGATCCAACCCCCTGCAATAGAACAATAAAACTCACTAATCTGGAGAGAAGATCTCACAGAAAGACTGTGGGACATCACCCTTCCCAAACCTTCTGCCCCTCTCCATTTTCCCCTCCCTTCCCCGTTTCAAGTCACAGAATGCATATATACCACAGATGATGTATCTTGTGAATCTATTGTTTTTTCCCTTTCATGTTTGGTCTCTTTTTAAATGTCTCACTGCGATTAGTAAAATGGGCTCATTTTCACGGCAGTCACTGGTTGGATGAGAGCGATTGAAACTTATGAGAATTATTTTCTCCTTTTTGAGCAGTATCTTTAAGAAATCTGATCCTCTCCCCCGAAACCAGGTGTTTGTGTTGCAAATATTTACAACCCTTTTGTTCTGGTCTGGGTATTTAAGGAAGGTAGCAGAGCTGCCATTTTGGAAAACTTGTAAGATAATGTATTTACAGAATCTGTTTAATGTTATTTACAAAAAAACTAAAGTGCCTAATTCAACTCAAGAAGAGCATGTGAGCATATTCAATTTGGAAGCAATAATTGTTTTTGGCAGGTTAAATACTTTTGAATTCAACCCCTTACCTGCAAACACCCATAAAGCTCCTGGTCCAACAGGTCCATTAGAGCTACAGTTAACATAAAGCTACGTAACACAAGCACACTTTCACTCAAAATGTCACTTTTAGACACCATTTGAGTGTTTGTATTAGCTTCCTGTTGCAATCTAATGGGGATTTTATTCATATGCTGATGTTATATTTAGCATTTTATATGGAGCTCATTGCTTCACCTGCTTAGCATTTATAATGTAAACATCCATTATTGATATAAAATAGCCGAAATCACATGAAAATCACACAAAATCCTTATGCCATAGTTATCGTGTGTTTATTAGCTTCTTAGTTCACGTGTAGAAATGTAGAATTGGTTCGTTCTTCACAGAGACAGAGGAAGTGTACACAGAAGAGCATTGTGCGGGAGGGCAGGATTGAGTCACGTAAGATTATTGACAGCTCTAGAGGACGAATGAGCGCATAACACTGTGATGTTTTTACGAGCAGTGAATGTTGAACAACAGTAATCTGTGGCCGTCTGCGATCCTTGACACTAAAGGGGTTAAATACTTTTGAATACTTCCACCTACGTCTAGCATGACCTTTCCAGCGTGATTGTGCAATCCGTGGCATGACGCAGAGCAGTGCAAGATGAGCAATTTAGGTTAAAAAGTATATAGGCGACATTTTTATTTAATTTTTTTAAATAACCGATCATTTTGCTAGATAAGACCCTATTCCTTGTCTGGGATCGTGCAGAGCCTCTGAAGCCCTTTGAAACTGCATTAATTTGGACCTTCAACATTTTGGTTGCCAATGAAGTCTATGATGTGGAGAAAAATCCTGTAATGTTTTCCTCAAAAAACTTAATTTCTTTTCGACTGAAGAAAGAAAGACATGAATATCTTGGATTCTATTTTATTAATAAAATATCAGGACATTTTCATTTTGAAGCGAACTAATCTTTAGCATTTTAAAAACACACTTAACTGAACACACTTCAGATGTAACAGTAATCAGCTTTGTAAAAGCCAGAATATCAAACAATCTCAACTATCAATAATAAAACAACTCTAAAGCTTTATAAAAGGTCAGACTTTTTGTCAAAGCATGTTGATGCTTGTTGAAGTTGATATAATAGGCGTTTCTGCGTATGAGCTTCTGAGTGATGGATTAGTCTTGTCATCGCTATGTGTTTGTACAGTACAATAAGAAAAGGTTGAACTTCTGTTAAGTATAAGGATCACTCAGACATATATGGACAAACTTCCTATGTTTACATTCTAGGGCATGAATAAAGGTGTTCCGCCTCAGGGTTGTGTTTTTGCATTTGTGCCTTTCATCCATGTCAGGATTTAGGGAACTCATACTGGATGTGTCCTGAAGGGAATTCCAGTGGTTACGTAAAACTTCAATCAAAGCCTTTTTAAAAAAAAGAAAAGAAACCTTGCTTCTTTACTGTCATTGTATAGACTATAAACATTTAAGGCTTATTTATTGAAATAGCATTATTGGGCCACAGGCTCTACCCAATTTACTTAAAAATAGATTTGTCTGGAGTGCATGGTCTAAAAACATGTATTGGTATTATTATTTGAACTGTATTCAAATTGAAATATTATAGATGCAAAGAAAAACTAAATTACTGAGGCTTTGTGAAGCATTGAAGTAAATGTGCCGTATTTGTGGAAGCTTAGAAAAAATCCGACACCCATCTCTACGGCGACACCTAGTGATCACTTGCATGTGTTGACTCGGTTTTATTTAACAGAATCCATTTTCCAAGAACTACAGAGAACGACTCGTTTGGACTACAACATGTTTTTTTTTCTTCCTGATCTTATGAAGTCATAATGTTACTCGTTTAAATAATCCCAGTCCACGGAATACGCAAAAAAGTGGATGAGGCCTGGTTGAGCTGAGCTAGAGTAGACCGTGCTGTTACTATGTCAAAGAGACACTGTTTTTTTTAAATGTTTCCAAATTGAATTTGTTTGAAGTTCATAGGGCTGACTAGCCTAGAAATCTAGACGCACCCTAGCGGTAGAAAATGTATTTTCCCACGAGTGTAGTCTAGCAACTCTCGGTAGACCTGAGAGCTGGAAAAACCAAACTCTGGTCAGGCCAATCACAGCGTGTGTAGAGTCGGTGGGCGGGCTTAACATAATGACAGCACGTCACGACAGAGTTGCGGAGGTTCTGCGTGCTACTCGTAAATAAAGTTGACGAACAGCGGCCTTTCCAATCGGCTTTGGCCGCGACTCTGGAATACTTGGAGTTAAGCTTTTCTTTGAGAAAAGAACAAAGAACGGCACTGAAGTCATTCCTAAGAAAAGAAGATATGTTCAAAGTTTTGCCTACCGGATACGGCGAAAGTCACTATCAACTACCGTTAGCTCGGCTTCACCTTCTTCTTCGCTCTGGTTGGTTGTGGCGCTCATGGCGCTATCCAATGGCGTGCAGAGGGAATTTGAAAGACAACCGTTTATCCCGCCCCTCGGATTGAGCCCTGTCAATGGTGAGTTTCCAGACCCAACATCTTGATGTGGGTCTGGCTTGTCAGGCTAAGGGCTGACAAGAGTGTTTAAAATTGTTTTTAAACACTGTTCCGGAACATTAAAACCACAACGTTTCGGAAAATTAACATATTTTTGTTACAGATTATTGTATGGTTTGTATCACTACTTCAAACTTGTTTGGTCTGAATCAGATTCGAATTGGTTTAAAATTGACGGCATCCGAAATATTTACACTAGAGAAGAACTTGCAGTTATGGAGGGATCAAACATTTTTCAGGCCTGGAGAGATATTAAGTTATATTTTAAAATGATGTGCCTCTCTTTCCCTGTCTTCCCCACTTTCTTTAAATCCTGATTGCTCTTAACATAAACAATATTAACAACAAAACTCTTAACAACAAAATATTGGGGTTTCATCATGGCTTAAACTGGGAATCTCCCAAATGTCTTGTCTATTTTCAGAGGGGACTCTAAAGTCTTTCCAAAAGATTGTGAGGCAATATAACATTCCAAAGTCTTATTTATTATTACAAATAATTATTAAAATGTATTACAAAGACCTTCAGTTACAACATTTCTTAAAACTAAAGATGGACATAACAGAGATTGGATTACTGAATCCAATCTGCCTAAAGGGATCAATATCAAGGACATCAATATACCTCTGCCTTGCCTGGACTAAAGAGTGTCTACATTGGTCAAACGATTGAGGAAAATGACTGGGCTATTGTATGTGATAATGCGTGCCCTAAAATGTACCCTTACACCGCTGCGTATTAATGTTTATTAACGCTACAGGCCTGTGCTTCGAGTGTAATAAAGATAAAGATACATTCATACATGTTTTTAGTACTGTGACAAAATTTTGTCATACTGGAAGAAAGTACATAGTATAATGGAAGATCTTGGCTGTATGGCGGAAGCTATTGTAGATATTTTACTTTATAACGTGTTAAATATGAATTATGAAAATGAAAAATTATTCTTACACAAACAAATCGCTTCCCTTCAGAAGGCCTTTATTAACCATCTAGTGGTTTAAAAGAGAATAAAGTCAAAGGCTTTGTCTGAACAAAATATATATACATTATTAGGAATACTGTACATTTTCATGTTTAATAGCAGTTCAACCATCCATAGTTCAACAGAACACGATTCACACGTCTTGAGGTGAAATCATACTCCGTTTGCCTTGGACCATCTGAGAAATACAGATAACCTAAAAAATAGAAATAAATACTTTTTAGAGAAAAATACAAAAGGGAACAGCATTAAATAATGAATAATTGAATTGTTAATGTTTTTGTTTTGTAGTGTTTAAGCTCACCATAATTTTCAAAAGCAGCATCCACCTTTGAGCCAATGCCACGAAAATTACTTTGAATAGTTTTAGGAAAGCCACTGTCCATCTGACCTGTTCTTTCATTGAAGCTACACCATTGTAAAAAAACAAAACAGTTTTGATGTTATGAAAACATAATCAACACAATATTCATAAATAATATAATATAATATTATATATATTATCACCTCCAGTAATTGCTTCCAACAAAGAACAAAGTGCGCCCGGTTGATTTCACATAAACAGCTGCATCAATCTTTTTCACATTTGTGGGAAACCCGAATTTGGTTATGGGTTTGGGATATCCAGACAAAGTAGAGCTGCCTTTTACTGCCCAGTACTGCTGACCTTTATGTGAAAGACAACACAACTACATTTACTGAAGACATTTTATACACCACTAAAAGACTCTTTGGGAAATGAGACTTTACCTTTGAAAAGGAAGCTATTGTCTCCGTCACTGAACTCATAAGCAGCATCAACAGAGTCAATGGATGGCCAGGTAGATTTTATTTCTAGCATTGAAAGTCCACTGTAGTAGCCCTTTTTCCAGTAATACCTGATGGACATGAAGGCATGACATATTACATTGTTTTTATATCAAACTTTTTAAGTTACATTTTTACATGAACTTGCACTGATGACCTAGCCAAAATCATATTAGGTTTGTAATTTGTGTTTTATATACATTTCTATTTATATATTCAGATTACACACATACCCCCCCCCTCTCTTTCTCTCTCTGTGTGTGTGTGTGTGTGTGTGTGTGTGTGAAGTAAGAAAACATTTCTTACCCATCTTTAAAAAAGTACAGTTCTCCACGAATGCTGGTTGCTGCATCAAATACTAACTCACGCTTGCATGGTTCTGGTGGGCTTGGTTCAGGATTTGGGTCTGGTTTTGGTTCTGGTTTTGGTTCAGGTGTATCTGTTGATGTTCGAACACCTGAAACATTGAAAATGGGTGGATATATATTTATGTTGATTGATTGATTTAAAATGATTAAGTTCACCAGTGGCCAAACAATATGTTTGTATTCTACTGTGTTTAATTTATTGATATTGCAGTATGTACAGTTCTCCATCACCAAGAAAAAAATAAATAAAAAAATTACCATACAGTGCTTGGACCCCAAGTCGGTCATCATGGGGAAGTGTATAGCCATTCGTGTTGACGTATCGGTATGTTGGATACATGAGAGCCGAACGGTCTTTGGAGTGATCTAGTCCCAGTGCATGTCCAAATTCATGAGCAGCCACCAAAAGCAGGTTTACATCTAAAGCAATTCAATTTGTTTTTAAAATAGAAATGTAATAATTTACATACACATAAGCATGTGATTCTACTTCATCTGTGCATTCACCTTGTGAACTTTGGGACCACTTCTCATCATCATCAAAATGCGTGTCTCCCCCCTGCTCCGGACCAGGTGAGTTGGCATGAGCCAGAACCCCGTTTGGGCCATCAAATGGGTAAAAATCTCCATGGTCTAAAAGTAAAGAATACATATAAATCTGTGTGTGCGTGTCACAAATATTTGAGGGAATGGATATGTGTTTAGAACCTACATCCAGCTTTGAAGAGAATCATGATATCAGCTGTGCCACTGTAGATCTGTTTGAAATCCAGTGGAATAACATCACTGTAGAGCTGGAAAGCTTTGGCAATAATGGCATCCACTTCTCTCTGGCTCATCTGTGATGTATATTCAGTAATTCTAAGAGAGAAAGAAGTAAATCATGTTTAGTATCCACTTTAAAGTTAGCCTGGATGCCAGCCGAACTTAGCCCGCCCACAACATTTGAGTTCGGGAAATTCGGTCTGGACTTGATCTGTTGTGGAGCAACTATACCCGAACATGAGTTGTTCGGACCAATCAAATTGTCAGGGCGGGCTTTATACGATGATGGACAGATGATAAACAGAAACGTAATCATCCATGTCACCAAAGAGCGGTTGGGTTGAATTCATTCTAATCCTAAACTTAGAACTTGTTCGTATGCATTCTCCTGTACTATTTCTCTCAAAAATGATGATCGTGTTGGTAAGTACTCTGTGTATCCTTAAATTCTTTTTACAACACCGGCAAAGATTGTTTACACTCATCTTCTTCTTCTACTTCTTCCAGTCTGCATGCAGTTGAGTTCTGTTGATAACTGCGTTGCTCTGTTGCTCTGATTGGTTGTAGGTCTATCCAATTGAGGTCTTTCTTGGTTTGGTTGAAACACGCCCCATAATCACAGCCCAATGGAGCAGTATCAGACTCATATTCTGACTAGAATTGAGTATGACGACGTCAGGCTACTTTAAAGTCATCATGACACCAATTGACAATTCATAATTTCAGCAGTGTTTATTATAAATGATTTAGCTGTGCAAATCATATTTTTTTTCATTCATGCGCACTCATAATCTTTAATCTAAATAACTTCCCCTCCCTCTTGAAATGACATCTAGTCTCTTCTCTGATGGTGCGACGGCGGGACAACCTGTCACTTGCATGAGATCGACCAATAGCAAACCACTCAGATATACATCACAATAGAGAATATACATATATTCCCATCACAATAGGAATAGAGGAGAAATACAAACTTTTTTCTTTTTATTAAAACTACTTTTGGCCCCCCAAAGTCCATTCATTGACAGTCTCATGCAGGAGCTAAACTTTTCACATTTATGCATTTGGCAGATTCTTTTATCCAAAGTGACTTAAAATTGCACTCAAGGCACACATTTTATCAGTTTTTGCTTTCCCTGGGAATCAAAATCATGACCTCTGTGTTGTTCTACTGATTGAGCTACAGGAAGGCACACATGCAACTAAGCCTACCTGTATGTTACAACGCTCTGCTTCCACCTGGGTCTCCCCTCGAAGTGGCCGTATTTGGCCACATCAGTGACTCCACAGCGTGGCAGCTTCATCGTTTCAAGAGTGTTTGAGTCCAGCTTGCCCGTGACCTCCAGTCCAAAAAATGCCTGCATGTCCTTCAGTTCATTTTCTATATCTGGGAGGAACAACATTCTGCTTTGGGGTTTAGTTGCATTAAGGTCCCTGTAGAACTGTGACAGATAAGCCTGGGGAGAAAGAGGAAGGAACATTTTATAACATTAAATGTATAAGAAACATAAGAGTACATATAAGGCATATGGGTACTGACCTCTGCTATTTGATGGTCTTCTGGTGATGCAGTTACGGGGGCTCCATCACAAAGAGCCAAATACACCACAAGTGTCAGAACAAGAGCTGTCAAGTGCCCCATACTGCAGTCCTCTTCCTCTGCAGGGAAAGAAAAGTGATCTCCAGAGTCTCTGTTTCTGCCTTTTATAAGCCTAAATAGTGTAAAAAGGGGCTTGTCCAGTGTTCTATCATCTCCAATCTGCAGCAGTTTAAGCGGAGATGGGAATGGGAAAATGCAGGGTTTCAGGGGGTTTTGGCTCCTGTCTGAACACGTCAGAGAAAAGTTTGTGTTGCCGATGACTTTTTCTCTGACGCAACTGAATGGACTGCTACCAGAAGATTTTAGGTTTTCATTTTTGCTACTGCGTTGAAAGGTATAATTAATATTATGTTTTAACTTTAGATCTAATTATTTATTTCATTTATATCTAGTTTTATTTTCTTCTTTTTCGCAATTTTTTTAATTACATTTTAACTTTACACATGTACATATACATTTCCATGTAACATAGAAAAAAAGAACAACAAAATCTTCTCAGTATTTTACATTCATATTCAAGACCACCTCTTTTCTTAGTCTTCTATTAAACCCTTCCCAAATCCATCACTTTTTAAGAATGATCTGAAAGGTCCCCAAACTCATCAAAAACTGTATATTTATCCCTTAAAATATAAGTTATCTTTTCCATTGACATTTGTTACCATTTCTTTAGCCAACGTCCTATACTTGGTGCACAAATACTTTACCAGTTTAAAGAAATAAGCCATTTTGCTTTAAGAATACATATATTTATAAACATATGCACTTTCTTTTTTTAACTTGATCTACTTAGAATAAAAAAAAAAGTAAAGATGACAATGGAATATTAACATCAAGGTTCTTCTCTATCATTTCTTTCACACCCTTCCAAAAATTATTGACTTCTTCGCACTCCCTATTATGCAATGATATAATGTACATTTAAAATTTCTACATCTTAAGCAGGTGTCAGGGACATTTTCGTTATATTTAAGCAACACAATTGGAGTTATATAAATCCCCATCAACCACTTATATAGTAGCAGTTTCAGACATGTATTCATTGTTTGTGTTTGAGCTTGTTTAGTTTTATTTTCTTCTGTCAAAGATTTTCTTTTCAGCATTGCAAGCAGCCTAGTAAAACGTGAATGACACTATGACTTAACACACTATGAACAAAGATGGAATGAAGATACTACAATATTTTTGGGAGAGATGGTTGAAATGTGTTCAAAATGTTTGACAGCTTATCTTAATGCAAAATTGTCAGCACACTGTTGCTCCCACACAAAAAAAGTAAGCTCATCAGTAATGAGATGTTTTGAGCAAATCAGGTCTTGTTCAGACTAGTGGGAGCAACAGTCTGCCGACTTTGTTTTGCATTTCTATGTACTTTTTTGTCATGCACCTGGATTTGAGATATTTTTGGATATGCTGGCTTGTCATGTTCCTTTGATATTCTTATGGGGCCTGTAAATTCTATAAATTCACGTATCATCAATATTCATTGCTAAAAGGTATTTAAATTAGTTAACTCAGCTTAAACAGTTATTTTCTGTACATTACACTTAGCTTATACTTTGTCTAAAATTCTACATTGAAATAAAAAATAAAATAATTAAATGTGTCTTAGCAAACAAAGAAAATAAGTAACTTTAACTTGGCCAGTAAAAATGTGTTGAGTAATTTCTTCAAAATGATTAACAGTTGAAAACGTTTGTTAGAAATTATGTTTTTAAAGTACATTTTAAAAGCAATCAAATGTAATCAGTTACATTACTTTAATAAAGTAATTGAAATAGTAACACTACCACTTACATTTTAAATAGGGTAACTTGTAATCTGTAACATGTTACATTTCCAAAGTAAACTTCCCAACACTGTGTGTATATTAGATCTGTGTATTAAAGTGAAAGCAGCATAAAAAACAATACCTGCTGCTATAAATGCTGTTAATATAAATCAAATAACAAAAGCAAAAAAGAAAACCACTCACTGCTCTTGATTGAATAACTTAGTAGAAATAATAAGAATACATTTCTTACTTGAATGCTGCTGTTAAAGGTGGGGTAGGTAAGTCTGATCTAAAACACTTTTGTCCAAATTTGTTTAAACTGTCTTTATATGTCAATACATAATTAAAATTTAAGTACTCTGAAAAAGAGAGTATAAAAATCGAGTGACTCTAGACTTTTTAATCTGCAATAAACACCGCTCATTATTTTCGTTCGGGCCGAATCAAGTGATTGGCTTGGGCGACTGTCACTCTCTCTCGCTACCATGGCTACCGCCGCTTTTGCTACAGGATCTGCCCACATGCGCACGCTCCAGTGTTGCCAAGTCGGGCTACTTCAAAAACTGTTGCCGCGGCTGTTTTTCATGTCCGCGAGTTGAAGCGACCCCAATTATGTGATGTTTTTCCCCGGGATTTGCGAATTTTAGCAGGCAGCCCTACCAAAAAGACACATATTTTACCCCCCAAATGCGATTTTTACCGGAGAAACACGATCGGGCTTGTTTTGGGCTAGTTTTGAGTAGCAATTGGGCGGATTTTGTTGTGAAAACCTGGCAACCCTGGCGCACCCGTTTGAGTTCAAGAGGCTGTATTTCTGCTGGACAGGTAATCTTTCATTTTGATTTTACATTTTTTTGGTTTATGTTTTCATGAAGAATGTCTCACTGGCACACGTAGCTGCCTAATATAGCTAACATAAAATTACTTAGCATAAAGTTACAATGTTATACACTTAGCGAGCCATTAGTAGAGATGATAAATACTCAATATGTTTAGCTCAAGTTGATCGCTGTCGTGTTGAATTTCGCAAAATGTAACTTTAGATAACAAAATGCATGTGTAAAAGCTAGTACACCGCATCCAGGAACTTTTTTTAGAACTAAGTTAGCTTTAGCTACTACCCTCTGTCTAAACTCTTTTACCATGTTCACCGGGAACTTTACCTGCACGTTTATTTCGGCCCTTGGTTTGTTTTTATATTCTCTACCAATGTTTACATCTTGTATCTGTGTGTGTCATAGACACTGTGTTGTGTGTATTTTAAACTTTACCAGTATCGTTATTCTAGCTTGAGAGTGAGTACTAAAAGACATCTTATTTGTTTATATTCATAATGATAAAGTTAGATTTTTTTTATTACATGTGATTCTGACATGATGTCACTACATGCACTTCTTCTCCGCTCGTCTCAGGTAAATAATGCGTCTTCCTCCAGCTGAGCTGAGCGGTCGGCGTGGCGCGTTCATGTGTTTTGGGGGCGTGGCTTTGGAAAGAGCCCAGAAGGGAGAAGGTGGAGTGAATGGAAATAATGAGCTGTCTTTAAAACAGTCGTGAGAGGTCTACAGACACTCAATTTTCATACTTTCTTTTTCAGAGTACTTACATTTTAATTATGTATTGATATATAAAGAAAGTTTAAAAAAATTTGGAAAAAAAGTTTTTTAACCAAATCCTACCTACCCTACCTTTAAATGCTCTTTGATAAACATGGCAACAGACATTTATGTTCAAACACTATGTAAAAGTGAATTTTGCATAATCGGCCCACTGTAAATCAACAACATAAAAAACAAACAAACAATAAGATCGAATTAGCACAGAATCAACTTTGTGCTGCCACCCACAATCGGGTCCAGGATCAGTAAAATTTTCATGTTTTCAATTTCATTATTTTTTACAACACCGGCGAAGATAGTTTACACTCATCTTCTTCTTCTACTTCTTCCAGCGTGCGTGCAGTTGAGTTCTGTTGATAACTATGCGTCGCTCCGTTGCTCTGATTGGTTGTAGGTCTATCCAATTGAGGTCTTTCCTGGTTCAGTTGAAACACGCCTCATAATCACAGCACAATGGAGCAGTTTCAGACTCATATTCTGACTAGAATCTGAGTATGACAACGTCAGGCTAGTGGTCAGAGGAAGATAAAATCAAATGCGCCTTTTACCCTGGTGCACCTTTAGGCCTGATAGCCCCGTTGCACCCTACCTATATTTTCTATTTTGTAAAGAAAAATGTATGAAACATATATATATATATATATATATATATATATATATATATATATATATATATATATATATATATATATATATATATATATATATATATATATATATATATATATATATATATATATATATATATATATATATATAATTACAAATTAATACAATTAGGCTACAAAGGGATTAAAGGTTCCAACTTCAGGAAAGGAAAATTAGGGACAGATGTGTTTTCATAGGAAAATAAAGGACAGGATTGTTATGATACGGAACAGAGACTCACAACCAGAATGGAGTAATATGAAAAAGAGTTTATTAACAGTAGAAGGAATTGTATCAAGAAGGTGAGTATATCAGATGTGATGGATGGTAGATGACTGGAGAATGGGAATACTGACAGTCTTTGTTGTTGAAGATAGATGAGGAGGTTGTGGATGGCAGTGACGATGGAAGCGGGTGCACACACCTCGGTGAAGGAACAGAAAACTGGTTTGGAGATGGAGACGATGATCAGACACGGAGGACCAGGGAGACGATGGAGACACGGAGGAACAGGAGATACAATGGAGAAAGGTAATATTTGCAGGAATCAGGTAGATAAAATCAGATAGGTGAGTCTTTACTCATGAACGAGACCAGACAATGTGACTGTGTGAGGTGTATGCTAGCTCACTCTCGAGACCAGGTTTGCGAACACAGGGATTTGGTGCTCCGGCAACTCTCCCGTCGGGGCCTTTGGGTCAACTGGGAAAAGAGCAGACTCTCCCCTGTGCAGAGGATCTCTTCTCTCTGTATGGATATCGACTCGGTCGCTATGTTGCGCAGCTTTCGAGCGAGCGCGCTCAGTCACTGCTGACTTGGCTTCGCCAATTCGAGGGCAAGAATGTGATTCCACTGAAATTATTTCAGAGGCTCCTGGGGCATATGGCATCCGCATCCGCAGTAATGCTGCTCGGTTTGCTTCATATGAGACCACTTCACCACTGGCTTCATGATCGATTCCACTGCGATCAGACAACAAAGCTACAGTAGCGTACATCAACCGACAAGGTGGTCTATGCTCCCGCCAGATATCAGAACTCACCCGTCATCTTCTCTTATTGAGTAACATTCCAGGAGAAATGAATTGTGCAGCCGACGACACTTCCCATTGCCGCTGATTTTACTCCCTGACCAAGGAGACACCCGGCATGGATGTACTAGCACGCAACTGGCCGCAGGGCCTACGCAAATATGTGTTTTCCCCAGTGAGCCTTCTTGCACAGGTCCTGTGCAAGATCAGGGAGGACGAGCAGCAGGTCCTTTTGGTCGCCCATATTGGCCCGGCCAACCAAGGTTTGAGTACCCTACTACCTCAGGTGGTGGTTACCATCACTTTCGCTAGAGCCTTGTCTACAAGACAGGCCTAGGCGTTAAAGTGGAACCTCTTTGTCACCTGGTGCTCTTCTTGCCGAGAAGACCCCAGAAAGTGCTCTATTGGGTCGGTGCTGTCGTTCCTACAAGAAGGGTTGGATTTAAGGCTGTTTCCTTCCACCCTTAAGGTCTATGTGGCTGCTATATCAGCTCACCATGACTTTGTGGATTCTAAAAAAGTGGGACAGCACAACCGGATCTGTAGGTTCTTTAGAGGAGCAAGGAGGATAAATCCTCCCCGTCCTCTACAGATGCCCTCTTGGGGCCTTTCAGTGGTTTTATCTGCCCTGCAGAGAACTCCCTTTGAGCCTTTGCAGTCCTGTGAGCTTAAGTTTTTGTCTATAAAGACAGCGCTCTTGATTGCTTTGGCCTCCATCAAGAGGGTAAGGGACATGCAGGCATTTTTGGTTAACGAAGTGTGCCTGGAATTCAGGCTGGCTAATTCTCCCTTTATCCTGAGACCCCGTCCTGGATATGTGTCCAAGGGTCCCACCACTCCTTTTAGGGACCAGGTGGTGAACCTGCATACGCTGAGCCTCGAGGAGGCAGACCAAGCCGTGGCACTGCTCTGTCCAGTATGCGGACACTATTGCCCTGGCATACCAGGTTCAGGGACTGCCATGCCCCCTAGGAGTAGAGCACACTCCACTAGGAGTGTGGCTTCTTCTTGGGCTTTAGTGCATGGCGCCTCGCTGACAGACATTTGCAGAGCTGTAAGCTGGGCGACACCCAACACTATACAGTATTATCTCCGTGTAGAGCCAGTGTCCTCTCGCAGTGGATGTAACTCACAGTTGACTGACTGAAAGGGAACGTCTCGGTTATGTATGTAACACTCATTCCCTGAAGGAAGGGAACGGAGACTTTACTAGGGCTGCAACAACGAATCGATAAAATCGATAAAAATCGATTATTAAAAGAGTTGGCAATGAATTTAATTATCGATTCGTTGTGTCACGCGACTATTATGCCCGACCACGTGACTTTGATGGATATCAACAAAGTGCCACGAGAGCGATTCGAGAGTAGCCGGCTGGTGCATTCTGCGCAGCTTCTACAGAGCGACTGCACAAGCTCTGATGACGACACAGCTCTTCCACGATTGGCCAGATTCACCGCATGACAACGAGAATGTGTGTTTCGTGTTTATTCTAAAACCTTCTGTTCCACTAGTGTTCACAAATCAGTTTTTTATAACGGTAAAACCTCTTTTCATGTAGTCGTGATGATATAAAATAATGAAAATAATCGTTCATGAATCGTAAGCGAGGTAAAATGTTCAATTAATCAAGGTTTTTATTTTTGGTCAAATCGTTACAGCCCTACTTCGATCCAACCCTTCTTGGAGGAAGGACAGCACGAACCCGGTAGCGTCTCAGCGAAAAGAGCACCAGGGGACGAAGAGTTCCCCTTCAAAGCATAGGCCTAAGGAGTTCAAGTTCAGAGAACCAGGTCCGGCCGGGCCAATATGGGGCGACCAAAAGGACCTGCTCCTCATCCTTCCTGATCTTGCACAGGACCTGTGCGAGAAGGCTCACTGGGGGAAATGCATACTTATGTAAGCCCTGCCGCCAGCTATGTGCTAGTGCATCCATGCCGAGAGTCCCCTCGGTGAGGGAGTTAAACCAGCGGCAATGGGAAGTGTCATGGGAGGCAAACAGATCTACCTGTGCGTTGCCAAACAGTTCCAAAATCAGATGAACATGCTGCTCATCACACTTTAGCCTACCTGTCAGTCTCACAGCTCGCATCAGTTTCAAGCGGCCAATGAGAGAGACACATAAGCCCGAAATTGGACTATACAACAATATACGAATATAATTACAGTTAATAATGATTTAAAAATAAAATGCATAATGCACCAGCCAGTTATGCCTGCTCACTGAAATGTGTATTTGTTCAAGAAGTGTATTTGATACAGTTTGAAAGATGGTGAAGTGAGAATAGTGTGAATAGAAAGTTGTCAGTAGTTAAATACAAGACAAAAGAAAAAAAAATAATTAGAGCCATAACCAGGGAAATCTGAAACTCACTGAACCTTTGATTAAACTTTTACATTACCACTGGAATCCCTTTCAGGACATATCCAGTATGTACAAGTTTCCTAAATCCTGACATGATTGAAAGACACAAATGCAAAAACTCAACCCTGAGGCAGAACACAGTTATTCATGCCCTATAATGTAACCACGGGAAGTTTGTCCATATACACTAACCTAAAGGATTATTAGGAACACCATACTAATACTATGTTTGACTTTCGCCTTCAGAACTGCCTTAATTCGATGTGGCATTGATTCAACAAGGTGCTGAAAGCATTCTTTAGAAATGTTGGCCCATATTGATAGGGATGCACATCCAGGGCACGAAGCTCCCGTTCCACCACATCCCAAAGATGCTCTATTGGGTTGAGATCTGGTGACTGTGGGGGCCATTTTAGTACAGGGAACTCATTGTCATGTTCAAGAAACCAATTTGAAATGATTCAAGCTGTGTGACATGGTGCATTATCCTGCTGGAAGTAGCCATCAGAGGATGGGTACATGGTGGTCATAAAGGGATGGACATGGTCAGAAACAATGCTCAGGTAGGCCGTGGCATTTAAACGATGCCCAATTGGCACTAAGGGGCCTAAAGTGTGCCAAGAAAACATCCCCCACACCATTTCACCACCACCAGCAGCCTGCACAGTGGTAACAAGGCATGATGGATCAATTTTCTCATTCTGTTTACGCCAAATTCTGACTCTACCATCTGAATGTCTCAACAGAAATCGAGACTCATCAGACCAGGCAACATTTTTCCAGTCTTCAACTGTCCAATTTTGGTGAGCTCGTACAAATTGTAGCCTCTTTTTCCTATTTGTAGTGGAGATGAGTGGTACCCGGTTTGGGTCTTCTGCTGTTGTAGCCCATCAGCCTCAAGGTTGTACGTGTTGTGGCTTCACAAATGCTTTGCTGCATACCTCGGTTTTAACGAGTGGTTACTTCAGTCAAAGTTGCTCTTCTATCAGCTTGAATCAGTCTGCCCATTCTCCTCTGACCTCTAGCATTAACAAGGCATTTTCGCCCACAGGACTGCCGCATACTGGATGTTTTTCCCTTTTTACACCATTCATTGTAAACCCTAGAAATGGTTGTGCGTGAAAATCCCAGTAACTGAGCAGATACTCAGACCGGCCCGTCTGGCACCAACAACCATGGCACGATCAAAATTGCTTAAATCACCTTTCTTTCCCATTCTTACATTCAGTTTAGAGTTCAGGAGATTGTCTTGACCAGGACCACACCCCTAAATGCATTGAAGCAAGTGCCATGTGATTGGTTGATTAGATAATTGCATTAATGAGAAATTGAACAGGTGTTCCTAATAATCCTTTAGGTGGGTGTATGTCTGAGTGATCATTATACACAACAGAAATTCTACATGTTCCCTTACGAAAGGGAACTTGTGCTGCATTCCCTAGAGGGTGTTATGGAGAACGGAATGCCCATGCCGCCATGCTAAAGGGATGAGTGCCCTAATGGCTGAGCTAAGTCAAAGGACTCAAAGGAGACCTCATTCCTAAGGATCACATCAACAATGCAAACATAGACTGGAGCTTCACGGAGTCCTCAACAGGATTGTAAAGAGAGGAAGCCTAACTATACTTCCTATTCAGGTCAGTGTCTAAGGAGACTCACTGAGAGCCTAACACTCAGAACATGCATGTAACCATGGTTCCCTGAGAATAGGGAATGAGATGCTGCATCCCTTTGCCATGCTTCCAGTATTCCTGTACACGTCTCCTTCAGACAAGAAGTGGATGACGTATTTCACATGTGCCCTTTTATACTCACAGTTGCACCAGTGGTGACATCATAGGCTGCCGCCTGCCAATGTCAAGTTCATTTTTGTGTTTAGACATATTCTTCAGACACCAGCCATGTCGGAGGCATTTCCTATAGCACCCTCTAGGGGACGCAAACATGCGTAACCTAAGATGTTTTTATTGTACTGTACAAACACATGACTAATCCATCCCTCAGAAGCTCATACGCCGAAATGCCCATTACTATAATATCAACTTCAACAACCCTCTCTCAGGTTTCTGTCACTTCTGTCTAGTTTATTCTTGATTTTGTGACAGAGCCCTGACACTCCTGTATTATCTGATCTTTTTGTGTGTGCTCTCTTGTCTGCGTGCCTCGGGTGTTCAGATTCCGGCACTCGTATCTAGTCTTGTGTGTTTTTGTGAGTGTTTGGTTCATATTTTTATTGGCCAGGGGTCCGTTCTTCGTACCTTGCTTAATACATCTGAGATGATTTGACAGATCCCAGATCTTTTAAAAGTGATAATTGATCTCTGGCTAATTTGGTTCTTCAAACGAATTTGTGAACTGGATTAAAATATCTGGATTAAGTTGTCTAAGATTACTGTGTGTTCTTGTGTTCCCTGAAGAGGGCAGATGCATTGATACTCGAAACCACGATCAGCAATGCAGCGATTGGCTGCCGTTGCAAGACAGCAACGTAATGACATCATATAATTTAAAAAGCCAAAAAAAACTTGACAAATAAAAAAAATTATAAAACCGAAACCAAACCAACATAAAAGTTATAATAGATTAATTAAATGTGCACAGTTTTTTTTTTCAACATGATTCCCAATTATTTATATTAACGATTGTATAGTATTTGTACAACCTTTACATTTTTATTTCAATGTTGTATAGCAATTCATTAAATTTGTATTCCAATTTGAAGCAGATTTGTTACGTGACAGCATTAATTAAAGTTTCTTAAGTCAAGTCAAGTGAAGTCAACTTTATTTATATAGCGTTTTTTACAATGCAGATTGTTTCAAAGCAGCTTCACATTGTAAAACAGGAAAATAATGCAACAGAATTTGATTCGGCTGTACAGCCGCTCTGGAGCAAACGGTGATGCCATCTAGCTCATTTCAATTATCACAGTGACAATGTGGGCAGATCAGTAATAGATATAGTTAATTTAGTTTAGTTATTATTTTTTTGGGGATATTTAGTTGAAAACTTAGTGTCCCCAACTGAGCAAGCCAAGCCAAAGGCAACAGTGACAAGGAACCAAAACTCCATCAGGTGGCATAATGGAGAAAAATAAACCTTGGGAGAAACCAGGCTCAGTCGGGGTGCCAGTTCTCCTCTGGCCAATTAACAAACAGTGTATGATTATAGTTCTGGCAACCTTACAGGTCAGAAGTCATATTAGATCGGAATATTCGAAAGATCGGAGGCATCACGCCGGAGACGGGTTTAGTGACGATGACGTGTCAATTAAACAATTATTAAATGGGAATATTCAAAAGATCGGAGTCATCACGCCAGAGACGGGTTTATTGAGGATGCCGTGTTGGTTAAACAATTATTAAATAGGAATATTCAAAAGATAAGAGTCATCGGTGAGGCAATTTAAGGGAGGAGTCTAATTGACACGGTCTCTGCAGACACTTCAGGGATGCGTTGGTCATGTCTGGGTGCAGGTCCACCATCTGATCTGGATACGGCCTGGATTCGGCTGACTGCAGTTAACCTCAGGATAAACAGAGAGACTAACGTTAGCGTAGATGCCATTCTTTTTATGATGTAACGAGTTCATCAGGTGTTATGGCTGACCTAGTTAATGCCATAGTAAAGAGATATGTTTTTAGTCTATATTTAAACTGACAGAGTGTGTCTGGTTCCCGAACAGTGCTAGGAAGACTGTTTCAAAGTTTAAGTAAAAGGATCGACTGCCTGCAGTTGATTTAGATATTCTAGGTATTATCAACTGGCCAGAATTTTGAGACCGCAATAGACATGATGGAGTATAATGCGTCAGGAGTTCGCTCAATTACTGAGGAGCTAAACCATTTAGTGATTTGTAAGTAATAAGCAAGATTTTAAAATGTATGCAATGTTTAATAGGGAGCAAGTGCAGTGTTGACAGAACCAGGCTAATATGGTCATACTTCCTGGTTCTAGTAAGAACTCAAGCTGCTGCGTTTTGGACCAGCTGCTGTTTATTTATTAAGCGAGCAGGGCAACCACCAAGTTATCTGGGTTAAGATCAAGTTATTTGCACTGCATCAAGTCACTCCCGTAATATTTGTCACCACTCAAATTAATGCACAGCTCAGAGTAACTGTACAGCATGTGTGTAAGACTGCAATAACATTATAAAGTAATTATTCTATCAAAAATAAATATCTCAATCAAGTGGCTGTGTCTAAAGTATTATACACAACATTATAATATTATTTTCAAATACATTTTTATTCAATTCAATTCAATTCAAATTTATTTGTATAGCGCTTTTCACAATACACATTGTTTCAAAGCAGCTTCACAGAAAGTTCATTTCATAAATGTACATTGAAAAATGTTAGAAAGAGAATGTTAAAGAAAAATGTTAGGATAAGTTAATCAATCATGTATTATTTTAGGCCATAACAACGCTGGCGTTGAGTCGTCTCTTCACAGGCGTCGAGTCGTCTCATCACAGGTGTTGGGGCATCTGAAGTCTCCATGAGAGGCTGGATACAAACTGGAGCTGACGAACTAGTTACCTCGGGACTAGTGTCCCGAGATAACAACAGAAAAGCAGATGGGAAATAATTAGCATAGCTGCTGTTCAGAATATTAATGCTGTTGGTGCGATTTAACTGTAGTATAAAACGTATTTATAATGTGAATGCATGGCTAAAGAGATGCGTCTTTAATCTAGTTTTAAACTGGGACAGCGAGTCTGAACCTCGAACAATATCAGGAAGACTATTCCAGAGTTTAGGAGCTAAATGTGAAAATGCCCTCCCTCCTTTAGTGGACTTAGATATCCTAGGAATGACCAGAAGCCTCGAGTTTAGTGATCTTAAAAAGCGCGATGGATTGTAGGGCGATAAAAGATCCGTTAAATACACTGGAGCTAAACCATTTATATTATTTTTGTATTATTATTATTTAAAATTATTATTGCCCCTGGTTCAGTAAGGAACTCTTGTAATAAAGAATCAGTGAATGGGACAAATTTGAAGTATCAACGCCGCTTAAAAAGATGCAATCTAATCCTCTTTAAATGAAATAAGCCGGACATGTTGCTATGACCAGTGCCGCCGCTCCCACCATGCGCATCACACGCTGCACGTAGGGCACCAAGTGCTGAGGGGGGCACCAGAAGAAGACCCATCCAAACCCCCACCCCCGCTCAGCTCTACAAAGTCGAACGCAGCCATCGCGGGCACCATAAAGTAATTGTGCTTAGGGCACCAATACGGCCAGCAATGGGACTGGCTATGACAGCAAGTCCAGGATGAGCATCGAAGAACCAAACAACCCAAGATCATGCCAAATTGTCAACAATCAAATCATGCAGCTTATGAGTTTTTCTCATAGTTGTGTGTTTTTTGTCTTGTTTTGTGTGAACACATTGCTTGCAATTTGTCTTTGTTGACCATGTGCTTGTTTTGTTATGTTTGGTGTGAACACATGGCTTGTCATGTGTAGGTGTGTTCGACATCAGCTGCAAACGGAGACGCGAAGTCGGACACTTTCTTCTTCCCGTAATGACGCTCACACTGTGTTTGCATACTTTATCACAGCTGAAGTGAAATAAATGCAACATTTGTCAAATACACAGATGTTGCAGAGATGTTTTCATTCAATACTTTATGCACTGCTTAATACAGCGTCTGATTGTACAAGAATACATTTCAAAACAAACCTGTACTACCAAGCAGGGCAATTCTAGGATTTTCATTTGAGGGGGGCTCAGCACCCAGTGAGGGTATGAAAAAAAAAATTGGTAAGACTTTAGTTTAGGGTCCAATTCTCACTATTAACTAGTAGCTTATTAGTATGCATATTAGGATATTGGCTGTTTATTATTTTGTTTCAGGGGCATGACCCCTAGAGAAAATTTAGATTTCTATGATCTACATATGTGCATTTGAAGATGTTCTGAACGGCAAAAAATCTGATAACAATAGCTTGAAAACCATGTCAGTGGGCAGATATGACTGATAAAGTTTTTCCATTTTTGTCAGTGAAGAAAGTAAATATATGTTTAACAGATATTTATTGTTACATGTCAGTCTATTCCTGTTGCGTTTCATGTATCACGTGTTCCTTTGTCTCAGGCCTAGTCCACACGTACACAGGTATTTTTATAACCGGAGTTCTTCCTCCTCCGTTTTAAAAAACAATCGCGTCCACATGAAATCGCAAAACCGTGCTATGATTGGCTGCTTGATTTCCACATGGGTCCCATCCACGGCACCGATGCACTGAGGGATGCCATGGGCTCAGTGAAACCCTTCTACAAGTTTACTTTGGAATCAGTGACAGGTAACTGTATATACACAGGGGCAGGGCTCAAGTGGACTGAAGCTTCACACACTTGCCTTACTATGTTGTATTCTGGCGCCTCTGTTCTGCAATACAATGAGATAACTGCGCATGTATCTGTATATATGTAATAAGCGCTGTTAGCAGAGTTATTAAAAGTTACGTCCGCCATTGCATAGACTCCACTCATGTATAAACAAAAGCAATAACGGCGCACATTCCGACTTAACAAGCCGAAATCTCCGGTTTCACCGTCTACACGACAACGCTGTAACCGGAGTTTCTAAAAAACTTCACCCTGGCCGGAGTTTTCAAAAAAGTCCGGTTTCAGTAACCGGATACTGCGTTTGCGTGTGGACGAACAGCCAAACCGCGTAGAAAAAGCTGCGGTTTTGAAAATACCCATGTTCGTGTGGACAGGGCCTCAGTTTCCTGCCTCCTGTTTGTTACTATGGTTTCCTTTGTCAGTCTAGTTCTGTTCAGCTGTTTAGTTAATCACCTGTATCACCTGCCCCTCGTTAATCAGTCATCAGTGTTTGTATTTAGTTTCCTCATGTTCACCCAGTCTTTGTCTGGTCTACGTTACCTGTAGCCTATGCTGTGTGGTGTTCTGTCAGATGGTTATTCTGAATAAATCCTTGGTGGAAGTCCCGAATCTCCTCTTCACTGCTGCACCATACATCCGTAACATTTATATTATATGTTTTATGAATAATTTTTGAAGGCTAACAGGAAAGCTAGGTAACTACATTTAATAAATTAATTCACAGTATGCACACATTCATTACTAATCTTATGCCCAATACAAGCTGAAAAAAGCTGAACTTTTTTATTTACTGAGAGCTAATGGAATTATTTTACAATATGCACACATTCATTACTATTAATATTATGCCTAATCTGAAGAAAAGGTTTTGTTAATATTTCTTGTTTGTTAATTATATTATATGTGACATTACATAGGCCTATTTCAAATCAAAATGGCGAAATTAGACAAAAGTTTATTAATTTAGCAGAATATTTTTGTCATTTATTTAACATTTTTGACTTAAAGAAGAAGCTGTCTAATATGAAATGTTTAGTTTAGCTACATGTCACGCACTTGACGTCGAGTCGTGCTGCTAAAATTCGTGCTCAGCCTCAGCAGCTTCTGTTTGAGCTGAAGCCCCCCTAAAAAGGGCCTAGTGACGCCCATACTACCAAGTACTCAGTTTAATTTTGATAAACATGACACAATATAACATCGCGACTACATGAAAAGAGGTTTTACTGTTATAAAAAACAGATTTGTGAGTGAAACTGAAGGTTTTAGAACAAACATAAAACGCATGTGATCGCTGTTATGCGGTGAATCCGGCCAACCGTGGAACAGCTGTGTCGTCATCAGAGCTCGTGCAGCTGTGCAGAATGTACCAGCCGGCTGCTCTCGAATCACTCTCACTGCACTTTAAGGGCACTGTCTCAAATCAGACGAAATTTCTAAACTGCATGCACTGCTTCAAGTCAGCCACCTATTGGTCTGCGCATCTCTACATGAAGTCGAACAAGCCTAATGTTTTCTTTTCTCACCTTCACCTTTTCTCCCTCGTTACCTGCCTTGTTTACTCCCTACTTATTCTCCTTGTGTTTGCAGTCCTGTGTAAGTTCGTTGTCTACTATCATGTGTCCTGTTCCTGCCAAGTCCCGTTCTTGCTAAGGCTTGCTGTCTGTCTTTTTTCCCCCTCCATGAGGTAGTTTTTGTTAGTGATGACGAAGTGAGGCTTTCTGAAACAGTGAAGCTTTCAGCAGAATTGTATCAGAAAAAGGTTCATTACTCGAAGCTTTTCAAATCTGAGCTCGATGAGGACCTCTTCTGGTAAAAGTGAGCAAAAGTGATGTCGCAAAATGTTTTGCGACCAACGCATTATCTTAGAAACAAAAATGAATTATGGATAGATTAATAAATTAATGAATCAATCAATATATTAAATACATGACAATCTATTCCATTGCATAATCCTACTAACTCAATCTAATAAATATAACATTAGGGGAGAGCGGGGCACAACCTAACACTTTTTGACTGTCTCAGTTTGTGTAAATCCACTTGGGGTTCAGGGTATTTATTTTTTTCCCACATTAATTTCCCACATGTCTAGTACAATTATGTGGTTTTGTTTCATTAATACAGTGTATAATTTTTTCTAGATTTACCCCAAAAGAATGGAAGTGAAATGTGACAGCATTCCCCATAGGTGGGGTACATTGTAACATGTGAGGGACACATTGTAACATGACCAAATGACAGTTTAAAATGTTACCTGATAAAACTAAAACTAAAAACTAAAATATTTTGTCAATAAAATAAAAAAATTGTTTAAAATAAAATGGCATTTTTTAATCATTAAGTTATACAAATTTTTGAGTTTGACAACAAGCACATCGCTAAATACAGCTATACAGTATAGTTAAAATAATTCATAAAGTATAGAATATAATAGTAATAATAGTTCTGTGTTGCGTATTTTAAAACCTTTTTGAATGATCAGAGTACGAATCAGTCACGTGGGTGTGTGTGAAACTAAGCTTTGGACGTCATTGGTCACGTGATTGTGATAGAACGAACGAGATGTCAAATAATTACAAAGCAGATGCATTGACTAATTTCAAGCATTAAAGAGAAAAAAGTGTCTTCACTTTTATCTTTTTACACATTAATTTCCCACATATAATTGAATGAGGAAAGGAAAAATCAAAAGAAAACAGCAACAACAGACTAGCATGTTGACTACTTGAACATACATTTTGCTCTCCTTTCTTTCTGGCCAGCAAATTTCTCAATGACTCTCTGATTAAAGTCAGTCATCTCAGTAGTGTCATGACGTTTGCATTTTTCAGTTAGATATTTGAGGTCTCTTACCCCCGTTGTTGTCCACAAAACTTCAGTACCGACACTTTACATTTACATTTATTTACATTTATGCATTTAGCAGACGCTTTTATCCAAAGCGACTTACAACTTGGGGGTACAATAAGCGATTGGTCGTGAAGAGTCGAGTGAGCCCAACAAGTGCCTGAAATACTTAGTCCGTGTACATTTCTCAGTGTAGCACAGGCTAGAGTAGGGAGGGAAAGAGGAGGAGAAAGAGGAAAGGAAAGATTATTATTATTTTTTTTAAGAGGTTAAGTGCTCATGGAAGAGATGAGTTTTTAGTTGACTTTTGAATGTTGTCAACGAATCAGCATTTCGGATGGCGGTGGGCAGATCGTTCCACCAGCTGGGAACGTTGAATGAAAATGTTCTGGAAAGGGATTTTTTTGCCTCTCTGTGATGGTACTACAAGCCTTCGCTCATTGGCTGAACGAAGGCTTCTAGTGGGGGTGTGGATTTGTAGAATCGAGTCAAAGTATGCAGGAGCTGAGCGCGTGGTTGCTCTGTAGGCAAGCGTCAGCGCCTTAAACTTTATGCGAGAAACTTTGAACTTTGAACCTTAAACTTTGAAATAAAAGACAGGGAAAGCAATAAAGGGCATTGCTAACAACACATCCAGCCAGCCACCTACGTTTCTCATAAGCGCGTGAAGCTCCGAGTGTAGCTTCATCCTGTCACTGGCCTGCTGCTGGATTTGTAAATCGCGTTGGTCCAGTTCGGGATCCTTTATCCTTTTTTTCCTTCCAGCGAACGCCTTGTGAAAGAATTTGGTTTAACTGCTGCCATCTCTACGAAAGTGATCAACCTAACAAGGTTTTGGTGGAGTCGGAGTGATGATGTCGCCCGCGCACTTTCGCTTTAGTGGCCAAGAACGGCAAGTTGAATGACAGGTGACGAGAACCAATCAGATTAGATAAAATAACACGCCTCCAATTCTGATTCGCCAGAGACGCAGTGACCTGCGTCCGGAGGAGGATCTTTAAGAAACCAATTAGAGACCAGCTTCAGGTCACATGCTGCCCGTAGATTTTTGAACTCAGATAGACATCCATTTGTCCGGCGTCCCTCGCCCATTAAACCGCATGAAACATATAGAAGAACATTTAAAATAGATCAAAGCCAGTTTTTATTAAATGCTGAGACTCTTACTAACAGCCGGCACGTCGTATGAGTAAACTATTCTATTTTTATATAATTTTTGTATACATGTATATTTCTGGAATTTTGATGGGGGCGGCGCCCCAGTGCCCTCTATTGAGAAGCCGCCACTGGCTCTGAGTCTTAAAATGTTAAATTCAAAAGTATTTAACCTGCCAAAAACAATTCTTGCTTCCAAATTGAATATGCTCACATATTCTTCTTGAGTTGAATTAGGCTCTTAAGTTAAAAAACATGAAAATTATATATATATATATATATATATATATATATATATATATATATATATATATATATATATATATATATATATATATATATATATATATATATATATATATATATATATATATATATATATATATATATATATATATATAAAATCAAACTGATTCTTTAAATATACATTATTTTAAAATTAGTTAACAGCTATATTAGAGTCTAATGATGCATTTGAACAGCAGACAGAAGATTCAATGAACAATGGATTATGCACATGCATTTTTAAAACAATGTTATTTATACTGTAAAAAAAGAAATAAATGATCAATAAGCTATGACAACATATGTTTTTACATTGCTTTAATCAAAATAAGTAAAGCAATTTACAACATTTTTTATAAGATACAAGATTCAACTAATTTTTTTAAGTCAGTTTAATGTGATTTAAATATCAAAGTTGATTGTACTTATACATTTAAAGCAATGACTTTTCTTTTACAGCGTAGTTTTAACATGACCTGCTGCATTCCACTTTTAATTTAAGCCTGACAAACAGGGCAGGAGGTAATTGTTCTTCAGCACACGGAGAAGCCTCTTACTGTTGGATCGGAACTCATACATCTTTGTCCCGCTGTAGAGATAAATGTAACCTGCAAGAAAAAAATCATTATCTTTATGAGGTATAATCATTGTTCATTAAAAGGGTCATGAATTGAGAAATCAACTTTCCCTTGAGTTTTTGACTTATAAAAGGTCATGGTAAAATAAGAATATCCTGTACGTTTCAGAGCTGAAAACTTCCTTGTTAGTCAAAGAAAAGCTTTTATTGACAGCTGGTTCAGCAAACGATCGATCTGCAAATGTGCCTCCCAAGCGGCAACCTCCCGCAGTTTCTCTTGAAGCCAATAGGGAAGTGACTTAAACTCTAATTTATCGACTGTCCAGAAGGGAGCAGATTGTTAAAATGCCCAACTTTACAGCAGAAAAAAAACATGTTTCCAGCCTGGTACAAATTGTGTTTTGGTCTATACGGCTAATTTTGTGACGTCAGAGTCCAGTGAAACGCCGCCTCAACAGAAGAAGACGAACGCCTAATTCTGTATCCCCGCCCACTGATTTGTGCCTGGCATGTTAAATAAATTACAGGCCTATGTGGAGCTAAACCGGATCGAACTTCCAAGCAATAAAGCTTATGGCATGTGTCAAACACCCAGCTCACGTGGGGAAGACATTGCATTTGTTCGCTTCATTTCACCGAATTCGTTTGTAACAAGAGACTGGATTTGCAGACAGGATGAGATTAAAAAAGCGATGCTGCGGTTTCTGGATCTGACAGGAATGATGCAACACAATTATGTCAGTATTTTATTTTTTTTTATATGTGAAAGTATTGCATTGTTGCGTTTGATATCTACTGATTATGTACGTGTCAAACTAAACATAACTTCCATGCTGTCACAGGCTTTGTATCTTTGGTTCATTGTCCTGTGATTCGTGATCAGATCTTGTGTGTGTGTGTGTGTGTGTGTGTGTGTGTATTATGCAGTTTGCGGTTATATACACGGATCGGGCCAGCCAAGTAATAAAAAATAACATTCTAATTAATTGCGGGTGGATGAGAGAGAAATCATTGTGTTTGTTTAATGAAGACATTTTGCGAGCCCTGTGGGCAAATCATTCCGGTTGCCGTTTCTCCACATTGGAAGTTTTCAAAAAAATTCCTCACGTGTAAGGGAGCCGAAGCTCATTATAATATGCAAAACTTTTATCCAATCACAGCAGTGGGTGTTTACTTCCAAGACTTCAATGTGGCACACCCGTAAAAAAAAGAGCGTTCCAGTAGGCTCAAAACCAGGGTAGAAAATAGCCTATTAATTATTCATTATGACGTTTTTGAATGTAAATGCGAACGTCATAAGTTGACCTCAGACAACAGTATAAAAAAACAATTAAAGAGCCAGTTCATGACCCCTTTAATGCTTGTATGAAATTGGTTAGAAACACCTACCTTTGGATAGGTGGGCGGCTGTAACCTCTACAGTGACCCCTGGAAATCCATCTGCCAGTCGTTTGGGATACCCTGTGTCTATCTTCTTCGCCCTCTCATCATAGCTACCCAAAAAAAGAGAAATTTAATATTCCAACATTTTTACAGGCCAAATTTCAAGGGTTTTTGCTTCTGATTTGGCACTTGACCAACCTGTAATACATCTTGTCAACGAAGAGCAGTGTTTTTCCTGAGTTTTTGTCATGGACGGCAGCGCTAACTTTTTTTCTGAATGACGGCAGACCAAAACATTTGAGAGTCTTGGGATAGCCCGGCTCAACATTGTTTCCATTAAAAGCCCAGACTTGTCTACCTGTAAACAAAGACAAGCTACACTAAGAGGTTTTATGAGCATGGATACAGAGATTCAAAGTGTGATTGTGGTTTAAGCATTCCCAGATTGTTTGAGAAGATACCTTTGAAAAAGAAAACTTTATCTTGCACTGGATTTTCATAAGCAGCATCTATATTTTCCGGGGCGTTGGGCCAGAAACTCTTAATGGGAAGTTGTGTGACACCTCTGCCCGGTGAGCTATGCCAGAAAAACCTGTAGGAAGACACATGAAGTCATTTCAAGCATTTCATCATGATTTGTACCTTTTTGACTGGAGTCGTATTAATTTAATAAATAATGTCGAGTTAGCTTGGAACTTTTTTCATAGTAGTTTTATGCACTTGGTAAATAAGCATGCACCGATGCCTAAAATACGAGTGAAGGCCCAAAATAATCCTTTGGTTTACATCAGAGCTAGCTAGGCTTCTGCGGGACAGGAATGCAGCATGGGCTAAATCCAGAAGCACCAAGGTTGAATCGGACTGGCTTCAATTTAAAAAGTTGAGAAGTCTCTGTACTTCCCAGATAAAAAAGGCCAAATCAGATTTTTATTTTAAATTAATTTAATTTAAATAATCCAGTTAAATTTTGGAAAACAATAAAGTCTGATAATGTGGACATAAATAAAATTATTACAAATAATGAGGATTATCCTCAGGTTTTTTATTTGAATCTCAGTCTTTTAACTGTTCTATGACAAATCCTCTTACTGTACTCTTAATTGATGTCCCATGCAAATTTGAATTTACCCAATTCACAGTTTCTGATGTCCACAAAGTCCTGAGTCAGTTGGATCCAAATAAGCCTGCAGGTCCTGATAAGCTGGAACCATATTACTTAAAGCTAGCAGCTGATTTTTATTGCTGAACCATTGACTTATGTATTTAATCTTTCTATTTCCCAATGTAAACTTTTGGTGGTTTACATTTTAAAATATCTAAATTGTGTGTTTTATCCACACTTTTAGAGAAATGTGTGAATGAACAATTAAAAACATTCCTCGAAATAAATAATATTCTTTCCTCTTTTCAGTCGGGTTTTAGAAAGCAGCATAGCACTGTCACTGCTGCTATGAAAGTGTATAGTAGGGCTTGCATAGACTAGTCGAGTAGTCGAGAGATAGACTAGCCTACTTAAACCACTAGTCGGCGCTGTCAGAAACTATCGACTACTCAAGCGTGCATTAACCTTAAATTAATTCAAAATAGCGAACGTCACCAACAGACACCAAGTAATTCATCAAGGATGACAAAATTATCGTAATTTGCCAACTCTGTAAGAATACTTTAAAATACAACAACAGTATGACAGCTCTGAACAACCACAAACCACGTACGATTGAAATATCCAACTACAAAAGGCAAATGTTAGTGAGACGCACACCACGAAGCAAACGAGCATTGGTGAATTATGTAAACGCCGGATTACAGAGAGGAGAAGACAGGTAATAATAACTTGAGGATTTTATAGTAAAGCCCTGCATGGGCCGAGACGCTCAGGCCCTAGCCCGGCTCGTGCCCGACAGCTTATCAAAATTCTCGGCCCGAGTCTTACTGGAGCCCGTTTTTTTTGTTGTTGTTGTTGATCCTCACTATTACACACTACAGGGTATCTGCAGGTTTCACCAAGTCAAATGTAAGACTTTTTAAGTCCTTTTCAAGACCATTATGAATTAAATTTAAGACCTATATCATGCAATTAAAAAAAAAAAAACTTACAAAAGGAAATGCAGAATCACAAAATTACTTGCAAAGCAAATTAATTTATTCAAATTGAACAAAGTATTAGTAAACTTACACTTCATCATAGCTCAATCCCACCAGGATTATACAAACACACTACCGGTCAAAAATTTGAGAACAGTCAGATTTTATAATGTTTTTACAGAAGTCTCTTCTGCTCACCAAGGCTGCATTTATGTTATTAAAAATACAAAAAAGCTGTAATATTGTGACAGTTCTGTTGTGACTGTTCTCTATGTGAATATATAGTAAAGTGTAATGTATTCCTGTGATCAAAGCTGAATTTATCATCATTACTCCAGTCTTCAGTGTCACATGACCCTTCACTAATCATTCTCATATGAGGATCTGATGATCAACAAACATTTATGATTATTATCAGTGTTGAACACAGTTGTGTAAAAAATTTTTTTTTTAGGATTCTTTGATGGATAGAAAGTTCTAAAGAACAGCATTTATCTGAAATAGAAAGTAAAAAAAATGATTTCTGAAGGATTATGTGACTCTAAAGTCTGGAGTAATGATGCAGAAAACTCAGCTTTGAATCACAGAAATAAATTGCATTTTAAAATATGAAATAATTCTTTAAAATTGTACAAAAAAATAAATAAAAAAATAAAAATTAAAAAATCACAACAATACTGTTTTTGCTGTATTCTGGATCAAATAAATGCAGCCTTGGTGAGCAGAAGAGACTTCTTCAAAAATATTTTAAAAATCTTACCGTTCTCAAACTTTTGACAGGTAGAGTGTGTGTGTAGGCTATGTGTGTGTATGTATTTTTTGTGAGATCAAAATTACTGATTTTGTGATAGTCATTTTCAGAAATGTGCATTTTTTTTCATAATTAGGATGCCACATTTACCATATCATTATGTTAGATGCGCAATAGTCATACATGGCAATAAAACAAACAAAATGCATGAATCTTGTTTGACAATAGGACAAATAAATACAACTTAAATATACAGATACAAACAGTGCTTTAAGTTTAGGTAGGCTACTGTTTGTTTTCCCCCGTTGTTGTTGTCTGATTATTAACTACACATACAGGAGCGGGTATAGGCTAGCTAGGCTAGATTGGGTTGCTTTCACTTTAAGACTCACAGTAATGCGCCTAGATTCGGTACACTCACGCTGACAGGCGGCAAATGCGTGCACCGAATCCGTGGCCAGTCTGACATCGGTCCGTGTGTCAGTAGCGAATGAGTTCAGGGTTTCCATCGCTTTTTAAAATCTTTTTTTAGTGCTATCGGGCATATCATACTTTTATTTGGTCATTATGCGAGATAGCAGGTAAGAAAGATTCGCCTTCGCTTTCACGATCGCGTGAACTGGAAGAAATGGAGAACTGAAGCTGAAGAATAAAATCCGTTTGATGTGTCTGTGGTAGGATCCGAAAAAGACCCGCGCCAAAAACACGAAAGTTGATTGGCTGCAATATAGATGCATGTTGGTCTCTCACTAGCGAAAAAAACGAACTACAACACACACACACACACACACACGCTCTCTCTCTCTCTAAAAGGCTGCGGGAACATTTCAATGAGCAAGCGTTACATGGACGTAGGAAAATTAAGACCCGTTTAAAATTATTTAAGACCTAGAACTCAATACTTCAGCGAATTTAAGACTTTTTAAGGCCTTCAAATTTTTATTTTGAATTTAAAGACATTTAAGACTTTTTAAGATCCCGCGGGTACCCTGACACTAATGTTGCAGCTATTAAAATAATTACATTTTGTTTTTAATGTCAGTAGTTATATTTTGTTTAGTTTCTTTATTAAGTTAATATCGAAAAATGTTTGGAGCATGTTTTGTTTGTTAAATTTAAGTTTTTGTTTTTTAAAATGACGACCAAGCGGCCGCTGGCCAACAGTGAGTTAACCACATGTTTGATCAATTTAGTCTTTCAAATAAACACTTGCCTTGTCTTGCATATGATAAAATCTATAGATATAAAACACTTAAAGCATATCACAATGCCAGTTTAAGGCCCCGTCCACATGGAGTTGCGTTTAGCTGTATACGTTAAAATGTTGTACCGTATCAGCGTTTCGTCCACACAGATCCGGCGATTTGGGAGCATGAAACCGATATTTTTTGAAACCGGGTCCCAGAGTGGATAAATCTGAAAACGACACTCTTGTGTTTTCGTATGTACAGCCAATCCGTTTAGTTTGTGACATTTTTTGAAACGAGGAGGAAAAAAAAGATTGGATAGGGAAAGCTCTGGCTTCGTGTGGATGGGGCCTAAATGTTTACTATCACCACCACAGTAAAAAGTTATTTTTGACAAGCTGAGGCTGCTCGCAACGGCGCTCGCAAACGAAACGGGCTATACAATGCAGCTTGTCTTACCTTACACCTCTCCACAAAAAAATATAATTCTGATTATTATTTCCGCGCTAGATGCACATTTAAAGGAGTTCACGTCAACGAAAGCAACAGATATGAGCTGCATTTTCATCAGCTAATTTCAAAATCAATGACCGCAATAGGAGAAAGAGTGACCTAAGCACTGATAAGAGCATATAGTCTCATTAGTTTTAATGAAGATTTATCTGTGTTTATCTAAGACTTAGCCTATTTTCAGTTTCACTTGAGTCAGTTTGCGTGTTGGCTTGCTTTAATTTGCGGCGATGCGTGTTGCAGTAGCGCTGTCATTTCTGACTACACCATGTCATATATAGCCTATAACATGCTCTCACACGTTTATTTAATTTTTTTTTACAATTTGCAAGGAGTACAATTTACATATGTGATTTAAACAACCAGATGCATTTACACTTGTCCAGTTTCATCTGAAATCCATCCCAAACCACCTTCTGAATTGGTTTGTTTGAGTGATCAGATATAAATCCGTCCCAAAAGAATTTCGGAAGGCATTTACTCCTGTTTTTTCACAATCGGATCAGAGAAAACAAATTAAGTGACCAGTTATAAAAAGGCCATAACTCGTGCAGCTGCGCTCAAGGAACGCCAGTGAGAGCCTGTCTCGAGAGTCGCGGGAGCATGGTCTTGTGTTGTTTCCACCTGCGCAGCACATCTCATAGTTTATTTTAATGAATGAATGTCTAAAATATAAAACGAAGGAGAACTCTAAAACAGCTCCGAAGCCCGACCCTCGTGTGAGGTATGACGTGAAAATTGGCCCAAAGCCCGGCCATGAAAATGCAGGGCTCTATTTTATAGTGAAGGATATACGACCACTCTCTGCAGTTTTGAACCCAGTTACACCGTTCCATCAAATGCTACACTCTTGAAAGCCACCTATAGTTTGCATGTACGACGCAAATGATTGCAATGTTGCGTGCCGCTCTTTATTTGGCTTTACTTTTTTGTAAACATGAAAATGTTTATATAATGTCATAATTATAATGTTTTGAGAGTTTATTTATGCAATTGTTGCATTAAGCTATATGAATTACTAAACATTTATTGATAATAACTATTTCATATCTTTTAATTTACAGTAGCATGAACCACGAGTAGTCGAGTAACTCGAGTATTGTTTTGATAAGAAATCGACTAGCAGAAATCAGTAGTCATGCAACCCCTAGTGTATTTTGATATGCCTTAGATTGTGAACAAATTTGTTCAGCTCTTTTTCTTGATTTATCAAAGGCTTTTGACATAGTTGATCATGACATCCTTTTAAAAATACTTGCCATTGTTGGTCTCTCAGAAAAAGCTATAACTTGGTTTGCTAACTACCTTTCAGCGAGAACAGTGTGTGTTTTTAAAGGATTGTACCTCATCTGTTCTGTCAGTCTCTAAAGGAGTCCCCCAGGGGTCTGTTCTGGGACCCATTTTATTTTCTTTGTATATTAATATTAATAATATCTGTGATAACATTCCCAATGCTATGTACCATCTATATGCAGATGACACTGCTATGTATTGCTGTGCTTCATTAGTTTCACAAGCCTTTTATTATTTACAGTCAGCATTTGATATTGTACAGTCTCGCCCAAGTCAGCTTAAACTGGTTTTAAATACAGATAAAACTAAATTAATGATCTTTTCAAATTCAAAAGCTCTACCAAGGAATATTCCTGATATTATATATTCCCAGGGAAAAAAAATGGAATGTGTTGCGAGTTATAAGTACCTGGGTATTTTATTTGATTGTCAACTAACTTTTAAGCCACATATTGAGAAACTACTTTCTAAACTTAAGCTTGAATTGGGTTTTTATTTTAGAAACCGATCATTATTTTCTTTTAGTGCAAGGAAATATTTGGTATCTGCAGCATTTTTACCACTATTAGATTATGGAGATTTGCATTATATGAATGCCCCAATACCGTTTATCATAACGCTTTACGTTTTATTACTGGTTATAGCTATCGAGGACATCATTGCACTTTATTTGATAAAGCTGAGCTGCCATCTTTGTATATCCAAAGAATTTTAATTGGTATTGTTTTATTTATAAATCTAATTTTGGTTTAATTCCATCTTATTTGCCTCTCAGCTTTTCTAATATAAATGTCTGTTGTTACAATCTTCACTTAAATAATTTTTTTACACCTTAAAGTTCCTCTGGTTCGAACAGAGCTAGGAAAAAGAGGCTTTAAATATAATGCTTCCTCTGCTTGGAATAATTTACAAAAGATCTTAAAGCTGACTATGCTTCCATCGCTAAATGAGTTTAAGTTACTTTGTAGCGGATTGACTGGGTTTTGGGATGCCAACTTATAAGTTTACTTATAAGTAAAAAAAATTATACTATTAATGTCAACCCTACATAGGATTCTGTGTGTCATTCCTTAACATGAACAGATTATGTGTTTTCTCCTTTGGTAAATTGCTGTTGTGACTCTTGATTGTGTTTTTCTGTCTGGATGTGTTTTGAACGTTTATGTTATTGTAGCTGCCTTCTTGGCCAGGTCACTCTTGTAAAAAGAGATTTTAATCTCAATGAGTTTTTTAACCATGTTAAAAATAAAGAATAAATGAATGAATTTCATTTAAACATTTTACAAAAAAAAAAAAAAAACATTTGTTTTTGTGCATTACCTGTCCTTGAAGAACATTGTTTCTCCCCTGAGAGTTGTAACTGCATCCAAGATCAGGTTAGGGTCACAAGCATTAGGAGTTGTTGGTAATTTTGTATCAGGTTGAATGGGGATTCTGTCTCTGTTTGGCCCTGAAGGAAATACCACATGGTAAACAAATGAAATAATATGTTCAACACAATATTATAGATGTACTCCTGTGAAGATCACACACTTACCGTAGAGTGACTGAATGCCTCTGATGTCATCAGAGGGCAAAGAGAAACGTTCTGGATTGGTGAAACTGTATGTGGAAAACATCAGAGCACCAGGAACGTTGGAATGAGAAAGACCCAAAGAGTGACCAAATTCATGGGCAGCCACCAAGAACAGGACATAACCTGCAGCAAAATTAAGTAGGACATTTTAGGTACAAGTTAAAAACAGATTTTGGGGAAAAATCTAAGTGATGCCAAAGTTACAATCTGCAGTAATGATTTCATTAAACTTTTTCAACTACTAAAGAAAATGCTAAAGAAAAAGTAAAACTCACCTCTTGCTGAGCTGAAGGTGAAAAACTCATCATCATCGAAATGTGCATCTCCACCGATTCCAGGTGAGGGAGCAAAAGCATGAGCCAAAATGCGTTGTGGTCCATCAAATGGGTAAGCATCACCATGATCTGTAGAAAAGTTTTACATTTACCCCCAGTTTTACAGACTAGGCTTAAGCCTACTAAATTGTATGTTTGAGCTGTTACAACTGGAAACAACTTGCACTGGCATATCTTAAAATATGTCAGTGCCATTGTTTTGTCTGGAAGCTTGTTTCCGCCACTGAATAAAACATTTAAAAAGATAATTGCAACATTTTATCTCACAATTGTGAGTTTACATTTCACAATTCTGACTTTTTTTTCTCATAATTGCAAGTTTATCATGCAAGGTAGGTAGATAGATAGATAGATAGATAGATAGATAGATAGATAGATAGATAGATAGATAGATAGATAGATAGATAGATAGATAGATAGATAGATAGATAGATAGATAGATAGATAGATAGATAGATAGATAGATAGATAGATAGATAGATAGATGGACATAAAACTTACATTTTCTTCTAAAGGAGATCATGATGTCAGCTGTGCCGCTGTAGATACGGGTGAATCTCAGAGGAGTGACATCTGCCCACACTTGCAGGGCTCTTTTGATGGAATCATCCACCTCTGCTACTGACATGTCAGGGGTGTAGTTCTCAATCCTGTGGAAAAGGACCACAGTCGGTTTCTTCTTCTCTTTTTTCTGTAACACCAAGAGAACTGATATCATACACACCTGTAGGTGAGCTTGTTGGTCTGCCATTTGAGACTGCCTCCAAACGTGGAGTAGGCAGCAACATCTGGAACTCCACAGCGGGGCTTCTTCATCACTTCCATTGTTTCTTTGTCCAGCGTTCCAGTGACCTTGATCCCAAAAAACCTTTGCATCTCTTTCATCTTCTCAGTCAGTGGACTGGCTTTTCGTTGGAAGACAGTTTTTACATCTGTTAGATTGTAAAAACTCTTCAAGTAAAACTAAAGGGAAAAAACATGGAATTATAGGAGGAATTATGAGAATGACCAACAAAATGATTAGGCCTATATCAACAACAACAACAAAAAACATACCTCTGCAGTGGCTTCATCTTTGTCAGCAGGCTCTGTAATTGGTCCTGCATGAATAACAAGTACCAGGCTTGCAAGAAGACACAGTTGGCGGTGAATCCTCCTCATGTTGAGTTGCTTCTTATGATCTTGAGCTTCACTTCTGATTGTCAAGAGTCTGATGAAGACTTATATACTCTTAAAACGTATGAGATGTTGAGCAACAGGTGAAATCATCAGCCACAAACTTCTGTGAGTAACCCACCAAACTGACAGGCAAGTCAATAATTACTAGATTTTCAGCTTATTTTAACACATCCTCTTTCTTTTTTGAGTATATTATAACATTTGATTTATTATAATCACAAACCAGGACAATACTGCAAACATTTTTGCTTAAATTTAAAGCAATAAACTGGAAGGTTTCTAGAAATTTTCTGTTAAAAATATTGTGATGTCAGAAGCAGTATGTGATGTTGTTTTGTTTTACATTTCCTAACTTTTTAGGAAATATATATCAAATATAAAATAACTAATCAATTTAATTTTATAAAATGTAAAATGGCTCACAGAGGTAATTCTTTGAATGACCATTCATATTTTTTAGTCACAAAAAAGTTATAACTTTTAAAACCACAAACATAATTTGAAATATTTTAAAGTAAAAGTACACAGTCTTTTTTTTACCATATATATATATTCTACAAAATCACACATGTTGGGTTTTCATGTTTTATGGGGACATTCCATATAGAAAATGACTTTCATACTGTACAAACTTGGCATTTATTAACATTTTTAGTGTCTGATGACTTAAAGCTACATTCGCAATGAAACCTCAAATGAGGAAGTGAAGATTGGTGCAGTTAATTTTTATCCTAGATTCCACTAAAATAAATAACCAATGTTCCTCTATCTGAATGACATCAGCAAGAAATCTATAGACATACATGGACATGTCAGGCATGGTCTTTGAGGAAGTTCCTCATTCATCATCATCTTTGGTTTTGATTCACTGCTGTTGCATCAGTCATCCAATAATAGCTGTGTTTGTGTGTGCGTGCAGGCAGGGGTCCGTTCTTCGTACCTCGCTTAATACGTCTGAGATGATTTGACAGATCCCAGATCTTTTAATCGTGATAACTGATGTATGGCTAATTTGGTTCTTCAAACGAATTTGCGGATTGGATTAAAATATCTGGATTAAATTATCTAAGATTACTGCGTGTTCTTGTGTTCCCTGAAGAGGGCAGATGCTATTATTTTTTTTTTGAATGGTAGTGTAAGTTTTTATTTATTTATTTATTTTTATTGCAAGACAAAATTTTACAAAAAAAATTACAAAGACAATACAACATAAAAGTAACAAACACTAGGGGGAAGGTTTAAACTAGACCTACATAAAGACATTGAAAAGTTTGCAAACTTTTAACATTTTTAACTGCTTTTTGCTTGATAGAAAATTGGATTGATTCAATATAATGCATTTCTTTCTTGAATGATATAAAACAGGGTTTTTTACATGAAAATTTACATTTGTGGACATGGAATTTTGCCATTAAAAGAATAAAATGTATTATAAAGAGGGCAGATGCGATCAGCAATGCAGCGATTGGCTTGCGTCAAGACAGCAACGTAATGACATCATATAATTAAAAAAGCCACCTGGCAAAAAACATGACAAATTACACCAAAACCCCCCCCCCGCAAATTTCTGGACCTTAATAAGGAAACAGCTAAAAGACCAAACCAACATAAAAGTTATAATAGCTAAATGATAAATCTTTTTTTTTTTTTTTTTTTAAACATGATTATTTATATTCACGATTTTACACAGTATTTGTACACCCTTTACATTTTTATTTCAATGTTGTAATTACATTTTTTATTAAATTTTAAGCAGATTTGTGACGTTACAGTATTAAAGTTTCTTAAGGGTCAAGATCAAATTACTCCCACTCCCATAATATCCGTGATCATTTAAATTAATGCACGGCTCAGATTAACTGTACAACATGTGTGTAAACCTCCAATAAATTTATAAAGTAATAATTCCATCACAAATAAATCGCTCAATCAAGTGGCTGTGTCTAGTATTATACACAACATTATAATATTATATACATTCTCATATACATACATGTATAACATTTTTATATTATTATTATTTAAAATTAGTATTATTGCCCCTGGTTCAGTAATGAACTCTTGTAATAAAATAGCAGTGGCTGGGACAGATTTTAAGGATCACCTCAAGATGCAATCTAATCCTGTTTACATGAAATAAGCCTGCTCCCGAGCAGGTTTAAGTTTACAGACCTGTTACTATGACAACAAGTCCAGGATGAGCGTCGAAGAACCAACAATCCAAGATCATGCCAAATCGTCAAAAATCTAATCCGGCAAACTGAGTTAGCGACGTACGAAGAAAGGACCCCAGGTAGTGCTTATGGGGGATTGAATATCAAAGCACACCTGAAAAAAACCTACAACACCTTCTTTTAAAGGATTAGTTCATCCAAAAATTAAAATTAGCCCATGATTTACTCAACCTCAAGTCATCATAGTCTCTTCTTTCAGACGAATAACGATGGATAGATGCACTTTTATGGACTTCAAAACAGAAACAGCCATTCCCTGCCATTATAAAGCTTGGAAGAGCCAGGACATTCTTAATATAACTCTGATTGTATTTGTCTGAAAGAAGAATGTCATATACACTGAGGGTGAGTAAATCATGGGCTCATGGCATCAGAGTACACTGATGGCTTGAGGGTGAGTAAATCATGGGCTTATTTTCATTTTTGGGTGAACTATCGCTTTAACAGGAAAATTATGTCTATTCACTAGGGATGCCACAATTCTCAATATAATATCGGTTTTGCATTTATTTAAGTATTTTTCTACAAATTCTATCATTTGCCTCCATCCCAATATACTGAACAACGCGACATACATTCACATCACACGTTAGTGGTAGAGTTATACTCCCGGAAATACTATAGTTATTCACAATCACCAAAGTTCATTATTTGCATGCGTTTTAAAGCCTTGCCGGCGTGTGCACAGGTTTAACATGTGCTTCTCAGAGCGCGCGCACTAAACGCTTGTCAAACACGTGATTACTGGACTAAGTAGTCGTCTTACTGCGCTAATACTGTCAAATACACACAAGGTTTACATAAACACAGTCGGTTATGTCTAAAGTGAAAGTAAAATCGGCGTGTCTGTATATTAGATGCACGCAGGTCTTGAAAGCAAATTGACAGCAGCAGCCTGGTGAACACGCGATTCTTAAAGGGACAGTTCACTTCTAAAATTATTTCATTATTTACTCACTCTAATATTGTTCCAAACCTGTATTCATTTCTCATTTTTGAGTGAACTATCCATTTAATGTTAATACAACAACAAAAGACAAAGAGAAAATCACTCACTGCTTTTGACTGAAAAACTTTAAAGAGCACCTATCATGGCATTTAAAATGTTCCAAATATTGTTTTAGAAGTCCCCAACAACAGTTTTGCATGCATGCAATGACAAAAAAGACTTTAGTTTTCTTATAATATGCATTTATTTTTACCTGTTTTGACAGCGATTCTCAAATGATTCCTTTAGTGATTCACTTTTCAAAACCCCGCCTTTACGTGACTCTAATCTGCGGTGATTGGTCAGATGACCCAGTCAGTTGTGATTGGTATAGTCTGTGCAGATATTCTCGGAAACGGAACGCCCATCAAAGTCTTATAATGACAGTAATTTGTTAATATGTGTCAGGAGTTATGAATATGAAAACCGCGTCGGAACCGTTTGATTGTAATATGAGCCTCAGCTGATCTCATTCATAAAAAAACTCCTCACGAAGACTCGCGACAAATCAACATCCCTCAGGGCTTTTAGTTCAAAAGTGTGCAGATGAGGAGACATATTGATAGATTCTCATATGTCTGTGTCAAATTTCTAAACAGAGGAGTATTTTTTATTCAATACTTCCTCAAAATGGGCAGAAATAGCCTAATCATGAGCGTGTCTCTTATGTCTCTTGAGTCTCTTATGTGTTGTTTTCAATTCATACTGGCAGCCGGAGGGCGCTCTGTGCACATGTAGTCCATGTATGGTACAGACAGACGAAGAAGATACCATGTGCCATAATAAAAGTCCATAATAAAAGCTTCCTGAGATCGCGAAACATACATTTGACGACTAATAATAAACACTCAATCGCGACGATGTATGGTTAGTCTTCAAGCCACTTAGTCTTCAAATGCTCATCCTTGGGCAGATGAAAAAAGTTTTCTTTTGAGTCGCACTTCAGAACACAGGGTCTCGTCGCCATGATGTTTTCTAGTTTTCACTGGCGTCTTGGAGCGCAATAAGTGGGCGTATCGTATTCAAATAACTTGACAAGTTGACGTCATCTAGTCAGAGAAAAAGCTTCGGTCTTCTAACGATTCTTAAAAATGACTCCGAGTCGACTCTTACTTTTGAAAGAAAATAACTATATATACGGTGCACTGTCATATTTCAAGCTATCACAGGATGTTTTTGTTCACTTAGATCTATGTTACACACTACATGAAAGGTAAATTTCAAAATTCCATGATAGGTGCTCTTTAATACAGTAGCTTTAATAAGAATCAGTTTATATTTTATAGTGAAGTCTATGTAGTGTTTTATTTTTACATTTATTCATTCAATTTCATACTTAAATGCTGCTGTACTGCTCTGAGCTGCCAGTGTAAATCTTATGATGCTAGAGGGGAAAAACCACAGAAGCAGACAGCCGATATGGGGAAGTCCCAAAGTTGAGTACTCCCTCCGATGCGAGGAAGACCCGTTTAGATCTGCTCTGATGGGTAAAACATCTAGAGAATGCCCTCAAGTTAGGCCAAGAAGATTTGTCTGTAAGTGTACTGTCTAAACGCACAGTTACCTGACAAATATTTTTAAAGTAAACCTGACTCTCCATTTTCTTCCAACCCAGATAGGGGATTTCATCTTTATTTATTTTTTTTCATTCCTATTACAACCGTTTTAATTCACTTACGAATATATTAATTTAATTTCTGTGTGAAGCACTTTTAATTGCCACTGTGTATGACATGTGCTTTACAAATAAACTTGCCTTGCCTTTGCAAAGCTGTGTGTTTGACTGTGCGTATACACTCATATACGTGTAAACCAACAAAATATAATTACAGCTTTAGAATAAAATGATTTTTAAAGTAGTTAAGGTTTATTTCAAGCATAAAAATGTATACCTAAATAGGAACATAGTAGTTTACATAATGTGTAAAAATGAGAAGGGAACAAGACGTTGTGTTGATGACGCTTTGGGAACGCCTCTGCCTGATTGCGTCTGAAGCATTAGTGTCAACTCGTCCAATGGCGAGATGGAACGTCACAGGTGGGTGATGGCACGACCAGGAAAGCATAAGAACACACCCAGAATAACCTGCATCAGCTTCGAATAGCAGAAGCAAGGTGATCACAGGGATGAAGGAAGTATAGCAGGACGACGCAGCAACTCGTTCCGGTTATGTATGTAACCCTCATTCCCTGAAGGAAGGTAACAGAGACAATACGTCAGTTACTGACGGAATGGGGGTTTTGCTTAGAAGCCAATCGCCTTTGAGATCTACCAAACGAGCCAATGGCATGGAAATTTGCATTTCGCAACTCCGCACCACCGTGTGGGTATAAAAGGAGTTGGGTTGCACTCTCGCATTATGTTTACCTGCTGAGGAGCCAAAGAGCGGTATTGGCAGGGGGACGTAACGTTCCATTCAGGCAACGGGGGTTACATACGTAAACAAGACATTCCCTTTCAGTCAGTACACTACGAGTTACGTCAGTTACTGACGGAATGGGGGTCCCAATTCAATCTCGCCACAATGACTGTCTTCCAGTGTCCTGCGCTGACCAGAGCTCCCTGCTGTGAGTCCTAGCACGAACGAGGGGCTAGGCTCAACGCCAATACCAAGGTACACTGGGAAGCATATTCCACATGGAGAAATGCAACACAATGTCTGTCCGAAGGGAGGACTTAAGAATACACATATGACCCCCGTGGGGACTGCATATGGAGCACTCTGGGGTATCCAGCCGCAGGTAAAATGTTTCAACCCCAGGAGTGGCAATGTGAGTGGCAAGACACATGCTTGAAGAGACTTACCGTGGAAATACACATGTGGGGGTTTCCCAACGGGGGAACCATACTCATAGCCAACCTAGCCAACCTAGCCAACACGAGGGCTGACCAATTCGGCATGCTCTCTGGTGTCAGCATCAACAGTGCTGGAGGAGCTCAGGGCTTACTGAGAAACTCACCTGAGGGAAATGCACACGCATCCAGTCCGTGGAGTGGAATGGCGCAGCAAGCGATGACACCTGAGACTGTCCAGTTACTGGCCACTTGGGGCGAGTACACGAGAGGACACAGGCTCCACCCGGAGATTATAAAATCTTGCAAATGTGTTAGGTGTCGTCCAGCCTGTAGCTCTACAGATGTCTGTTAGCGAGGCGCCATGTGCTAAATCCCAAGAGGAATGTTGGAGTGTGCTTTTACCCCTAGGGGGCATGGCATGCCCTGAACCTGAACCTGATATGCCCGGACAATGGCGTCCACTATCCAATGAAACAACCTCTGCTTGGAGAGAGCCTTCTCTTTCTGCTGCCCTCCGTAACAGACAAAGAGCTGGTCCGAGGTCCTGAAACACTGCGTCTGGTCTATGTAAACGCAAAGGGCGTGTACTGGACAGAGCAGTGCCATGGCTGGGTCTGCCTCCTCCAAAGGCAGCGCTTGAAGGTTCACCACCTGATCACTGAAAGGAGCGGTGGGAATCTTGGGGAACGTATCCAGGGTTCTCAGGATCACGTGAGAGTTAGCCGGCCCGAATTCCAGGCACGCTTCGTCAGCCGAAAATGTCCCCTACCCTCTTGATGGAAGCCAAGGCAATCAAGAGCACCACTTTCATTGAAAGGAACTTCAACTCTATGGATTGCAGGGGCTTAAAGGGAGCTCTCTACAGGGCAGATAGAGCCACCACAAGGTCCCAAGAAGGCATCTTTTGAGGGCGAGGTGGATTTAATCTCCTCGCTCCTCTAAGGAACCTGCTGACCACCAGGTCGTGGTGAGCCGATATTGCGGCCACATAAACCTTCAGGGTGGAGGGAGACAGCCTTCGCTCCAACCCTTCTTAGAGGAAGGAGAGCACGGACCTGATCGGGCATTTCCTGGGGTCTTCTCAGTGAGAAGACCACCAGGTAATGAAGAGGTTCCACTTCAACGCATAGGCCTGTCTCTTGGACACGGCCCTAGCGGAAGTGATGGTAGCCACCACCTGTGGTACACAGTACACAGGCGAGACATCTTGAAAAAGACATGCCACATGCAGCTCTTTTAGAGAGGAGATTTACTCTGCAGAATGCCGAAGCGCCCAGGGAGAACACACATGCTGACAGGAATCAGACAGGAATGCGGAACTCGCTGGAGCGCGGCCTAACACCAACACTCTGGAGAGACGCTCGTGTTGAAGAGAGAAAGCTCAGGAAGGCAAGTAACACTACTTCATCTCTGGACACTGGTCAGTGGCCGGAGCCATCTCTGGATGCTGGTCAGTGGCTCGAGCCATCTCTGGACGCTGGTCAGTGGCTGGAGCCATCTCTGGATGCTGGTCAGGGGCAGGCCACGGCAGGGCAACTCACTCTGGCAGCTCTGGGTCCTCCTCCAGGAAGACCGTGGGCTGCTCTGGGATGACCTCTGAAGTGCTAAAAAGACTGGAGGAAGCCATGTGCTCACTCTAGGCACGCAGGACCGCCACAACATAAAATCCCAACACAGCCCTCCTGGCCAAGTCCGGACTGGCGGGATCAACCTTCGGGTCCTCTGGGACCACCGGACTCGAGACAACCCCCATCGGGTCCTCATGGACCACCGGACTTGGGACCACCGGAATAGGGAAAACCGGACTTGGGACCACCGGACCTGGGTGCGTGACTGGAGCCCTCCTTCTCCTTCTCTGGGTCATCGGAGGGCTGGGGCCTCCACTGACTGATGGAAGAAGGTCACAGTCAGTGGGCTGGGACTCTGCTGGATGAAGATGTTCAGACTCTTTAAGATGGTAAACAAAGTCCCAGAATCCCAGATTCCCCAGCCTCTCCATCTCCCCTGGGCTGAGTGGCATGTCCAAACAGTGATTGAACACCTCCTTGCTCTCCTCCTTGGAACTTGCAAGCAAAATCCCTCGCATTAGCCCCCTGCTGACAGATGTAGCAAGAGTTTACATATCTCATGATCTGCAGACGGGTGAAGGGTTCAATGGGGGAAGACGAAGAAAGGAAGAGGCGCATCTTCTACTGAGTTCTCTAGTAGGCTGGATCGTTATGTCAGCGTTGTTGTATGGGTGAAAAGGAGTGAGGACTCAAATGCAGGAAGATGTGGTTTTTATTTAGAATAATATAAAACAAACACCGACAAAACACCCACGAGGGGGAAAACCAAACTTGAAATAAACTAAACACCAGGAGCAGGGACATGCAGCAAGACAGGGAACAGACAACATCAGACAAGGATCCAGCACAGGATTATTCTTCTTCTTCTTCTTCTTCTTCTTCTTCTTCTTCGTTTTTTATTGGCGGCTCGCAATCACAAATTGAGCATTACCGCCATCTACTGAAGCAATGGATCAGAGACTTGAATTCCCTTTACCCAGTTGTGGCGGAGGGGGCGTGGTTTTGCGAAGTCTGTAGCGGGAGAGAGAGAGCGAGGAGACGAGCGGTGAGTAAATAGGTCAAGTGCAGATCATTAACACCTGTGTCTCGTTGCAGTAATTGGCGTGGAGAGACCGCATTTAAGCTGCTGTCGGGAGTGAGAGAGAGAGAGATCTGGACTGGGACTGCCTGCCGGAGAGAGAGTGTAAAGCTTCGTGGAGAAACTGAAACTGAGTGCATTTTATCTGAGTATTTTGATTGTTCTGAACGCCCTCGTGCGTGCTTTATGTTTATAATGATTCTGAGTAATAAATTGAGTGCAGTCCCAGTCAAGCCGACCCCGTCTTCTTCCTTCCCACACCCCCACAGCCGAACCTACATTACACTGGTGCCGAAACCCGGGAAGGGAGAAGTTTGCCGCCGCCATGCAGACCCCGCCAAAGACGCCGCTTGCGGACCTCGTCCAATCGCTCGCCGGTCTTCACCAACAAACACACGAAGACCTGCTGGCAGTGAGGGCCGACCAGGATAAACGCTTCGAGGCCCTCCTCCTCGCCCAGCATGAAGACCGCGAGCTGTTCCGGAGCTGGATGGCCCGGGAGATTCCGGTCACCCCCCGTCTACCACCGACTCGGCTGCTACCATCCACCTCTCGAAGATGGGCCCGGAAGATGATCCGGGGGCATTCATCGACCTCTTCGAGAGGTCCGCCGAGTCCCGGGGGTGGCCCCGGTCGGACTGGCCAATGCGGCTCCTGCCGCTGTTGTCCGGAGAGGCGCAGGTAGCCGCACACCAACTGCCAGTTCAGAATCTCCTGGCCTACGAAGATTTAAAGCGCGCCATTCTACAGCGGGTCGGCCGGAGCCCAGAACAGCAGAGGCAGCGGTTCCGGACCCTGACCCTCAGCGAATCCGGCCGACCCTTCACCTTCGCGCACCAGCTCCGGGACTCGTGCCGCAAGTGGCTGATGGCCGACGGAAGCGACGTCGAGGGAATCATCGACCGTGTGGTGCTGGAGCAGTTCATCGCGCGGCTTCCCCAGAAGACCGCGCAGTGGGTCCAGTGCCACCGCCCGACGTCGCTAACCCAGGCCATCCAGTTGGCGGAGGACCACATGGTGGCGTGCCACGGGGTCGGCGAACCCTTACCATCGGCTTCTCTCTCTCTCTCTCTACCCTCTTCTGTTTCCTCCCCTTCTCTCCCCAAACCTGTTCCCCTTCCCAGGTCGCGTGGGCTGTTCCCGCCGAGACCAGCCCCAAGGTGGAGGATGGGTGGCCCCAGCGAACCGGCAGCACCACCACGTCCGGTCCCCAGGGGAGGGGCGACCGTTTTGGATCCACACGCCTCTCCCTCCGCTCCAGCGCTCTCTCCACGCCAATCGCCGGACCTATTTCCTGCCACTAGGGCGGTGGGGAAGTCTGGGCCGGCTTGCTGGCGCTGCGGGGATCCGGGTCATTTCATCGACCGCTGTCCCGTCATGGAGGTCGGGACACTGGTCCGGGTCCCCGACGCTCCGCAAGCCGCCCTCGATTAAGCTGGGTTGTACCTAATTCCTGTGAGTATCAAGGGGGGTACTTATCAAGCCTTGGTCGATTCGGGTTGTAACCAGACCTCTATCCACCAAAGCCTGATTCACCCTAAGGCATTGGGTACTAGCCGCACGGTTACGGTGAGGTGTGTGCACGGGGAAGTGGTTAATTATCCGTTGTTGCCCGTGGATATTCTATTTCGGGGTCAAAAGCATAGCGTTGAGGTAGCAGTTAACCCGCACCTCCGGCATCCGCTGATTCTGGGGACCAATTGGCCAGCATTTAATGAATTATTGGGGCACTTGTGTGCGGGTGCTTCTTGGGGAAACCGTGTAAGCAGGAAAGAGTCGGTTGCTCAGGTGGGAGAGGTGGATTCGGGACCTCTGGGTGCTGTGCCGGGGGAACCGAGCGTTCTCGAGGTGCCTGTTCTCGCAGACCGCGATGATTTTCCCCTGGAACAGTCCCAGGACGAGTTGCTAAAAAATGCGTTTAGCCAGGTCCGTTCCATCGACGGCCACCTCCTCCACCCTGACCAGCCGCTTTCTTATCCTTATTTTTGTGTTTTAAAAGATAGGTTGTATCGGGTGACCCAAGACGCCCAGACCAAACAAGATACAACACAGTTGTTAGTACCCAAAAGCCGCCGGGAAATGCTTTTCCAGGCGGCTCATTCTAATCCCATGGCCGGGCATTTAGGACAAACGGCTACACTGAACCGTCTAATGGCCCGGTTTTTCTGGCCGGGCATTCACGAGAATGTACGCAGGTGGTGTGCGTCTTGTCGTGAATGTCAGTTGGTGAATCCACCGGCCACCCCAAAAGCACCATTGTGCCCACTCCCTCTGATGCAGGTCCCCTTCGAGCGAATTGGCATGGACCTCATCGGGCCATTAGAACGGTCAGCACGTGGGCATCGCTTTGCATTGGTTTTGGTGGACTATGCAACGCGATACCCGGAAGCAGTTCCGCTCCGCACTATTTCGGCGAAAAGTGTTGCGAGCGCACTGTTTTCCCTAATCTCCCGGGTGGGAATCCCGAAAGAGATTCTCACCGATCAGGGCACGGCGTTCATGTCACAAACGATTCGCGAACTTTACGAGTTATTGGGCATTAAATCGATTCGCACCAGCGTCTATCACCCACAAACAGATGGTCTGGTGGAACGATTTAATCGCACATTGAAATCCATGATTCGTAAGTTCGTTCACGAGGACGTCAAAAATTGGGATAAGTGGCTAGAGCCTCTGTTGTTCGCTGTCCGCGAGGTCCCGCAAGCCTCCACGGGGTTTTCCCCCTTTGAGCTTCTCTATGGGCGCCAGCCTCGGGGGGTGCTGGATGTCCTTAGGGAGACTTGGGAGGACGGACCTTCCGCAAGTAAAAATGAAATTCAGTATGGCCTGGACCTGAGAACAAAACTCCACACTTTGGGGCGGCTATCAATGGAGAATTTGTTACAGGCTCAGGACAGACAAAGACAGCTGTACAACAGAGGGGCTAGACTTCGTCAATTTGCACCGGGAGATAAAGTTCTTGTATTACTCCCCACATCCAGTTCTAAATTACTCGCAAAGTGGCAAGGGCCCTTTGTGGTCACACGGCGAGTTGGGGACCTCAACTATGAGGTGGTGCGCTCAGATAGGGAGGGAGCACGTCAAATATACCACCTCAACCTTCTAAAAAAATGGTCTGAGGCGGAGTCAGTGATGCTTGCGACGGTGGTGAGTGGAGAGGATGATCTCGGGCCAGAAGCGATTAAAAAATCTAAATCCCTCGCTCTGGCCCCAGGCGGGGATCACCTCTCACCGTCGCAGCTCGCTGACGTCAAAGCATTACAAGCAGAGTTTGCTGACGTGTTCTCGCCCCTGCCTGGTCGCACAGACCTTATTCAACACCATGTTGAGACAGAGCCGGGCGTGGTGGTTCGCAGCCGGCCATACCATTTACCTGAACACAAGAAAAAGGTAGTTCAGGATGAATTAGAGGCTATGCTGGATATGGGGGTAATAGAAGAGTCCAGCAGTGATTGGGCAAGCCCGATAGTTTTGGTTCCAAAACCTGACGGCTCGGTCCGCTTCTGCGTGGACTATAGGAAAGTAAACGCGGTGTCGAAATTTGATGCGTACCCAATGCCGAGGGTGGACGAATTGCTTGATCGGCTAGGGACCGTTCGCTTTTATTCGACACTGGACTTAACCAAGGGATATTGGCAGATCCCCTTGTCTCCAATGTCCAAAGAAAAAACTGCTTTCACCACGCCGTTTGGGTTACACCAATTTGTCACCCTTCCTTTCGGCTTGTTCGGGGCTCCCGCAACCTTCCAGCGTCTGATGGACAGGATTCTCCGGCCGCATGCTGCGTATGCCGCTGTGTACTTGGATGATATCATCATCTACAGTGCGGACTGGCAGCGGCATATGCAGCACCTGCGCGCTGTCCTGAAGTCGCTGAGAAGGGCGGGGCTCACGGCCAACCCGAAGAAGTGTGCGATTGGGCGGGTGGAGGTAAGATATCTGGGCTTCCACTTGGGACATGGGCAGGTGCGTCCCCAAATTGACAAGACCGCAGCGGTTGCGACCTGTCCAAGGCCCAAGACCAAAAAGGAGGTTAGACAGTTCCTGGGGCTAGCGGGATATTACAGAAGGTTTGTGCCTAATTATTCTGACCTCGCTATCCCGCTGACTGATCTAACTAAAAAGGAAGTACCGGATACAGTTCAGTGGACGGAGCGGTGCCAGCAGGCTTTCACCCAGATAAAGGCTGCTCTGTGTGGTGGGCCGCTCCTACAAGCTCCTAATTTCTCTCTCCCTTTTTCCCTACAGACCGACGCCTCGGACAGGGGGCTGGGCGCGGTCCTGTCCCAGGAGGTGGAGGGTGAAGAGCGGCCGGTGCTGTACATCAGTCGCAAGCTCTCTAAGAGAGAGACGATGTACAGCACCATTGAAAAAGAATGCTTGGCCATCAGGTGGGCCGTTCTCACCCTCCGTTATTACCTCCTGGGGCGGGAGTTCACCCTCTGTTCGGACCACGCCCCCTTGCAGTGGCTCCACCGCATGAAGGATACCAACGCCCGGATCACCCGTTGGTATCTAGCTTTACAGCCTTTTAAATTCAAGGTGGTCCACAGGCCGGGTGCTCAGATGGCTGTGGCTGACTTCCTCTCCAGGAGGGGGGGGGGAGGCTGCAGGCCGGACGGCTCCCCGGCCTGGTGCGGGCGGTGGGTGTATGTGGCGGAGGGGGCGTGGTTTTGCGAAGTCTGTAGCGGGAGAGAGAGAGCGAGGAGACGAGCGGTGAGTAAATAGGTCAAGTGCAGATCATTAACACCTGTGTCTCGTTGCAGTAATTGGCGTGGAGAGACCGCATTTAAGCCGCTGTCGGGAGTGAGAGAGAGAGAGAGATCTGGACTGGGACTGCCTGCCGGAGAGAGAGTGTAAAGCTTCGTGGAGAAACTGAAACTGAGTGCATTTTATCTGAGTATTTTGATTGTTCTGAACGCCCTCGTGCGTGCTTTATGTTTATAACGATTCTGAGTAATAAATTGAGTGCAGTCCCAGTCAAGCCGACCCCGTCTTCTTCCTTCCCACACCCCCACAGCCGAACCTACATTACACCAGTCTTATCAGAACTCAAGCTTTCGATGTTACTGCGTGTTCAGCTCCTCCCTCTACAGCCGAAGTCCCTCTAAGCCCAGAGAAATAGTAATAACATTAATAATAATCTATATTCTATGAATTAACTGAGTTCTATTTAAAAATTGTATTAATAGACTATCACCTCTTACTGGATTCAAAATCTCTTTTAACGTTACTTGCTGCCCACATTTTTTTTTAAGTTCATTGATTAACTTACTTCTCTCCTCCATATATCTATTACACTGAATAAGTACATGTTCTACAGTTTCTCTAACTCCACACCAATCACACAGTCCTGTTGGATGCTTCCCTATTATGTTCAATGTTGAATTCAGCCCTGTATGTCCCAACCTTAGTCTTGAAAGAACACAATCTTCCTTTCTTCTCCATCTTGAATTCCTTCCTTTACCTACCATTGGTTGTAATAAATGTAGATGTCTGCCTTTTAACTCTTTATCCCAAAACAATTAGCCAATTTGTATTTATCCCCTTTTTAATTATTGATTTAATTTCAGCTTTACTATATAGAATTTGCATATCTATATTCTCCTTTGTCATTACTTGTTTAGCTAATTGGTCTGCTTCTTCATTCCCTGCCACTCCTGAATGTGCCGGAACCCACAAAAACTTAACCATCCTATTTATCTGTTGCAACATGTATAATAACTGAAGGATCTCCAAAACAATATCATGTCTAGTTTCAGACTGTTGAGCTTCCAGACATAATAAAGCTGAACTTGAATCTGAGCACACTACTGTTTTATTTATCCCCGTTTCATATATTTTATTCATTGCTATCAAAATGATAGCAACTCTCCTGTGAATACTGACACGTGATTAGATATTCTTTTCCCTCCTGACACTTTCAGTCTTGGAATAACATACGCTACTCCCACCTGACCATTCTGTGGATTCTTAGATGCATCTGTAAAAACTTGAACATACTGTTCATAATTAATCCCAATATATTGTTTTGTCATTTCTGCCTCTAGTAACTTCTCTTTATCTTGTCTTGCTTCCAATAAGAATAAATCAACTTTTGGTTGTGGTAAAATCCATAAAGGTATCGTTGGTAGAATTACTGTTGGAATAACTCTGTACTCATTTAGTTGCATCTCCCACACTAAATCTTCAATAATCCAACCAAAACTATGAACTTTCTTTTTTCCATGTTCCCAACAAGTCTCAAGTAACCCTTTTATTGGATGATTATCCTGTTGGCCTTTTAAGCTGGCCCAATACGTCAAAATCAATTGTTTCCTTCTTAGATGAACTGGCATTTCCCCCATCTCCACCTGTAACGCTGGGACTGGGGAGGAGGGATAAGCTCCACAACAAATTCTCAAAGCTTGTGATTGTATTCTTTCAAATTTTTCTAACTGTGATTTAGCTGCTGAGCCATATACCATACATCCATAGTCTAATATTGCTCTAACCATTGTTGAATAAATGGTTTTTAATGCCAATCTGTCAGCTCCCCACTCATGTCCAGAAATACACCTCATTACATTCAAAATCTTTTTACATTTTCCCTCCATCTTACTTATGTGATTATTCCATGTAACCTTTGCATCAAACCACATACCTAAAAATTTTATCACTTTAGCTTGTTCTAACTCTTTATTATATAATTTCAACTTTAAATATATACTTCTCCTTTTATTTGTAAAGAAAATATATTTAGTTTTATCAACAGAAAATTTAAAACCCCATTTAGAAGACCCATTTATTAAAACTGTTTGCATTTTATTAACAATATACTCAACATTCCTACCTCTAATCCACAGAGCTCCATCATCTGCAAACAAAGATTTATTTATATTTTCCCCTATTGTTGCAAAAACATCATTAATCATAATTATAAATAAAAGAGGACTTATGACACTTCCTTGTGGAGTACCATTTTCAACTCTTCCCTCCCTTGAAATGTAATCTCCAACTTTGACTTTAATATTTCTTTCAATTAAAAACTCTTTAATCCAATTATATATTCTTCCACCTATTCGATTTAATTTAATTAGCAAACCCTCTTTCCATAACATATCATAAGCTTTCTCAACATCAAAGAAAACGTCTCGGTTACGTATGGTAACCCTCGTTCCCTGAAGGAGGGAACGGAGACGTACGTCGGTAATACAGACGAATTGGGATCACTTCAGAGAGCCCCTATCAGCTTCGAGAACTTAAGAACAGGCCAATGAACAATTGGCGTGCAAGATTTGCATCTCGCGCTCCGCCCCGCGCCACGGGTATAAACAGGAAGCGAGAGCATCGCACTGACGTTTTTCACTGAGGAGCCGAACCAGAGACCCGGCCAGGCAGTGATGGAAGGAACTGTGGCGACGGGACGTACGTCTCCGTTCCCTCCTTCAGGGAACGAGGGTTACCATACGTAACCGAGACGTTCCCTTTCAGTCGGTCACTACGACGTACGTCGGTAATACCGACGAATTGGGATCCCTATGGAAAACGCCACAGTTACTACCACTTCCAGCGCCCAGCGAGAGCCCCTCAGACCCCGTTCTGAAGCGGGCGGGAAGATTCACGCCAGAAGAGTCATACTGCTGTTCCGCAAGACCCATTCAGCAGACTTGATTGGATAACGCTGGGAAAGCGTGCCCGAAGGATGCTGCGGGAGCCACATCATGCCCAGAGGGAGTTACCATGTGGAAGAATACGTATGGGCTGGCCGTGGGCAGCTCGACATACGAAGTCCCAGGGGAGGCCCCGGCCTAATGCAGGCGGGGGACGACACCGTACTGAGACGGCAGAGGAATTCTGCCAAGGGAAAGACACGAGCTCGCCGTAGGGAGCTGTACCGTGGAGAATACACATATGGGACCGCCGTAGGAGTCACGACATACGGAACCCAGCCTGACACAAGTTCCACCAATGCATACGAGTGCCAGACCTGGCGTCGGATGCTACGCAACATCCGACTGCCGAGGGGTGCGGAGGACTCAACAGGGTTCGCCAATCCTGGGGAACTCGACTGGAGAAATAAGCGCACGTATCCGTTCCAGGGGAAGGGAATGGCGCAGCAAGCCGACACTAGAACGGGCACTTCATTGAAGCTGACTATGGGAAGCGAGCACACGAGAAGCCACCGGCTCTACACGCAGGCTATAAAACCTAGCGAACGTGTTGGGTGTCGCCCAGCCCGCAGCTCTACAAATGTCTGTCAGCGAGGCGCCACGAGCCAGCGCCCAGGAAGAAGCTACACCCCTGGTGGAGTGAGCTCTAACCCTGAGCGGGCAGGGCACGTCTTGGGATTCAAACGCCAAGACGATGGCATCCACTATCCAGTGGGCCATCCTCTGCTTGGAGACAGCCTTTCCCTTCTGCTGTCCTCCGTAACAGACGAAGAGCTGCTCTGAGGTCCTGAAGCTTTGCGTTCTGTCCACGTAAGTCCGGAGAGCACGGACGGGACAGAGCAAAGCTAGGGCTGGGTCTGCCTCCTCCGAAGGCAGCGCTTGCAGGCTCACCACTTGGTCCCGGAAGGGAGTAGTGGGAACCTTGGGCACATATCCAGGCCGGGGTCTCAGGGTCACCTGAGAATCACCCGGCCCGAATTCCAGGCACGATTCGTCGACCGAAAATGCCTGCAGGTCCCCTACCCTCTTAACTGAGGCCAATGCAATCAGGAGTATTGTCTTTAGAGACAAGATCTTAAGCTCTACTGACTGTAAAGGCTCGAAGGGCGCCCTCTGCAGTGCGGTCAGCACCAGAGTCAAGTCCCAAGAGGGTATAGAGGAAGGGCGAGGAGGATTTAGTCTCCTCGCTCCCCTCAGGAACCTGACGATCAGATCATGCTTGCCTAAGGACTCACCATTAACAAGGTCATGGCTTGCGGCGATAGCGGCAACATATACCTTGAGGGTGGAGGGAGACAGCCTTCTCTCCAACCCGTCTTGAAGAAAAGATAGCACAGATCCGATCGAACATTTCCGGGGGTCTTCTCGGCGAGAAGAGCACCAGTCGACGAACAGGTTCCACTTCAACGCATATAGCCGTCTCGTAGAGGGGGCTCTGGCGGAAGCGATGGTGTCGACTACCGCTTGCGGTAGGTCACCTAGAACCTCCGCGTCCCGTCCAGGGACCAGACATGGAGTTTCCAGAGGTCTGGACGCGGGTGCCATAGGGTGCCCCGTCTCTGAGACAGAAGGTCCTGCCTCAGAGGAATGGGCCAAGGAGGTGCTGTCGCGAGGAGCACTAGTTCCGGGAACCACGTCCTGTTGGGCCAGTACGGAGCTACCAAGAGGAGATGCTCCTCGTCCTCCCTGACCTTGCACAGTGTCTGTGCAAGAAGGCTCACTGGGGGAAACGCATATTTGCGCAGAGCCCGGGGCCAGCTGTGTGCCAGTGCATCCGTGCCGAGGGTCCCCTCGGACAGGGAATAAAACAACTGGCAGTGGGTCGTGTCGTGGGCGGCAAACAGATCGATCTGTGCTTCCCCAAAGCGACTCCAAATCAGCTGGACCACCTGGGGGTGGAGTCGCCACTCTCCGGGAAGCACTGGCAACCGCGACAGCTCGTCGGCCGCACGGTTGAGCAGGCCCGGAATGTGAATAGCACGAAGGGACCTCAGATGCTTCTGACTCCACAGGAGGAGATGGCGGGCGAGTTTAGACAAACGGCAGGAGCGTAGACCACCTTATTTGTTGATGTACGCAACGGCCGTCGTGCTGTCCGTCCGGACCAGAACGTGCTTGTCTTTGAGCGACCCTTTGAGGCGGCTGAGAGCAAGACGAACTGCCAGCAACTCTAGGCAATTGATATGCCATTGCAGTTGGGGCCCCGTCCACAGACCCGATACTGCAAGCCCGTTGTACGTGGCACCCCAACCCGTGGGTGAGGCATCCGTGGAGACAACATGATGCCTGGACACTTGTTCTAGAGGCACTCCTGCCCGTAGAAATGAAGGGTCCGACCACGGGGTGAGGGTTTGGCAGCATCTCGGCGTCACTTGGACACGGAGGGACCCGCTGTGCCACGGCCATCTCGGGACTCGGTCGTGTAGCCAGTGCTGAAGCGGTCTCATATGGAGCAGCCCTAGCGGCGTTACTGCGGCTGCTGCTGCCATATGCCCCAGGAGCCTCTGAAAATGTTTCAGTGGAACCGCTGTACTGCGTTTGAGCGTACTCAAGCAGCTCAGCACCGACTGGACGCGCTCCTCTGTGAGGCGCGCAGTCATAGCGACCGAGTCGATCTCCATCCCGAGAAAAGAGATCCTCTGTACGGGACAGAGTTTGCTCTTCTCCCAGTTGACCCGAAGACCCAACTGGCTGAGGTGCCGGAGCACCCTGTCCCTGTGTTCGCACAACTGCTCCCGCGACTGGGCAAGAATCAGCCAGTCGTCGAGATAGTTGAGGATGCGAACACCACGCTCTCTCATGGGAGCAATGGCCGCCTCCGCGACTTTCGTGAAGACACGGGGCGACAGGGACAGCCCGAAGGGCAGGACTTTGTACTGGTATGCCCGTCCGTCGAAAGCAAAGCGTAGAAACGGTCTGTGTCGAGGGAGAATCGAGACATGAAAGTACGCGTCCTTCAGGTCGATCGCTGCAAACCAATCCTGGGGACGGATGCATCTGAAGATGCGTTTCTGGCTTAACATTCGGAACGGCATCCTGTGGAGGGAGCGGTTCAGGTAACGCAGGTCCAGGATCGGTCGTAACCCGCCACCTTTCTTGGGTACAATGAAGTACGGGCTGTAGAACCCGGACTTCATATCGGCTGGAGGGACCGGCTCTATCGCGTCCTTCGCCAATAGGACAGCGATCTCTGCCTGAAGCACCGGGGCGCCCTCCTTCGGTATAGATGTGAAGTGGACACCCCTGAACTTCGGGGGACGCCGGGCGAACTGAATCGCATAGCCGAGTCTGATGGTGCGGATGATCCAGCGAGACGGGCTGGGGAGCGCTAGCCAGGCCCCCAGAGACCGAGCAAGCGGGATCATCGGCACCACGGACGTACCCGGAGCGGGGCAGCGCAGCGGAACGCAGGGGCCCCAGGACGACATGGGAGTGGTCCGTGCAGGGGTCTGGGTCTGACACACGACCTGCATCCGCTGAGGGGACGGGCGAGCGTGGGGAGGCACTTTGTGTGCGTCCGCACAACCGACGCCCCCTGTTGGTGAGGAGAGAGGTGTCTGAGGGGTACGAGGCATGGTAGCGTCGCATACCGCCAGACGCGCTCTCTTGGCACCCAGAGATGTTAGAAACTGCTGTTTTATTGAAAATTTGGGTGCCACTGGCACTGGGGCCAGTGGCGGAACAGAAAAATAAATGGGGTTCCCCCGGCCCTCCACCGGGGGAAGGAGTGGTGCTGCAGCCATCTCCCGAAGAGCAGTTTCCTCCATCTCTGGGCGGCCCGTCTCAGGGTCTCTTCCCACGGCGCTTGCCACCTGGCTTGGCAGCGGCCTGAGCGGGCTGGACGTTCTTCCTGCGACCGGCTCCATGCCTACGACCGGTGGAAGGCTGCTGCTGGGCTGGGGCGGGAGCGGGGGCGGCCGCAGGAGGACGTCCTCGGCGACGGGCAGGCGGAGGTGCTGCAGCCGGCGGCTGGGTGGAGGCAGCAGCGGGCCGCCGGTGCAGGATATGTTTGATGGCCTCCGTTTGCTTCTGGGCGGCCGAGAATTGCTGGGCGAAATTCTCGACCGCGTCGCCGAACAACCCGGCCGACGATATGGGGGAGTCCAGGAACCGGTTCTTGTCAGTCTCCCTCATGTCGGCCAAGTTGAGCCAGAGATGCCGTTCCTGGACCACTAAGGTGGACATCGCCTGACCCACGGAACGGGCGGTAACTTTCGTCGCCCGGAGGGCGAGGTCCGTCGCCGCCCGGAGCTCCCGGAGGAGCTCTGGGTCAGACCTACCCTCGTGCATGTCCATGAGTGCCTGGGCCTGGTGCACCTGGAGCAACGCCATGGCATGCAAGGCAGACGCGGTCTGTCCGCAGGACATGTAGGCCTTCGCAGTCAGACTGGACGAAAGCCTACAAGCTTTGGACGGGAGACGAGGATCACCACGCCACTCGGAGGCGGTCGCCGGACGCAGCTGCATCGCGACGGCGCGTTCGACTGGCGGGATCCTCTCGTAACCCTTGGCCTGTCCACCGTCAAGGGTAGTGAGGAGGGAGGAGCCTCCAGGTCTGTTTCTGGCACTGAAGGGTGTCGTCCACGACCTGGAAAGCTCCTCATGCACCTCCGGGAAGAATGGGACTGGGGCGGGACGCTGAGAACCAGCGCGACCCCCCCCCAGAAACCAATCATCCAACCTAGAAGGTTCGGGACGTGGTGGAGGGTTCCACACAAGCCCGACCTTTTCGGCGGCCCGGGAAAGCATAGCCGTCAACTCAGGGTCCGACTCAGCCATTGCCACTCTCCCAGAGGGAGGCAGTACAGCTGAATCCTCATCCTCCGAGGACTGGAACTCCCCCTCCGATGCTGCGATCGACATCTGCTCGTCCGCGGGCGCTCCGAAAGAGATGACTGGGCGCCCGTGGGCGTGACCAGCGATCTCTTCCGGTGGCGCCACCGGCAGCGGTGCTTGAGAGGGTTCAGGGACCTGCGTAGGGACACTAGGCGGGTTTGTCCTGAACGTAATCCTCAGATCACCCCGGTCATCCGTCGAAGTAGGTCTATCCTGGTTAGGGATAGCTCTAGATCGAGGTATGGGGAGGGGGACTCCGCCTTCCCGGAGGTAGGTGAGTCTTGACCTAAGCACCGCAATAGTCATGTTCCCGCAGTGAGAACACGAGCTATTCACAAACGCTGCCTCAGCGTGCTGTAAGCCCAGGCACGTGATGCAGTGACTGTGGCCGTCAGCGGGTGAGAGGGAACGACCGCATCCAGAAACGCACGGGTGGAATGACATCTTGAAAAAGACGCAGTGTCACACCCGTGTTGCTCTTTTTGTGAGGAAACGCTCTTTTAAGAGAGTGCTGAAGCACCCAGGGAAACCGCGGCAACACACAGGGGATAGTGCAGCCTGTGTTTGCACTCAGAAGGAACGCCCACCGAAACCAACAAGCTCTCTTGCTGTGAAAACAGCAGTTGTTCCTTGCAGCTTTGAGTTCGCGGTCCCGCTGGAAAGCGCCGTCACACCAACACACGATCCTCTTCTCTCTGTTCTCTGTGTAGTTTTCTCTCGCTGAAATACAGGAAAGCAGTCTGTAAACTTCAAACGCCGGTTCGGCTCCGAAGTGAATGACGTCAGTGCGATGCTCTCGCTTCCTGTTTATACCCGCGGCGCGGGGCGGAGCGCGAGATGCAAATCTCGCACGCCAATTGTTCATTGGCCTGTTCTTAAGTTCTCGAAGCTGATAGGGGCTCTCTGAAGTGATCCCAATTCGTCTGTATTACCGACGTACGTCGTAGTGACCGACTGAAAGGGAACTGCTATTACTGTTTCTTTATTGATAAAAGCTTTAATATCTGATTCTAATTTGATAATTGAATCCATTGTTACTCTTCCTCTTCTAAAACCACTTTGATATGGAGAGAAAAAGTTATTCTTCTCCATATTATACATCAACCGTTCAGTAATCATTTTTTCCATTAATTTACATAAGTGTGAAGTTAATGCTATTGGTCTATAATTTAGAGGGTTACTTGGATCTTTACCCGGTTTCTTAATAGGGATAATTAAAGCTGGGGTAAAACCCCTTCCTCCCATACCCTATTATAAAATTCCAGAATTATACTCAACGATTCATCACTTAACTTTTTTAACATAACATAGCTTATTTCGTCTTGTCCTGGAGTTGAAGCCTTAGTGTTTGTCAATGCTCGCTTTAGCTCTGGAATTGAAAACAGAGCATCTAATGGGCTATTTGTAGCTCTCTTTTTTCCCCTTATGTATGGATGATCTATTAACATCATTCTTCTCTCTCATATCCTTGCTTTCCTTCCTCAGGTTTTCTGAGCTGTTAACTTTTGAAAATTCTTTCTTGAACATTTCTCCTTTGTCTTTATTACTTACTGCAATTTCTTCCCCAATATTTAACACTGGATAATTATATTCTCTCCTAATTCCACTCATCTTTTTAATCATACTCCACACTTCCTCAACTGGAGTATTTTTCCCCATATCCTCACAAAATCTTCTCCAATACTCTTTCTTCACTTCCCTTATTATTTTCCTAGTTTCTGCCTGAGTTTTCTTATATATTATCATATTTTGCCAGTTATGAGTTCTCTTCAATTTTTTCAATACCTTCCTTTTCCTTCTAACTGCTATTGAACATTTCTCATTCCACCATGGAACTATTTTTCCCACTCTCTTTCCTTTACTTTTTGGAATGCATTTACTTGCACCATTGTGAATTGCGGACACTACCTCTGTATATATCTTCTCAATTCCTATTTCTTCATTCACCTTTATCAATTTCAATCTTTCCTCACACAATATTTTGAATTTTTCCCAATCAGCTCCCTCATACTTCCAATTTCCTGTATTTCCTTGATTAACATTTCCTATCTTATTATTTACAATATAACTAATTATAGGAAAAGGATCACTCCCAATTGTACAATTCCTTAGAACCTCCCAATTTATTATTCCACTCAGTGAATTTGAAACAAATGTTAAATCTATTGCAGATTCCCTACCAGTATTTACATCCCAACGTGTGTAACTCCCATCATTTAAGCAGACCAAGTTTTTCCTTTCTATTACCTCTTCAATGATTGATCCATTTGTATCTGTTAATAATCCACCCCATAAAGTATTATGGGCATTAAAATCACCACACCATATTACTCTTTCTCCACTTAATCCTTTTATTTCATCCATATTGTTTTGTACTAGTCTTTTACACGGATTATAAAAATTTATTATAACAAAATCATAACATGGTCTTCATTCCAGACCATATTTCTACAACTATATACTCCATTGTCACCCCTTTCTCCACAACTCTATAAGGTATTCCTTCTTTTATAAATGTAACACAACCGCCACCTTTACCATCTTCCCTGTCTCTTCTCACACTTACATACCCATTTAGCACAAAATCTAACCTAGAATTCAGCCATGACTCTTGTATACATATAATATCTGGCTTTTCTTTCATTTGAACAATATATCCTTTAAACTCTTGACCATTTGCACAAAGGCGTCTAGCATTCCATTGTAAGAATTAAGACATTTTTTATCCAACCCATAACTCCTGGCTTGACTGAGACTCTGAATTGAGACTCTTCCTAATGTCTTCACACTTCAAACCCTTTATCTCTAGAAATCTTTCTGCTGACTTGAGAATTATTTGTATCTTTTCTGTTCTTTTTTCCGTTTGAGCAGTACAATTGATTTCCTCTACCATAAAGAGCACAAATTGTTCCCATTCGTTCAGTCACTCCGACGTACGTCAGTGACTGACGAATGGGGGTTTCGCCTAGAAGCCAATTACCTTCGAGGTGTTTAACAGCGCCCAATGGCGTGCCAATGCCATGGGCATGCAGAATTTGCATGCGTAACTCCGCCCCACCGTGTGGGTATATAAGGAAGTATGCTGGCAACATCGCATTATGTTTCTGCTTTGGAGCCAAGAGCATCTCTTCACTCCTACAGGCCTGATCTCTGAAGTCCTCTCTTCAGTCTTCGAGACGAGCGGTTCTCCAGGGTGTTGGTGTGACGGCGTGTTCCAGCGATCTCATGCTGCCTGCCTGCTGATCTGTGCAGTGATCTGCAACAGCTGTGTGTGTGTTTTCCTGGGCGCTTCAGCACTCTGCAGAGCTTTCCTCTCACAAAAAGAGCTTGCGTGTGGCACGTCTTTTTCAAGACGGTTCGCCCGTGCACTTCCGGGTGCAATCGATCTCCGTTGCTATGGGCACATTCACTGCTCGATGTGTTTGGGCTTCAGCACGTTCGGGCAGTGTTTGTGGATGTGTCATGTTCCCACTGCGGGAACGTGACCATCGCGATGTCGCGGTCGAGACTCAGTGATCTCCGTGTGGAGAGAGAGTCCCCTCTGCCACACCCCAATCTACCGTCTCCGAGAGAGGTGGTACTTTGGCTGGTGGCCAGGGTGACCTGACGGCGGTGCGTGGTATTAAGAACCCCGACGATCATTCCTCGGGCCACGCCCCCCTCTCGCACATCGCTTCCCGCGAGTGTTGGACTGAAACAGCGGCCCGTCTCTGACGCCTCGTTCGTTTCGTTCACACTCCAGATAGCAGTGAGATGTCGATCGCCGCATCCCAGGGTGGGCTGGAGTCCTTTGGGGATGACGATTAGGCTGTGCTCCGCCTCCGGGTGTGTCAGCGCTGCCTGATCCGACCTAAAGTTGACAGCCATGTTATCTCGGGCAGCCGCGAGTCTCTCGCTGGTGTGGAACTCCGCCCAGTCGCGAGTGCTCGTGGTTGCGCGATTGGTTGTTGGGGGCGGCACCCGACAGCTGTTGGGTCCCGCCCCCAATGCCTTTCGCTCCCGAGGTGCATGAGGAGATCACGCGGTCCCGGAAGTCCCCGTGCTTCCCGCGATCGTTTGGTGGCCTCCTCCGCCTTCTCTGCCCTTGATGGGGCCGCGGCCTAAGGGTACACTGGGGCCCCCTCACCCCCACTGTTGAACTCTCTGTTGCGCACTACGGTGTCCACAGAGGGCTTTGACGTGGCGTGGTGTGGCTGTCCTAAGCACCCTCCCAAAGCCTGTGGGCTCGTCTACTTCGGTGGCGTGGTCCTGCAGAGCTACGGGCAGGCCGCCGCCCCTTTGCACATGCACAAGGGTGGAGCCGACCCAGGGCTCTTCAATGAGCTGCGTGCCGCAACTGATCCCGCCCCCCGGGCGGTGAAGGTGGCCACACGCTCCCTGGGTCGGGCGATGTCCACAGCTGTGGTCCGGGAGAACACCTGGCCTTACCTGGTGATGTGGAGGATGTTGAGCGGGCCCGCCTCCTCAACTCGCCCATATCCCAGGCTAGCCTCTTCGGCGGTGCGGCTGGGAACCGCGCCCAACGGTTCTCGGCCGCCCGAAAGCAGACTGAGGCTGTAACACGTACTGCCCCGGCGGCCAGCTGCTGCACCAGCCGCCGGCTCAGTCGCCTCAGTCCGCTTACCGCCGAGGGCACCCTCCCGCCCGGCCCAGCAGCAGCCTTTCCTGGGCCGCGCCGTGGAGGTGGTTGCAGGATGACGCCCAGTCCGCTCTACAGCCTGGTTAAACGCCAGGCTGGAGGTGGACAACTCAGAGATGGGTTCCAGTTCTTCCCAGGGGATGGTAGCAGGGCCTCTCCTTACCCCGGTGGCTTCCTACACAGGCTTCCGTTCAAGATGTTGACAGCGAAACGCCTTTTCGAATGCGTTCGTCCCGGCGATTGGTTTGCAGCGATCGACCTGAAGGACGCCTACTTTCATGTCTCCATCCTACCTCGACACGACACAGACCGTTCCTACGGTTTGCTTTCGAGGGGTGGGCATACCAGTACGCGGTCCTCCCATTCGGGGCAATCTCTGTCCCCTCGCGTCTTTACGAAGATTGTCGAGGCAGCCCTTGCGCCCCTACGGCAGCACGGGGTTCGCATCCTGAACTACCTCGACGACTGGCTCATAATGAGTCACTCTCGAGAGCAGGTTTGCGAACACAGAGATCTGGTTCTCCACCACTTAGCCCGTCTGGGCCTTCGGGTCAACTGGGAGAAGAGCAAACTTTGCCCCGTGCAGAGGATCTCTTTTCTCAGTATGGAGATCGACTCGGTCGCCATGTGCGCGCAGCTTACGAGCGAGCGAGCGCAGTCTCTGCTGACTTGCCTCCGTCAAATCGAGAGCAAGAGTGCGGTTCCATCTTTTCTGTTCTTTTTTCCGTTTGAGCAGTACAATTGATTTCCTCTACCATAAAGAGCACAAATTGTTCCCATTCGTTCAGTCACTCCGACGTACGTCAGTGACTGACGAATGGGGGTTTCGCCTAGAAGCCAATTACCTTCGAGGTGTTTAACAGCGCCCAATGGCGTGCCAATGCCATGGGCATGCAGAATTTGCATGCGTAACTCCGCCCCACCGTGTGGGTATATAAGGAAGTATGCTGGCAACATCGCATTATGTTTCTGCTTTGGAGCCAAGAGCATCTCTTCACTCCTACAGGCCTGATCTCTGAAGTCCTCTCTTCAGTCTTCGAGACGAGCGGTTCTCCAGGGTGTTGGTGTGACGGCGTGTTCCAGCGATCTCATGCTGCCTGCCTGCTGATCTGTGCAGTGATCTGCAACAGCTGTGTGTGTGTTTTCCTGGGCGCTTCAGCACTCTGCAGAGCTTTCCTCTCACAAAAAGAGCTTGCGTGTGGCACGTCTTTTTCAAGACGGTTCGCCCGTGCACTTCCGGGTGCAATCGATCTCCGTTGCTATGGGCACATTCACTGCTCGATGTGTTTGGGCTTCAGCACGTTCGGGCAGTGTTTGTGGATGTGTCATGTTCCCACTGCGGGAACGTGACCATCGCGATGTCGCGGTCGAGACTCAGTGATCTCCGTGTGGAGAGAGAGTCCCCTCTGCCACACCCCAATCTACCGTCTCCGAGAGAGGTGGTACTTTGGCTGGTGGCCAGGGTGACCTGACGGCGGTGCGTGGTATTAAGAACCCCGACGATCATTCCTCGGGCCACGCCCCCCTCTCGCACATCGCTTCCCGCGAGTGTTGGACTGAAACAGCGGCCCGTCTCTGACGCCTCGTTCGTTTCGTTCACACTCCAGATAGCAGTGAGATGTCGATCGCCGCATCCCAGGGTGGGCTGGAGTCCTTTGGGGATGACGATTAGGCTGTGCTCCGCCTCCGGGTGTGTCAGCGCTGCCTGATCCGACCTAAAGTTGACAGCCATGTTATCTCGGGCAGCCGCGAGTCTCTCGCTGGTGTGGAACTCCGCCCAGTCGCGAGTGCTCGTGGTTGCGCGATTGGTTGTTGGGGGCGGCACCCGACAGCTGTTGGGCCCCGCCCCCAATGCCTTTCGCTCCCGAGGTGCATGAGGAGATCACGCGGTCCCGGAAGTCCCCGTGCTTCCCGCGATCTTTTGGTGGCCTCCTCCGCCTTCTCTGCCCTTGATGGGGCCGCGGCCTAAGGGTACACTGGGGCCCCCTCACCCCCACTGTTGAACTCTCTGTTGCGCACTACGGTGTCCACAGAGGGCTTTGACGTGGCGTGGTGTGGCTGTCCTAAGCACCCTCCCAAAGCCTGTGGGCTCGTCTACTTCGGTGGCGTGGTCCTGCAGAGCTACGGGCAGGCCGCCGCCCCTTTGCACATGCACAAGGGTGGAGCCGACCCAGGGCTCTTCAATGAGCTGCGTGCCGCAACTGATCCCGCCCCCCGGGCGGTGAAGGTGGCCACACGCTCCCTGGGTCGGGCGATGTCCACAGCTGTGGTCCGGGAGAACACCTGGCCTTACCTGGTGATGTGGAGGATGTTGAGCGGGCCCGCCTCCTCAACTCGCCCATATCCCAGGCTAGCCTCTTCGGCGGTGCGGCTGGGAACCGCGCCCAACGGTTCTCGGCCGCCCGAAAGCAGACTGAGGCTGTAACACGTACTGCCCCGGCGGCCAGCTGCTGCACCAGCCGCCGGCTCAGTCGCCTCAGTCCGCTTACCGCCGAGGGCACCCTCCCGCCCGGCCCAGCAGCAGCCTTTCCTGGGCCGCGCCGTGGAGGTGGTTGCAGGATGACGCCCAGTCCGCTCTACAGCCTGGTTAAACGCCAGGCTGGAGGTGGACAACTCAGAGATGGGTTCCAGTTCTTCCCAGGGGATGGTAGCAGGGCCTCTCCTTACCCCGGTGGCTTCCTACACAGGCTTCCGTTCAAGATGTTGACAGCGAAACGCCTTTTCGAATGCGTTCGTCCCGGCGATTGGTTTGCAGCGATCGACCTGAAGGACGCCTACTTTCATGTCTCCATCCTACCTCGACACGACACAGACCGTTCCTACGGTTTGCTTTCGAGGGGTGGGCATACCAGTACGCGGTCCTCCCATTCGGGGCAATCTCTGTCCCCTCGTGTCTTTACGAAGATTGTCGAGGCAGCCCTTGCGCCCCTACGGCAGCACGGGGTTCGCATCCTGAACTACCTCGACGACTGGCTCATAATGAGTCACTCTCGAGAGCAGGTTTGCGAACACAGAGATCTGGTTCTCCACCACTTAGCCCGTCTGGGCCTTCGGGTCAACTGGGAGAAGAGCAAACTTTGCCCCGTGCAGAGGATCTCTTTTCTCAGTATGGAGATCGACTCGGTCGCCATGTGCGCGCAGCTTACGAGCGAGCGAGCGCAGTCTCTGCTGACTTGCCTCCGTCAAATCGAGAGCAAGAGTGCGGTTCCACTGAAACATTTTCAGAGGCTCCTGGGGCATAGGGCATCTGCAGCCGCGGTGACGCCGCTCGGATTGCTACATATTAGACCGCTTCAGCACTGGCTACGCGATCGAGTCCCGAAATGGGCATGGCGGTCTGGCACGCTCCGGGTCCAAGTAACCCGGGCCTGCTTACAGACACTCACTCCGTGGTCGAACCTCAGCTTTCTACGGACCGGTGTGTCCTTAGAATGAGTTTCCAGGCATATTGTTGTATCAACAGATGCCTCCACCACGGGCTGGGGTGCCATGTGCAATGGAAAAGCAGCCGCGGGCTCCTGGACAGGACCCCAGCGCCTTCTGCATGTCAATTGCCTCGAGTTGCTGGCAGTACGGTTCGCCCTGCACCACTTCCGAGCGTTGCTGAGGGGTCAACACGTACTTGTCCGGACAGACAACACGGCCACTGTAGCGTACATCAACCACCAGGGCGGTCTACGCTCCTGCCGTATGTCTCAACTCGCCCGCCATCTCGTCTTATGGAGTCAGAAGCACCTGAGGTCCCTTCGTGCTATCCACATCCCGGGAAAACTGAACCGTGCAGCCAACGAGCTCTCACGGATTCAGCCACTTCGTGGAGAATGGAGACTCCCTCCCCAGACGGTCCAGCTGATTTGGGAACAGTTCGGCGACGCACAGGTAGATCTGTTTGCCTCCCACGACTCTTCCCACTGCAGCCTGTACTATTCCCTGACCGAGGGCACGCTCGGCACGGATGCACTGCCGCACAGATGGCCCCAGGGCCTATGCTTATATGCGTTTCCCCCAGTGAGCCTTCTCGCACGAGTACTGTGCAAGATCAGGGAGGACAAGGAGCAGGTCATGTTGGTCGCCCTGTATTGGCACGGCCAGACCTGGTTCTCAGAACTGCTACTCCTTGCGACAGCCCCTCCCTGGCCTATCCCTCTGAGACCGGACCTCCTCTCTCAGAGACGAGGCACCATATGGCACCCGCGTCCTGCGCTCTGGAAGCTCCACGTGTGGCTTCTGGACGGGACGCGGCAGGTTTGAGTGGCCTGCCACCTACGGTGGCCGCCACCATCACTTCCGCTAGGGCAGAGTCTACATGACACCTCTATGCGTTGAAGTGGAACCTCTTCGTCACCTGGTGCTCTTCCCGCCAAGAAGACCCCTGGGAATGCCCGATCGGGTCCGTGCTTGAGTTTCTCCAAGAGGGGCTGGAGCGTAGGCTGTCTCCCTCCACCCTGAAAGTGTATGTGGCCGCAATATCTGCCCATCACGACCTCTTGGGAGACAAAAAGGTAAGTCAGCACGACCTGATCATCAGGTTCCTGAGGGGGGCGAGGAGACTGAATCCTCCTCGCTCTCCTCTCGTTCCCTCTTGGGACCTCTCAGTAGTCTTGAGTGCTCTGTAGAGGCCTCCCTTTGAGCCTTTGCAGTCGGTCGATATTAAGTTTCTGTCGATGAAGACGGCTCTGCTGACCGCATTGGCCTCTCTTAAGAGGGTCGGGGACCTGCAGGCATTTTCGGTTGACGAAGCGTGCCTAAAATTCGGGCCGGCTAACTCTCACGTGATCCTGAGACCCCGGCCTGGATATGTGCCCAAGGTTCCTACCACTCCCTTCAGAGATCAGGTAGTGAACCTGCAAGCGCTGCCTTTGGAGGAGGCAGACCCAGCCTTGGCATTGCTCTGTCCAGTACGCGCTCTCCGCGCTTACGTAGACATGACGCAGTGTTTCAGGACCTCAGACCAGCTCTTTGTCTGTTATGGTGGAGAGCGGAAGGGAAGAGCTCTCTCAAAGCAGAGGTTGTCGCACTGGATAGTGGACACCATTGTTTTGGCTTACCAGCAGCAAGGTCGACCATGTCCCCTTGGTGTGAGGGCACACTCCACCCGGAGTGTGGCCTCCTCTTGGGCTCTAGCGCATGGCGCCTCGCTAACAGACATCTGCAGAGCTGCAGGCTGGTTCGCCAGATTCGCCAGATTCTACAATCTCCGAGTGGAGCCAGTGTCCGACTATGTACTCGCCCCCCCCCCCCCCCCCCCCTGAGGGGCCGGTAATGGACCAGGCTCTGGTGTCTTCGCTTGCTCGCCACTCCACTCCACAGACTGGATACGTGCGATATTCTCCTCAGGTGAGCTCCACGAGAGCCCTGAGTTCCTCCAGCACTGTCGACGCCGACATCAGTTCAGTCTGCCCTTTCGAGCCCAGACCTTCATGTCCGGCCAGGTGCCCCGTGTGCATGGTTCCCCTCCGGCGACCCCCACATGAGTATTTCCACCGTAAGCCTCCTCAGTGAGCAGGTGTCTTTCCCTTGGCAAGCCCCTGCCACCCCTAGGGTTAAAAGTCCACCTTCGGCTGGTACCCTAGAGTTTCCCATATGCAGCCCACAGTGGGTCATATGTGTACTCTCTAAGTCCTCCCCACGGGTAGGCATCATTGGCATTCCCTCACTGGGATATGCTTCCCAGTGTACCTTGGTAATCCTGTGATAAGTGGGAGTCCTACGGCCTTAAGTGGCGGGATCTCACACTTACGCAGGGCACTGGATGACAGCTGAGTGGCGCGGTTATACTGGAACCCCCATTCGTCAGTCACTGACGTACGTCGGAGTGACTGAACGAAAGGGAACGTCTCGGTTACGTATGTAACCCTCGTTCCCTGAGGAGGGAACGGAGACGTACGTTCCTTAGCCACATCAGCTGTGCTGCTGGAACGCGGAGTTCAGGTCTTGGCTCCGCAGCAGATACATAATGCGATGTTGCCAGCGTACTTCCTTATATACCCACACGGTGGGGCGGAGTTACACATGCAAATTCCGCATGCCCATGGCATTGGCACGCCATTGGGCGCTGTTAAACACCTCGAAGGTAATTGGCTTCTAGGCGAAACCCCCATTCGTCAGTCACTGACGTACGTTTTTTATTTACCAACATTGTATCTTCTGTTACTCCCCCCTCTGCATTTTTCCCTGTATCTTCACTCATCTTTCCACACACCATTCGTTCTGTACCACTAAGCTTATTCCTAACGCTTACTACTTTTGCCGCCTCAGCATAAGTTAGATTATTTTTGACTTTCTCCTGTTGTACTTCTACTGCCCTTTTCCTTACCGCACACCCACAATATGCCGCATTATGCCTTCCTCCACAATTGAAACATTTCAAACCAACTCCTTCATCACACTTCCCAAATTCATGCTCCCCTCCACAACGCGCACATCTAATTTTAGCGTTACATACTGATGCAGTATGTCCATACCTCTGGCAATTATAACACCTCAACGGTGGGGCTATGTATTCCCTAATCGAGAAACTGATAAAACCCATCTTAATCCGTTCTGGCAATTCTTTCCCTTCAAACTTTAGACGCACTGACAAGCTATCTATTCTTCTTCCATCTCTATTCATCTGTAAACGGACTGCATCAATGACCTTTTCTCCATCTAGATTATTTTTTAATTCCTCCATATTAACTCCTAACGGAACTCCGTTTATCACACCAAACACCCACGACGTCTGTCCTACAATCTTAAAGCTCATCACCGACTTCTTTCCCACTACTTTTAGTTTTATAGCTTTGTTTTTCTGCTCTTCATTCATACATGCTATCAATAAAGCACCATCTCGCAACACTTTTGCAAACTCTATCTCACCTACTAATTTCCTCAATTCGTATGTCAACTCCAACGGATTTATTCCTAAAACTCCTACCGCGTCTTTAAATTGTAATATTACCCTAAATCCTCCTATGATCTTATTTCTTCCATCCCCTTCTTCCTCGCTCGCTACCGAACTACTTTCTGATCCTTCCTCCTTACCTTTTTTCCTCTTTTTAGATTCCTTCTTTCGTGACCTTCCATCTATCTTTGTCCACCCTACCTCCATATGATCCTCCTTTTCATCTGTATCATCCCTTCTTAAAGTCTCTGATCCATTACCCATTCGATGTTCACTCGCTTTACTTTTCGTTTTTTTTAAATTGTTTGATTTAGCCGCCATGGTCCCCCTGAGCTCGAGCTGCTGCTCGTGCGTCCTGAAGACAGTTCCCCCTTATTCGAACTCCAGCACAGGATTGCAAACACAAGGAGATTATAAAGAGAACAAACAAGGCAGGTAATGAGGGAGAACAGGTGGGCCACATTAACCAATAATCAGATAACAAGATGGCTGGGCAGACATGTAATCAGACCAACATGACAACACAAGCACATGGCTAGAAATGACAAAAACACACAAGACAAGACAAGACAAGACAAGACAAGACAAGACAGACATGTGCTACACAAGACAAGACAGACATGTGCTACACAAGACAAGACAGACATGTGACAAGTACATTGATATTATTATACATATTATTATTTACTACATAAAGTATACTTTGAACTTTACTTAAGTATACTTAAGTATACTTAAGTATATATTTTTCGTAAGAGTAGCCAAAAGCAATTTTTTTTTTTTTTTTTACAAGGCTATTATTGTAGTTCTACTTAACCACTGGGCACATTTAGCAGATTTTATAAACACATGGTATTGATGAGACATATATTTCTCAGAAGTCATATGCATAAACACTTCATATATCAATCGCAAAAAGTGCTGAGATTTTCTGACCTGACCTTTTATAAAAAGGTATATTTATTGTTGGAAGTTTAGATGATTTGATCTCTCAGATTTTACAAAGTTTAATAATATAAATTATAATATATTGGTTTAACAATAGCTATTATCTGAGTCTGAAAGGCTCTGAGTTAACATTTAAAGTAGAAAAAAATCTATTCACCTATTCACAATATTTTTGTTCACGATTTTCAAATAGATTTTTTTTATTTCAGAATCGATATTAATTCAAATCAAATTGCTTTATTTTAGTCATTGCTTGTAGACGAGGTGGACAGAAGTGATTTTCTTCCAACAGAGGATGAAATGTGTCGTTATCTATGTGTTAAGTGACTTAATATCCCTATTCCCTAAGCGATGTGAGACTGAATGCACTGAAAAGCCCTCGCGCTACTTCATATGCTGAGAGAGATAAGAAAGTAGAGCTGCACGATTAATCTTTAAAAGATTGGGATCTCAATTCAAACACCCACGCAATCTTATTTTTAATTTGTCTGTCTATTACATCACAAATTACTGTAATTTTGTTTTGTTATTGAATTACTTATTCAAGAGAATGTAGTATGTATGATGCTTCTGAAATAAAATGTGATGAATTGTTTTTGTAAATATGACTAATCTTGTACATCATGTACAGTCTGTACAAGTGTATAATTTAACTTTTCCCCATGGTCTAGTGTTAAAAAAACACATTACACTGCAATATCGAATTGCAATACCTGTAAAATCGCAATTCTTTAAAACATTTGCAATACATAACGAATCGGCATCCAAGTATCGTGATAGTATTGAATCTGGAGATAGGTGAATCGTCCCAACCCTAATTTAACGTATTTCTGCAGCCAAAAACAATTCTTGCTTCCAAAATGCTTCTCACATGCTTTTCAATTGAAATTTAGTTTATTTGAAAATATTCAAGAACATTAAACATTGTTATATAAATATACACATTCTTTTAAAATGTTAACAAGAGTAAAATAGAAGTCCAGTGACAACTTTGATCAGCAGATTGCAAAAATTAAATTGGTACTTTTTCCTATGCACATGCATTTAAGTAAGTACTGTAGTTATGCTCCATTCATTTCTTGTTTCAGGGAAACTCAACTAACAGGACAGGAAGTAATTATTCTTCAGCACACTGAGGAGCTTCCTGGTGCTGCTGAACTCATACACCTTTGTCCCACTAAAGAGATACATTTTATCTAGAAGAAAAGAAGTCAGTGAAAATTATGAAATTGTACATTCATGCCAGAATTGAGTCTTTGTATTGTTACAGTTCTATAGTAAAGGAAGTTAGAAACACCTACCGCCGATCAGGTGGGCTGCTGTAATCTCTCCAGTCACTCCTGGAAATCCATCTTCCAGTCGTTTGGGATTAACTTTGTCCATCTTCTTTGTCATCTCATTATAGCTACCAAAAAAGGGAAATTTTACATTCTTATGTCTTTTCGGAACAAATTTGAATGGTTTTTGTTTCTGATACGGCACTTGACCCACCTGTAGTAATATATGTCAAAGAAGAGCAGTGTTTTTCCTGAGGTTTTGTCGTAGACGGCAGCACTGACTTTTGTCACAGATGCAGGCAGACCAAAGCTGCTGAGAGGCTTGGGATAGCCCGGCTCAACATTTTTTCCATTAAAAGCCCAGACTTGTTTACCTATAAATAAATACAGGCCTTAAGTTTTTTTGTTCTTTTTTTTCTGAGGATTTTACAGAGATTGGTGCAACACTCACTCTTCACTCACTCACTCTTTTTTTTCTTTTTTTTTTCTGAGGATTTTACAGAGATTGGTGCAACACTCACTTTTAAAGAAATTCAACTTAATTGATTAAAAAACATTTGACGATTTGGCCATTGTCAAGGCCTTCATCAGACATGATTTTACAGAGATTGTAAGTGTGACTGTGGTTTCAGCATTCCCAGATTGTTTGAGATGATACCTTTGAATAGGAAAAGTAATTTTTCCACTGGTTGCTCGTAAGCAGCATCAATATTATCAGGGGCGTTGGGCCACACATTCTTGATTAGATGTTTCGTCACACTTCCGCTCTGAGAACTACGCCAGACAAAGCTGCACAGAGGCACGTGGAGTTTGAGTATTATTTGAGTCTTTTATATATAGGATTTTTATTTGTTTTATGTATTACCTGTCCTTGAAGAACATTGTTTCTCCCTGAAGAGTTGTAACTGCATCCAAGATCAGGTTAGGGTCACAAGAATTAAGAGTTGTTAGTAATCTTGGAGTAGGTCTGATGGTGGTTCTGTCATTGTTTGAGCCTGAAAGAAATACCACATAGTAAAAAAAAAAAGACTGAATATGTTTCACACAAACATTATGGTTGTACTCTTGAAGATCATATTACCATAGAGTGACTGAATATTTGTAATGTCATCAGAGGGCAGAGAGAAACGTTCTGGATTGGTGAAGCTGTATGTGGAAAACATCAGAGCGCCAGGAACATTGGAATGAGATAGACCCAGAGAGTGACCAAATTCATGGGCAGCCACCAAGAACAGGACATAACCTACAGAGAAATTCACTGCCACTTTAGATTTTTACTTGAATTTAAAGTGGTGATGAAGATGAATCACTGAAAACTACTTTTAGCAAAACTAAATGCTCAAAAAAAAATAAAATAATTACATTTATCTCTTGGTGAGCGGAAAGTGAAAACCTCATCCTCATCGAAATGTGCATCTCCACCAATTCCAGGTGAGGGAGGGAAAGCATGAGCCAAAATGCCTTGTGGTCCATCAAATGGGGAAGCATCACCATGATCTGTAAGAAAGAGTTTGGCTTTACACTGAATTTTTTATATATTTAATATAAAATAATTCAATTTTACACTCTAAAAAAAAAGGCTCGTAATCATAGGGGAACCTTTTTTAGTGCTATATAGCACCAATTTTGGTGCTTCAGTGGTTCTTCAGCGGTTCTTCAGAGGTGCTATATAGCACATTAGTCAAAGAACCGGTGAAGAACCTCTGAAGAACCGCTGAAGAACCTCTGAAGAACCGCTGAAGAACCACTGAAGCACCAAAATTGGTGCTATATAGCACTAAAAAAGGTTCCCCTATGATTACGAGCCAAGAACCATTTTTGGTGCAATATAGAACCTTTTTTTTTTTAGAGTGTAGAAATAAAAATGAACCTGTGCTTTATTTTAAGGAAATTTCAGTTGCAATTAAGGATATTGGGGAGTGCAATAAGTGAGGAGGCAAGAGACGGAGATGCGTCGAGTCAGCTTTATTTGATGTTTTATAAACAAATTTCGGGAGGAACACATTCAGGAAATTAAAACTGTTAAGTGGAGCAGACCCAGATAATTAAACCTAATTGAACACAAGAGGAGCTCATTAAAAAATCAACGATAGGAGGTGTATATAGACTGCCGATTTACCTTCCTGTCGTTGACAGTTTCTTAGCATGGACTTCTACAGGCGCAGAGATGTTTGGGGCTGGGCCCACAGGTCTCCTCTCAGCCTCTCAGCTCATTCCTCCTCCAGTTCCTAATCCTTTGCATTTTCAGTGGCCTCCAGCTCCCACTGCAGATGCTAGCGCGAGCTTGCTAGCGGTCCAAGCTATCAACAATTAACTAACACTCATTCTTTTCAGTGGCCTGCAGCTCCAGCAAACGCAGGGCCGCCTCTACCAGCAGCACAAGAGCATACGTCTCGGATGCTTCCTTCTCTTTCTCATGCCCCTAACATTTTGTTCCTTCCATGCTCCAGACGCAGCCCCGGTTCCTCTCTATTCCAACCGCCTTCTGCAAACTAAATCTTCGTTCTCTCTCCTCACAGCAACACAGATGTCTGTCCCAGCTAACGCGTTTTCCTCTGAGCCGCCTCCAGTGGCCCAAAACAGGGCTCAGATCCTGGCAGGTTTGGACATTGATTTGTCATCACTCTCTCTGTTTCCTGTGTCAGACATAAATCGTCAAATAGACTGCGGGGACTTTTCAGTCACTTTAAAAAACCCCAACCCACATTCATCCCGCTTACTTTCTTTTCCTGAATTTTCGATTGCTTTTTCCCGTTTCACGGACATTATTTGTTCAGTTTTCCCCCAAAGGCGCCGCGAGCTGAATGATTATCTGGCAATCATAGCCGAGCTCGCGCTGTCCTATGGGGGAGGTCATTTTTACACATACCACAAACTCTTCTCTGAGAAGTGTGCCGTGCGGCTAGCTCAGTGGAACCAGTGCACTTACTGGGTCGCTCTCGACACAGACCTCCACAGCAGGGTGTTCTTAGACTGCAGGAATATTTCGCGTGCAGTCGGCAGGTCTATAGCACATGCTACTGTGTTATGTTCTAAAATTAACCCTTCCCTTCCCTGCCCGGTTGTGATGGGAAGTTTGGTTCTTTTCCGCGAACCGGTTCTTTCGGACCGTTCGTCCAATGAACCGGATCAAAAACTGGTTCACCAGTTCTTTTGCGCTCAAACGTAATGACGTCATTTCACAATGACGTAATTATGCCATGTCTATTGCGGGCTGGATAAACACACTTTACACATTAAAATATATAAAGTCAGTAATCATAACATCAGTCAGATAAAATATCATCATAATCTGATAGTTTATTAAAAAATGTTTTACATCTAAAGCATCCAAACACATGCAGTGTTGCAAACGATCTTTACAGTTATAAGATCAATAAATCAGTCTTCATCAGGGAAGAAACCATGATCCACTTACTATGTTTTTGTAATTAAATAAATACGGTTCGCCAGTTTTCCCCCTCATTCATGTCGGAGTCGTTTCATAGACACGCGCTCATATCAGCTGTTGTTCGTTCGGTTCAGAGAGACTCGCCGTGCAGTCAGTCAGTCGCTAGACGCATGCGCAGTATCATCAGCTCATCGGTTTCAATCGGACATGTTCGAAACAAACAGTTGTCGGTTCAGTGTACTGCTAATCCGAAAACCGGTTGCAATCGATTCCTGACTCAACAACGAGAACGAAATTGAGATTCGAGAACTGCCAGAGCGATTCAAAAGGAGTCGCTTGCTTCACCTTCGCTGTAGTTTAATTAGGCTACGTCATTTTTATCTTTATCACCTTGTTTACAATTTAAATACAATGGAATCCTAACAAAGTCAGGCAGAGTGTTTTTCTGAATTCATTCAAACCTATTATAAGAGACGGTCAAGCTGCATATGGTACCTTAACCTCTGTCTAAAACTGCTTTTCACCTTGTTTTTGCTATTATTATTTAATTATTTTGGATAAAGCACTATAACTTTTTCATTAACAAACAACAGGCAATACCTGTTAAATATAGCGTGTAAGACATTTACAGTGTATAAGTGCACTTTTCCAGCAATTGTTCTTTTTAATATGTGTGTATTTGAACACTTTAATATTTTTATTAAAACATTGTTTATTTAATACTAACCCAATTCGTGAATGTGTCCTCATTAATTATTATTACACGTAAACATAAATTTTTAAATAAATAAATACTTCAATCATAAATAGTCAATCACATCCTCATACAGTGATAAGATGAACTTGAAATGATAAACATATTTCCACAATGTTTTAGAAATTCTACTTCGCCGTTCGGTTGTAAAAGCAGCCCCAAGATTTTCGACATACTATCGAGAAAATAGATAGGATAATTCTCATCGCACCTACTTTTCTAGATGACTCCCACCATTCTAAACACGAACTCCTATCACTGCTAGGTCACTTAAATGTCGCAATGTGCATCATTCCGCAAGGCCGCCCTTTCATCTCGCATCTTCTTCCACTTGCATCTTCGGTTCACGCGCTGGAGGACAAAAATTCCAATAACCACGGCGTGTCGCGACGAACTTAGGCTACGGATAACATTTCTAAACCAGCGGAACGGCTTGTCTTTTTTCTATAATAATCTCGTTTCTTCCCCTGTTGACATCCAACTTTTCACAGATGCAGCCCCTTCGATCGGCTTTGGGGGATTCTATAAAGGACGCTGGTTCGCGTCTCCATGGCCACCACAGTCAAGACATGCTACAGTCCTCAGTTCTGTTTGAGCCTTACCCTCTTGTAGTCGCGGCTTTTTTGTGGGGGAAAGAATGGACGGCTAGTAGCATATTAGTGCACTGCGATAACGAGGCAACAGTCCAGTGCATTAATAAAGGCCGCTCTCATTCACTTGCTTTAATGCCATTCCTAAGACGTCTCATCTGGATCTCAGCTTGTGATCAATTTATTATTACTGCAAAACATGTCCCAGGGTCCGAAAACCTAATTGCTGACTCTGTCTCGTTTTCTGTTTCAGAAATTGAGGACATTGGCTCCAGAGGCGGATATTTTCCCAACTCCAGTACCTCACTATTCAGAACTGATATTTCCATAAATCACCCGCTAAAACCCCTCTTGGACGCATCGCTCAACAGTATCCTCCAAGCAGTTTCCCCCAGAACAATCCAATCATATGTGACAGCTTGGAGATGTTTTAAAGCTTTCCACTTCTCATATAGCTTGCAGTTCCCTGATTTTTCTCTCCTCTCAATTACCTCTTTTATCTCTTATCTCAACTATATTAAGAGTTTCCAAGTTGGGTCCATTAAAGGCTACCTGAGCGGTCTTCAATTTTTCCACAAATTAATTCACGGCACTTCATCTCCGGAGATAAAAAACTCCCAAACCTCCCTCCTGATCAAAGGAATTCAGCGATCACAACCCACCCGCCCTGACAGTAGACAACCCATAACTCTAGATTTACTCACAAAATGCATTCATACCCTTCGTACAGGATATCAACCCCTTGACACAGCCCGCACTCTGGATACCATGTTTATCTTGGCTTTCTTTGGCTTTTTTAGATGCTCAGAAATCGCAATCACCTCCAAATTCGACCACAAAGTCCACCCCACTGTCTCAGACTTATCAGTACTTGACGATGAAACCATATCATATTTAATCAAGCGAAGCAAGACAGACCAAAGTAAAAAAGGCCATTTAGTCTACATTTTCAACATCTCCTCCCCAATTCAACCATTTCAAACTGTTCTTGCATACCTCCAAATGAGGAGATTTCAGGCTAAATCTCTGTCCGAACCCCTCTTTGTAGACAAACCCATCACACGATTCTGGTTCCAAAAACAGCTCAAATCTGTTCTCCAGCAAACAGGCATCTCAGCGCAAAACTTTTCTAGCCACTCCTTCCGCATTGGGGCGGCAACAACTGCAGCGCAAAAAGGACTCTCCCAGCAGCAGATCCAAGCTCTCGGGAGATGGTCTTCTCACGCTTTTCAAAGCTACATTAGGACCGACCGATACCACATCAAGAAAGCTCACCAAACCCTTATTAATTAACAACCCTTATAAAAAACCCTATCCTTTCTTTCTCTTTTTTCAAACTAATGAGGCTCACCCGTTCAATACAGCGAGTCTTGATCTCCTGTCGAACACCGCAGAGTTCTCCTTGATAGTGGCTATTTCCTTTTCCCTATTTTTCCATCTGGCGAGGCCCACTCATCCGACACCTCGAGCTGATTTCCCTCGGATGCCGTGGAAGCCTTCCAGGCCAGCTTCCATCTTTTCTTTCCCTGACTAGCGAGGGTGCCTTTCCGATGCCTTGAGAATTGTTCTCCCATCGGATGCCGCGAGGGCCCTCCAAGTCGCTATCAATCTTTTTCTCTTCCATCCAACGAGGCTTGCTTGTCCGATACCGTGAGTATTGATCTCCTTTCGGACACCACAGAGCTCTCCAGGTCTATGTCTATCCACTTTGCTTTCCGCCGTCCAGCGAGGCTACCCGAAACCGCGAGTATTGATCTCCTTTCGGATGCTGCAAAAGCTCTCCTGGGCGAACTTGCATGCTTTACCCTCCACCTGTCCGCCAGCGAAGCTTACCCATCTGATACAGCGAGTATTGTGCTCCCATCTGATGTCGGCGAGAGCTTCCTGGCCGGGTGTTCCAATTCTCCTTTACCGTGCCGTCAGCCGATAGGACCCACTCCCCTGAAGCCAGAAAATGTTCCTGGTGGAGGCTGGGTGGGCCCCCTCGGTCAGTCGTTTCTTTTTAAATTGCGTCGCCCCGTCTATCGGTCAGTAGGGCTCACCTGTTTGTCGTCACGAGTATTGATCTCCCCGCCAGATGTGGCCTGAGCCTTCCTGACCGGCCGTTTCAAACAACGCGCCCTCCGTTTACAGCCAGTAGGGTGTCCCTCTGGTTGGGCGGAATAAATCATGTGCTCCTCTTTTTCGACCGGTAGGGCTTTTATTCCCCGTCCAATACAGCGAGCATTGGCCTCCCATTGGATGACGCAAAGGCCTTCCCGATCGGTCACCCCAAATTCTGTCTGCTCCACACTTACCAGCCAGTAGGGCCCGTTCCGCCAGGTGCTATGAGCTCCCATCAGAGGCAACACGGGTTCTCCCGGCCAGGTAGTTCCTGAACATGCTGCTTCTCATTTATCGGCCGGTAGGGTTTTTCCATCTGATACAGCGAGCATTGGCCTCCCATTGGATGTTGTAAAAGCCTTCCCGACCAGTTGACGCTCCTCATTATCGGCCGGTAGGGTTTTTCCATCTGATACAGCGAGCATTGGCCTCCCATTGGATGTTGTAAAAGCCTTCCCGACCAGTCGCCGCTCCTCATTATCGGCCGGTAGGGTTTTTCCATCTGATACAGTGAGCATTGGCCTCCCATTGGATGTTGTAAAAGCCTTCCCGACCAGTCGTTCCAAAACATGCTGCTCCTCATTTTCGGCCGGTAGGGTTTTTCCATCTGATACAGTGAGCATTGGCCTCCCATTGGATGTCGTAAAAGCCTTCCCGACCAGTCGTTCCAAGCTATACTGCTTTTCATCATCGGCCGGTAGGGTTTTTCATCTGACACAGTGAGCATTGGCCTCCCGTTGGATGTTGCAAAGCCTTCCCGTCCAGTCGTTCCAAACCTTGCTGCTCCTATTTTATCTACCGGTAGGGTTCTTCCATCTGATACAGTGAGCATTGGCCTCCCATTGGATGTTGCAAGAGCCTTCCCAAACTGTAGTTCCAACCATGCTGTTTTCATTTATCAGCCGCTAAAGCTTTCCATCTGATACAGTGAGCATTGGCCTCCCATCGGATGTTGCAAGAGCCTTCCTGACCAGTCGTTCAAAACTAAGGCTGCTTCCAGCCATCAGCCAGTAGGGCTCGCCTGCCCAATGCCGCGAGCAGCTCCCATCTGAAGCAACAGGCCCTCCGGGCCAAGCAACCAGGCTCATCAAAACGCCAGCCTACCAATTATCTGCGTATTTGGGGGGGGATTTGGTGGCTGTCCTCTGTTTTTGCATTTTGGGGGGTACTCTGGGTTCGGGCAAAATTCCGAGCCCGGAGCCCTCCCCCGGACAGCACGCCAAATATGCATAATATTTACTCTATTTAATTTGATGTAAGTGTGAACTCGTGAATTGATGTTTTATAAACAAATTTCGGGAGGAACACATTCAGGAAATTAAAACTGTTAAGTGGAGCAGACCCAGATAATTAAACCTAATTGAACACAAGAGGAGCTCATTAAAAAATCAACGATAGGAGGTGTATATAGACTGCCGATTTACCTTCCTGTCGTTGACAGTTTCTTAGCATCCCTCCACCACCCCTTCTCCTCACTTAATTAAACTCACATAAGACATCAAATTAATATATGTAGTCTAGTTCTAGACTATTTCCATCACGGGGGGGGGGGGGGGGGTACTCTGGGTTCGGGCAAAATTCCGAGCCCGGAGCCCTCCCCCGGACAGCACGCCAAATATGCATAATATTTACTCTATTTAATTTGATGTAAGTGTGAACTCGTGAATCTCCACTTTAAATCCAACTTTAGAACTCAACAGCGAGTGAGATCAAAACATCACAACAACCGTTTCAACCGGAACAACATATCACCTCCTTCTCCCTTAAAGGTACAGTCCCTTAGTGAATGTCTCTAACAGTCCTCTTTGTGGGTCACCACTAGGGTTGGGAACCGAGAACCGGTTCTTATGCAGAACCGATACTGATTTTTGAAAAATACCAGAACCGCGCGAAATTACTACGTTTCGGTTCCGAAAACGGTTCTGGTGCAATGTGTGTGCGAAGCGCTGGTAGCGTATCCTTTAATAGCGAGCGACAGCTCCCCTCATCATGAATATTAATTACGTTGCCTGCCGCTTTCAGGAGTGCAACCAATTAACGCAGTTCAGCACTGAAAGCCCTCGCACTACACATTCACGGTTTTGCGTCAGATATTTTCGCATGGTGAAGAGAAAGTCACAAGTATGTAGACATCCCAAGTCTCCCGGAAGTTCCAGGAGTCTCCCGCATATTAATAGCGGCTCCCTGATGCCCGCAAATTAGTTAAATTCTCCCGCAATGTAGAGCGAGCGAGCAAGAGCGCGCATGCGAGACACAGACTGTGTACGCGCGCACGGCAGAGAGGGAGAGAGAGCGAGAGACCTTGCGTGTGTGTGCTAGTGTGCACCTAATGAAGCGCATGTAAGACAGAGAGCATCCTGATTGGCCTGTTTCGTTAAGTCAACCAATCAATTGTCAGTGTGGGCGGGCTACAACTAATGAATAAATATAACTAATAAATATAATTTATAACTTGGTTTTATTCAGAGACAGAGAGAGAAAATGTAATAAGACAATTTCAGAGGTGTTCATTTGAACATTTAATTTTAATGTCCATAAATTCCTTTTTCTTTATTTTTTTTTTGCAAGAATGGCTTACTGTAATATGTTCAATACAGGACTTTTTTTGATATTGCCAAACTGTAAATTCATTTGAGAGCAAGTAATAAACACAAAAAGGATTGTTTGAGTTGCGTTTTGTGCCTTTTCCTTTACCACTATTTGTTTAATAATTTTAATGGAACCGGAATCGTAACCGGAATCGTTAGGCGGAACCGGAACCAGAACCGGAACCGGAAAATTTCTCACGATTCCCAACCCTAGTCACCACAATATAACAATTCTCAAATTTTCTTCTATGACTTTTAAATCTTGAATCATTTGTGTTGGTCAATAATCAATCACATCATTGCGTGATGGTGTGATCGTTTTTTTTTTTTTGTTCCATATGATCATTCATTAAACAGTTTTTTAAATTAAATTAAAATACTTGAATTAAATGGAAACTTCATTATTTAGTCTAAGATAATACTGTGCTAGCCTGTGCTCTTGGTGTCAATGGGGAGCACAAAGCATGATTTAATAATCATAAATAAACGCGTAAATAAAAAAGAAAATAAATGTAATTAAAATTATGCTGGCTGATTAAATTGAGAATCATACTCCATGTCATAATGGCAAAAAAGGACCTTTAGCTTCCTTTTTATATAGTGTCAAATCCCACCCAGAGTGGGTCAGGTAGGACCAGTTACATTTAGTGCTGTGACCCGGATGGGAGTGAGGTTTAGGGTGGTGAGTATAACGAACGTAGGCCAGTAAGAGTGGTGCGTGTAAACCTCACTTCTCTGGCCTCAAGAGGCGCGCTAGCTAACGGCTGTGGTCTTAAACATCCTTGTTAGTGAATCCTGCTCTGAGCGGGACCGGTTGGGTACACATACATGGCCTTAAGGGTAAAATAAAGGCAATTAGGTTATATCAGTTGTAATGTTGTTACTTTTGTCAAAAGATTCAGCCATAATTATTTTATTGAACAAAGTTTCATATAGTATTATTACAACAGTAAGTTAGAATCCTCAAATTATTCATAAAATATCCCCAATTTTAAATTTAGTTTAAAAGAATTCATCAAAATGAAAAGCACAAGGTTAATGAACAAAATACGAGTTTAAATAAATGGATAGAGGGAACATACCTCTTGTAGTAAAGGAGATCATGATGTCAGCTGTGCCGCTGTAGATACGGGTGAATCTCAGAGGAGTGACATCTGCCCATACTTGCAGGGCTCTTTTGATGGAATCATCCACCTCTGCTACTGACATGTCAGGGGTGTAGTTCTCAATCCTGTGGAAAAGGACCGCAGTCGGTTTCTGCTTCTCTTTTTGCTGTTACACCAAGAGAACTGATATCATACACACCTGTAGGTGAGCTTGTTGGTCTGCCATTTGGGTCTTTCTCCAGAGGTGGAGTACGCAGCAACATCTGGAACTCCACAGCGGGGCTTCTTCATCACCTCCAGTGTTGCTTTGTCCAGCCGTCCAGTGACCTTAAGCCCAAAAAACTTCTGCATCTCTTTCAATTTCTCAGGCAGTGGATCCACTAGTGAAAATTAAAATCAAATTATTAAAATATATTGAAGTACATCTATTTTGTGCAAAGTATACTACAAAAAAACAAACAAAAAAAACAGAGCACAATGTACTGTAATAATTTTCCAAATATATTTAATAATTTTCCATATATATATATATACTCCATTTAAAGTTTAATTATAATTTTATATCTAGTTTTGATTTAAATGTCAATAAATATGGTAATGGGTTTGAAGTATATACTTAGTATAAAATAAATGTATTTTAATTGATTTTGGTATTTTTACCAGGGGCCGGCTCTCGGGATTCAGGATTAGGGAGTCTATATTCCAGTTTGTAGAAGCTCGTCAGGTAATTCTAAAGAATACAAAAACAGAATTATTTGAAGAATTAAGCCTATGACCAAAGAGAAAATTAATAAGCATATAAACCCCAAACCTTTGCAATGTCATAATCATCAACAGGCTTTTCAATCGGTACTGCGCGAATAACAAGCACCAGACTTGCAAAAAAACACAGCTGCCGGTGAAACCTCATGTTGAGTTGCTTCTTAAGATCGTGTGCTTTTACTTCTGATAGATAAGGGGTTGAAGGAGGCTTATATACTCTTAAAACTGTGAGTGTTGAGCAACAGGTGAAATTATCAGCCACAAACATCTGTGAGTAACCCATTAAACTGACAGCCAAGACAATAATAACAGGATTTTCAACTTTCTTGACACAGCCTTTTCCTCCTCGCCCAGATATTTGTATTATTTCTCTTTCTCATGCCTTTATTTAACGGCATTTCTAAGTGTTTCTATGAATTATAAACAAAAATAAATAAATAAATGTGATGGTTGTGGTGGGAATTCTGGCAATGGTCATTTATACATTTTACTCGGTTTACCTATTTAAACCACCTCCTCTCATATCCTCAAAAGGAAGAATGGTGACTTTATTTACTTATAGAATAGTAAAAGTTGCATTTAGGGTTTCTGTTAGAGTTTGGTTGTTCTAAATGCAATGTGCTTCATTTCAGAACAAAAGAAATAAATGGGAAATCCCCAATCTTAAGAAGAAAGCTTGGCATGTATGTGCAAAGAGAGTGAGGTGTGCTTGGGTGTTATGTAAGATCTGCAGGTAACGGCAATCATCACTCTTTATTGTCAGACGAATGAGTAATATTTTACAATGAATACACAGATGGTGACTGTGGCTTTCTATCAATAATGCATATAAGCTCATAAAATATGTCATGAAAGTTGTCCATATGGCTTGTGCAGTAGCCTATTTATATTTTTACACTCCAATCTCAGAGGAGTTACATCTGCCCTTTCAGGGCTCTTTTGATGGAATCATCCACCTCTGCTACTGACATGTCAGGGGTGTAGTTCTCAATCCTAGGAAAAGGACCACAGTCGGTTTCTGCTTCTCTTTTTTCTGTGACACCAAGATAACTGATATAATACACACCTGTAGGTGAGCTTGTTGGTCTGCCATTTGGGTCCATCTCCAAAGGTGGAGTAGGCAGCAACATCTGGAACTCCACAGCGTGGCTTCTTCATCACCTCCAGTGTTTCTTTGTCCAGCCTTCCAGTGACCTTAAGCCCAAAAAACTCCTGCATCTCTTTCAATTTCTTAGGCAGTGGATCCACCAGTGAAAATTAAAATCAAATTATTAAAATGTTATTAAAATGTATTGAAGTGCATTTATTTTGTGCTAGGTGAGGTGTTGAGAAACAGCTCAAAGTATTACCATTATTATCTTATTATATTATTAACAAGAACAGCCTGGCAGGAGAATAACAATCTCCTGTATAGATACAGGCTACATCGAAAATGATGTGGTGGTGGAAATACAGAACATGGATTAACTGAAGATTCTGACTGAAGAGTCAGTCAGACAGTAAAGTGGAGATTCCGGATTTGTGTGATACTGTAACATATAGATCCACTGGAGGCAAATGTTCAGAACCCATGTGCAGCATTTATTTATCCAAACATAAATCCTAACATAACTCAAAACTTGGCAAAACAACAAACAAAACTTGGCTTGACAATAAACTTGGCTTGATTAAACATAACAGACTTGAGAACACTCACCACCAACGGGTACAACGTTAATAACAGACAAAGACACATGGCAAACATGAAGGCTTAAATACACACACTAATGACAAGACAAGTGACACCTGTGAACAGTGATTAAACAATGAACCAATGACAGGACAAGACACAAGATTACATAAGGGCATGGGAGTCACATGACAATGAAACACATGACAAAACCAGGAAACTGAAAGGACAAGACAAACTAGAAACATGACAGTAAACTTGATGAACTAAACACATGAAACATGAACCAACACCAAAACACCATGTGACAGATCCCCCCCTCTATGGGCGGCCCCTGACGCCCAAACAACACCAACACATCAATAACCTATCAAAGAGTCTTAACAAAAAGTCTTGGGGGGCGGTCTTGGGGGAGGGATGGTGGGCCAGGCCCGTGCAGGGGCACCGGACCCAGACATGACCTGGACGGGCCTGGGAGCGTGGGCGGACCTGGACCCTGTGGCGTGGGCGGACCTGGACCCTGTGGCGTGGGCGGACCAGGACCCTGTGGCGTGGGCGGACCAGGACCCTGTGGCGTGGGCGGACCCTGTGGCGTGGGCGGACCCTGTGGCGTGGGCGGACCTGGACCCTGTGGCGTGGGCGGACCTGGACCCTGTGGCGTGGGCGGACCCTGTGGCGTGGGCGGACCTGGACCCTGTGGCGTGGGCGGACCTGGACCCTGTGGCGTGGGCGGACCTAGACCCTGTGGCGTGGGCGGACCTAGACCCTGTGGCGTGGGCGGACCTAGACCCTGTGGCGTGGGCCGACCTGGACCCTGTGGCGTGGGCGGACCCTGTGGCGTGGGCGGACCAGGACCCTCAGGCGTGGGAGGACCTGGACCCTTAGGCGTGGGTGGCCATGGCGGCAACGGCAGTTCATCAGGCCATGGCGGCAACGACAGTTCATCAGGCCATGGCGGTAACGACAGTTCATCAGGCCATGGCGGTAATGGCGGTTCAGGTGCCCACAGAGGCGTGGCCTTCATGGCCTCCATGTACCCCTTGCCCCCCCCCAAAATTTTCTTGGGCGGGACAGCGGGGCCGTGGGCTGGAGCCTGGACGGGGCCTTGGGCTGGAGCCTGGACGGGGCCTTGGGCTGGAGCCTGGACGGGGCCTTGGGCTGGAGCCTGGACGGGGCCTTGGGCTGGAGCCTGGACGGGGCCTTGGGCTGGAGCCTGGACGTGGGCTGGAGCATGGACGTGGGCTGGAGCATGGACGTGGGCTGGAGCATGGACGTGGGCTGGAGCATGGACGTGGGCTGGAGCATGGACGTGGGCTGGAGCATGGACGTGGGCTGGAGCATGGACGTGGGCTGGGCTCACTGGGGTGGAGAGTACTGTGGGAACGTGGAGCTCCTCATCCACCGTTCCCACAGTAAAAGATGAGCCACTCAACTGAAGTGCATAGTCAATATATCCAGCTAGAGTTCCTGGAGAATTGCTCTCTGGCATCAAATACCTTAAAAGGTCATTAAGTCCATTTAAGAAAATACCCTTGAGGGCAACATCATTAAAGTTCACCTGGTAGCACAGTCCACAAAACTCCTCCACATAGTTCTCTATGGCTTGGTTTCCCTGGCGTAGACGAAGCAAGGATACAACTGCTGGGTCCATTTTGTAGGCCTGTTATTCTGTAACATATAGATCCACTGGAGGCAAGTTGTTGGACCCAAGTGCAGCATTTATTTATCCAAACATAAATCCTAACATAACTCAAAACTTGGCAAAACAACAAACAAAACTTGGCTTGACAATAAACTTGGCTTGATTAAACATAACAGACTTGAGAACACTCACCACCAACGGGTACAACGTTAATAACAGACAAAGACACATGGCAAACATGAAGGCTTAAATACACACACTAATGACAAGACAAGTGACACCTGTGAACAGTGATTAAACAATGAACCAATGACAGGACAAGACACAAGATTACATAAGGGCATGGGAGTCACATGACAATGAAACACATGACAAAACCAGGAAACTGAAAGGACAAGACAAACTAGAAACATGACAGTAAACTTGATGAACTAAACACATGAAACATGAACCAACACCAAAACACCATGTGACAGATACAGAGAGACATAAGGAGGATGTTAAAGGAAACATCTTTATCTGTCATTAAATTAATGTTACGTTGACATCGCCCTTGAAAACAGTTGAGATGTCATTTGTACTTATCCCAAACACAGGAGTTTCTTCTTTTTAGGTGTGTAGGAAATGTTTCCTGCCTTAAACATGTTGACAAATAACACATTCTCACTCCCAACTCATCTCATTTTGATGCATCATTTTTTCGATGCACAGGGTACTCCACTGATTTCAATGAGAAACATTTGTCATCATACACAGATGCGTTGGGCATGTGAATGTTATCATGATTAAATTATTCATTGGGTTATAATTTTTCCATTATGTACATGTTGGAGTGTGATTCTCAATTTAATTAGCCAGCATAATTATATTTGCATTTATTTATTTATTTATTTATTTTTATTTACACTATTCAGACCCGTTTGAAACAGTAGCCCAACCCCGTCCCCTAAACTTATCCATTTGTGCATTATATGATATAAAACACAGGATATTACAGACCAAAGGCAAACTTTATTGAAAAAGTACAATTACTCCAACTGTTCTGAGACAAATGTTTGTGTGAAGACCCAAAAGCAATCACCGTCTACATCCGTGCGCGCCCCGGTATTGTGACAAATGCGAATTATATCGGTATGAAATAGCACAGAAGAAGTCTCATTCAGAACACATCGCAATGTTCGGCATCAGTTCACGTGTGCATGTTGGTGAGTTATAAATATTATGTTCTAATATATTTTTTTCGTTATTGATCAGTACAGTGAGCAGCGAGGCTGATGGGCCGTGAGAGTGGGATGAGGCCGCGGTCATTAATGATGATGAGCGCCAGCTGCGCACCGCATCGGCCTCGTGTCTCACGGAGGAATGACGGGAGCATAAAGGAGGAGCGACAGACGAGAAGGACGAGAGAGGACCAGGCCTGGATTTTACGTTGTGTTTTGTTTACGTTTGGTTATGTGTGTGTACTTTCATTTTATTTATTTGATTAAAGTCTTTTAAATATTTGCTGGTTCCCGCCTCATTCTTCCCATATTAACGAACTCTACTACAATCAGATTATGTTCAGACACTGCATTATATCTATCATCTCCACTGAGGTTTTGCATTTATTTGCTTTCTAAATCAACACACCTTGCTAATAGGGTGATTAAACACTGTCACGTGACGTTCTATAGACCTTCAATCATTTATTCATATTTAATAATAATTACCAGTGTAGTTCCAAAGTGGCATTTGTAGTAGAAGCACAATAATAACAACACTTGCTATGCTTTTACCACAGTAACCTTAGTTTTAATGGTGTAGTAAATTATACTAAAAGGACAGTAACCTCAAAACTTACCATGCTTTTACCACAATATTGGTAGTTTTAATGTGATGTTTGTTGTAAATAGACAATAACCACAACACTTACCATGCTTTAAATGCCTTTTAATGTAAAATCCCAAAATTGTAATGTAAATAGTACTTTTTTCTGTGTATAATGCTATTATATATTAAGATTTTACCTTTTTTTTACCTGAAAATACCAAAAGGGCCTTACGGACTCAGCCCATTCTTGGAGAAGAAACGGAAAAGACAGAAAGCTGCAACAGCAAATATTGCAATGGTATGTGTTGGTTTGAACATTTTATCAAACATTTTATCAAGCATTTGTTGTTGCTTAAACTTATTCTAACGAATCGTGATTTTTGTAAATCAGATGTGCCCCTTCTTGGAAAGTAGTCGGATGTCCCACACACTGTCAGAAAGTTTATATTAAGTCCATTGTATTCTTTAAAATTGTTACAAATTGGGCCATATCTGTTGTCTGGCTATCACCAGACCAAACTTTTCAAATTTGACATTGGTCTGGGGAGTCTGCTCTGTTTCTACTGCATAAGAGGCGTGATCAACGGGAATAGTTCAAATGACTCTGTATGAAATTGGATAGTCCTTCAACCAATCAGACCAGTCGATTGCCTCAAATTTTTTAAGTTGATTAACTTAAAAGTCACAATTTTCCAGAACTTAAAAAGTTGGATTACCTGCTACTGGTACCTTTTGATAACAGTTAAATTAAAGTGCTCATTTAGCTCAACTCAAATATTTGCAGTTCCCTTTCAGTCGGTCACGTTCGACGTACGTCGGAACTGACCGACGAATTGGGATCTGTTTCAGAGACCAATCTACTTTGAGTGTATTAAAAACGAGCCAATGGACATTGGCATGCGGTGCACGCATTCCACGCGCCGCCCCGCATTGCGGGTATAAATACGGAAGTGGAAGTACCGCATATTGCTTTCAACTTCGGAGCCGAGCTTTCATGCTTCCTGCGAAGAGTGTGTTCTACGAACGAGTTTCAAGACATTACGAGAGAAGATCAGCTTACCTGTTCCTGTGTCGGTGTGACGGTGCTGTACAGCGGTGGTCGCGACCAGAAGTGAAACTGTTGGTTCGCTGGGCGTTTCCCTCTGAGTGCTTACAGCGGGCTTGCACCTTTAAACCGCTGTAAGCCGCGGCTATTCCCCTGTGTGCCTCGGCACGTTCGGAGCGGTTTTCTCTTCTCTCTGTCACTAAAAGAGCAACACGGTTTGACCCTGCGTCTTTTTCAAGATGTCATTCAAACCGTGTGTCTCTGGATGCGGTTGTTTCCTGTCCTCATTTGACGGCCACGATCTCTCTCGCATATAAACATGTGAGATTGCTTTCGTGGGTGATCCATGCTCTCTCAGGAGAGCATGGTCACGTCGGCGCGTTGTTCGTATCACCTTTCTCGTAAAGGCTGAGCGTTCAGCGCGCCGTGTGCCGTCTCGTGCCGGCTGATAGCGGGGGTTGTCACAGCAACCCAGCGCGTCACTCTGCGCTCTGATGCGCGGTCGAGACTATGAAACCTCAAACGGGGTTGAGTCCCTTCACTTATTCCCCGATCTAGTTTCTTTTCTGGGGCTCCAGAAAAGGATTACTTTGGCTAATAAGCGCTGGTGACCTGAGGATTACAGTGGGGCTTCCCCGCCGAGTACATCTCTTCGGGCCCCCACTCCTCTATCGCATCACGAGCGTGCTGAGACTTTGTTTGTGGGTGGTTCATGTTCTCTCACGAGAACATGACCACGTCGGCGCGTTGTTCACCTTGCTCTTTCATAGGGGCTGGATTGTTCAGCGCGCCGTGTGCCGTCAAGTCTGATGGCCACGCTCATTGTCTCACATGCCTGCTGGTAGCTTACAGATGGGATTGCTGGTCCTTTAAAAAAAAAAAAAAAAAAAGGGGATCTAGCGTTTCATTTGGCGCTCTGGCGGAGGACAGATGTCAATTGCTGCATCCGAGAGAGGGCTGTTATGCGCTGGAAATGATAATGCTGAGTTTCCCACTATAATGGTGTGTGCTCATGCTGAATCAGATTCAGAGTTGTCAGCAATGCTTTCCGGGGTGGCTGCCCGGATGTGCATTGGAAAAATTTAACAGCATGGAACTATTTGGTGTCAAAATATGGAACACCAAAATGGCCATAACCTGTATAAGTTTTTCCCTCTCTCACTGCCCTCTGTCCTGCATGCATGAGGTTAGTCCCGACCCAGGGGTTATGCAGGAACTGCGTGCGGTGATGGACCTCGCTCTCCGGAGTGACGAAAGTCACTGCACGCTCCCTGGGTCAGGCGATGTCCACGTCAGTGGTCCAGGAAGCTGGGGCTAAACCTGGCAGATATGCGTGAGCCCGACGAAGTTCGGTTCCTCATCGCCCCTGTCTGTCAGGCTGGCCTCTTCGGCGACGCCAACGAGAACTTCGCCCAGCAGTTCTTGGTGGCCCAGAAGCAGACGGAGGTGGCAAAAAAAAAAAAAAAAAAAAAAAAAAAAAAAAAAACCTGCCCCGACGACCAGCTGCTGCCTACACCCAGTCGTCGGCCGCAGTACCTCCATCTGCTTGTCGCCGAGGGCGCCACCCTGCGTCCGCCTCCATCCAGGCAGCAGGTGGCCGGGCGCAAGGGAGGTGCCCAACCCGTCCAGGGTCCCGCGAGCCTGCTAGCAAACACAAGGGCAAGCAACCCTGAAACGGGCAGCCCAGCGAGAGAGGAATTGCTCGGGGAGACGGTGTCCGCACCCCTCCCTCCCCCGGAGGAGGACCGGGGGGAGAATATTTTTTTGGTTTCGGTCCTGCCTTTGGCTCCCCGGAGTCCAGCGGTACCCACATTCTCAGAGCAGTTCTTCCCTCCCTGAGCCCAGAGAGGGACAGGTTGGCAGTGTGCGACGCCCCCGGGCCTTGCCACTCCTTTCCTCCCCTCTCACCCCTCGCCAGGCGGCAGCAGATTGGGCACCGAGGACGCCCCCGGGCCTTCTCACCCACTCTCTGCCCTACCTGGAGTATTCAGGCAACACTCCGGGCCGCCTCCGGGCCTCCCGAGTCGGGTCTGAATACTCCACCTCGCTGCCTCACCCCGGGTACGTCTGTGGTGCCGTTGATCCCGCTAGTTCGGTCTCTGGGGGCCTGGCTAGGTCTCCCCAGGCCGTCTCGCTGGCTCATCCGTACCATCAGACTCGGCTATGCGATTCAATTCGCACGCCGGCCTCCCAAGTACAGGGGCATCCTCTTCACCTCCATGCGGAGCAGCGATGCCCATGTCTTGCGGTCCGAGATCGATGTCCTGCTGGCGAAGGGCGCGGTCGAGCCGGTTCCTCCTGCCGATATGAGGTCGGGTTCTACAGCCCCTACTTCATTGTACCCAAGAAGGGGGTGGGTTAAGACCAATCTTGGACCTGCGCATTCTGAATCGGGCCCTGCACAAGCTTCCGTTCAAAATGTTAACGCAGAAACGCATTTTCCAATGCATCCGTCCCTGAGATTGGTTCGCAGCGATCGACCTGAAGGACGCGTACTTTCATGTCTCTATCCTTCCTCGACACAGACCGTTCCTGCGCTTTGCGTTCGAGGGGAGGGCATATCAGTACAAAGTCTTGCCCTTCGGGCTGTCCCTGTCGCCTCGCGTCTTCACGAAGGTCGTCGAGGCAGCCATTGTTCCGCTCAGAGAACGCGGCGTTCGCTTACTCAACTATCTCGACGACTGGCTCATACTCGCCCAGTCTCGAGAGCAGTTGTGCGAACACAGGGACATGGTGCTAAGTCACCTCAGCCTGTTGGGACTTCGGGTCAACCGAGAGAAGAGCAAACTCTGCCCCGCGCAGAGTATCTCTTATCTCGGGATGGAGCTGGATTCGGTCAGCCGGACAGCGCGCCTCACTCCAGAGCGCGTCCGGTCAGTGTTGAACTGCTTGAATACGTTCAATGGCAGGACAGCGGCCCCACTGAAACTTTTTCAGAGGCTCCTGGGGCATATGGCATCCGCAGCCGCGGTAACGCCGCTCGGATTGCTTCATATGAGGCCGCTTCAACGCTGGTTACACGACCGAGTCCCGAGATGGGCGTGGCACAGCGGTCAGTACCGGGTCCCAGTGACTCCTTACTGTCGCCAAACCTTCAACCCGTGGTCAGACCCCTCGTTTCTCCGGGCCGGTGTGTCCTTAGAACAGGTGTCCAGGCATGCTGTGGTCTTCACGGATGCCTCATCCACGGGCTGGGGGGCCACGTACAATGGGCACGTGGTTTCGGGTCTGTGGACGGGACCCCAACTGCGTTGGCATATCAATTGCCTAGAGCTTCTGGCGGTACGGCTTGCCTTGGCCCGGTTCAAGAAACCGCTCCAGGGCAAACACGTACTGGTCCGTTCGGACAGCACTGCGGCCGTTGCGTACATCAACCGACAGGGTGGTCTACGCTCCCGTTGCATGCTCCGGCTCGCCCGCCATCTCCTCCTGTGGAGTCAGAAGTTTGTGAGGTCACTTCGTGCTATTCACATCCCAGGTGCGCTGAACCAGACAGCCGACGAGCTCTCTCGTCAGTCGACACCTCCGGGCGAATGGCGACTCCACCCCCGGAGCGTCCAACTGATATGGGACCACTTCGGCGTTGCACAGGTAGACCTGTTCGCTTCCCCGGAGTCGACCCATTGCCAGTGGTACCACTCCCTGACCGGAGGTACCTTAGGCATAGATGCACTGGCGCACAGCTGGCCCCGGGACCTACACAAATATGCGTTTCCCCCAGTGAGCCTTCTTGCACAGACTCTGTGCAAGATCAGGGAGGACGAGGAGCAGGTCTTGTTAGTTGCGCCCTATTGGCCCAACCGGACCTGGTTCCCCGAACTTACTCTCCTCGCGACAGCCCCTCCCTGGCCGATTCCCCTGAGCAAGGACCTTCTTTCTCAGGGACGGGGCACTCTATGGCACCCGCGTCCAGACCTCTGGAAACTCCATGTCTGGTCCCTGGACGGGACGTGGAGGTTCTAGATGGCCTACCACAAGCTGTGGTAGATACCATCGCTTCAGCTAGAGCCCCCTCTACGAGGCGCCTCTATGCTCTGAAGTGGAACCTGTTCGTCGTTTGGTGCTCTTCCCGCCAGGAAGACCCCCGGAAGTGTTCGATTAACTTTGTGCTTTCCTTCCTGCAGGATGGGTTGGAGCGGCGGCTGTCACCCTCCACCCTCAAAGTGTACGTCGCTGCAATAGCGGCGTATCACGATGCAGTAGATGGTAAATCCGTTGGTAGGCACGACTTAATCGTCAGGTTCCTCAGAGGTGCGAGGAGACTAAATCCTCCTCGTTCTACCTCGTTACCCTCTTGGGACTTAGCCCTGGTGCTTAGAGCACTCCAGGGTCCTCCTTTTGAGCCTTTGCAGTCAGTCGAGCTAAAAATCCTGTCCATGAAGACAGTCCTCCTGACCGCATTGGCCTCAATCAAGAGGGTGGGGGACCTGCATGCGCTTTCGGTCGACGAATCGTGCCTAAAATTCGGGCCGGCCAACTGTCACGTTGTCCTGAGACACGGGCCTGGATATGTGCCCAAGGTTCCTACCACTCCCTTTCGGGACCAGGTAGTGAACCTGCAAGCGCTGCCTTCGGAGGAGGCAGACCCAGCCCTAGCTTTGTTATGTCCCGTCCGCGCTCTTCACGCTTACGTTGACCGGACTCAGAGCTTCAGATCCTCACAGCAGCTCTTCGTCTGTTACGGAGGTCAGCAGAAGGGAAAGGCTGTCTCCAAGCAGAGGTTGGCCCACTGGATAGTGGATGCCATTGTCTTGGCTTACCAGTCCCAAGACCTACCTTGCCCGTTCGGGGTGCGAGCGCACTCAACAAGGAGTGTTGCTTCATCCTGGGCGCTGGCTCAAGGTGCCTCGCTGACAGACATGTAGAGCTGCGGGCTGGGCGACACCTAACACGTTCGCTAGATTTTATAGCCTCCGTGTAGAGCCGGTATCTTCCCGCATCCTCGCCCCCCAGGGCCAGTAGCGCTAAGTACCCGTTCTAGTGTCGGCTTGCAACGCCACTCCCGCCTCCGGGCCGGATACGTGCGTCTATTCTTGCTCCAGTTGTGTTCCCCGGAAACGGCTAACCCTGTGAGTTCCTCCGTCACCCCTGCGGTGCCAGACGTTCCGGCCGTCTGGCGCCAGGCCTGCACCCGTATGCTTGTGGAACGTGTGTGTAGGCTGGGTTCCATATGTTGCGGTCCCCTCACGGCTACCCCATATGCGTATTCTCCACGGTATTTGCTACCCTGCTCGGTTAGCCCCGTGTCTTTCCCTCGACAGAGCCCGCTCTGTCATCTCTGGGATGTGTTCTTCCCCCCCTGGGATCAGGTTGGGTCCACCCCAGAGATTTTCCATAGTTGCACTACCCTAGGTTAGGTTAGTCCTGATGCGTATTTCCACCTCTCCTTCCATTGAAGGATGTGGCTCCGCAGCGTACCATCTCCCGAGACGGGCACGCTTTCCCAGCGTTATCCAATAGTCACGCTGAGTGGGTCTTGCAGGAACAGCAGTGACTGTCCTTCCCTGCCGGGAGCCCTGACTCCCACTCCAACTTAGGAGTGGTCCAGCGAGCTCAGGCAGGGCGCTGGAAGGGCCAGCATCCCTGGCGTTTTGGTAGGGATTCCAATTCGTCGGTCAGTTCCGACGTACGTCGAACGTGACCGACTGAAAGGGAACGTCTCGGTTACGTATGTAACCCTCGTTCCCTGAAGGAGGGAACGGAGACGTACGTCCCGTCGCCAGGTGCTGTGCTTCAGCTGAAGGCCCGAGCCACTCTTCTCGGCTCCTCAGTTGAAAACAATATGCGGTACTTCCACTTCCGTATTTATACCCGCAATGCGGGGCAGCGCGTGGAATGCGTGCACCGCATGCCAATGTCCATTGGCTCGTTTTTAATACACTCGAAGTAGATTGGTCTCTGAAACAGATCCCAATTCGTCGGTCAGTTCCGACGTACGTCTCCGTTCCCTCCTTCAGGGAACGAGGGTTACATACGTAACCGAGACGTTAATATGACTTACAGTTTTCTGTTAAGGCAACTCAATTATTTTCAGTTATTATAACAAAGTTTTGAGTTTTCACAGAACTTTAAAAAATAAGTACACAACCACACCATTTTATGTTAACAAAACTAAATTTTTATTGGTTTGTGTTGTCATTGTTTTAAGTATACGTTAGTCAAATATGTTGAGTTTGTTTACTTAAAAACATGTGAATCAAAACTTTAAATTTTGAGGCAATTGAACAGTATTTTCTTGCCCACTCACTTTTAGCACACTGCAATGTTTAAATGAAATATAAAAAATAAATAACCATTTATAAATTAAAATAAATAGAACAAAAAAATAATTAAAAAATATACTGAGCTGCAAAAAGAAGATTACCTGATTATTTGCAAAATAGTTGTTGTGTAGTTTGGGCCTATTGACTGAACGTGCAGTAACTTTTTGAGGCATTACTTAGACAAAAGGAGATAACTTTGAACTAGCCTTTTATAATGCTTTACCCTGCAGCCTTCTTTCAGATGAGTTTCTACATCATCAAGTCATTCTTGAGGGTCTGCAACCTGGTTGACAGTTTACCACTTTCCAGACAAAGTAAAATCTTTTGAGTGAACTCAAAAGTGTTGGTCAGTGCTTTGGGATAATTGAGGTGTAGTGCATAGATAAGTCCAAAGATTACCAAGAAGGCATCGTCAATTCTGGGGAGGCTGACCACGGCCTCACTTTCAATGCTGACAGAGATTCTCACAGGGTGGTAGTGAACTGGACTTGTGTCATGGTCACTGATGACTGTAAGGAGGCCTACTTCAACACCATCAAGCTCGGGCTCAGACTCATCCTGAATGAATAAAAAAGAGACACTACTCACAAACTAACACATGGAAAAGAACAGCTGACATAATTTATCTTTCTTTAACCAAGTCCCATTGAAATCCAATACCTCTTTTACAAGGGAGACCTGGGTCTCATTCTAAGAGGTGAAAAAAATAACATCCATGTTCTGCACTAGGGATTTTTTGAAGTCGACTGTTATGACATCAAAGTCGAGTCGACGTTGACTAGTCACTCACGTCATTCATAAAAACACAAGAGATGGGACTGCTTTGCAACATGCCCCAATTTGCAATTTATTAGCAGAAAATGATACAGATGCTGAGACAGTTCATATGTCGCAACTTAACAGTAACAATGCAACAATAACTCCCGTTTTAGTGCAACATTTTTTAGTGATGCATTATGTTGCAAGATATGCAAGATAGGCTGTAAGCCCTCTCACTGTCACAGTCCTGCTCATTCACAGTTTTTACTTTTCGATCATGGTTTGCATGTTTAGTGAAGTTCGCAAAGACCCTCCCCCTTTAGTTACTGTTGCTATGTCCGACACACTGAAATATACATCGCGGAGCAGAGAGGACACTGACAACGTGCTGACAGACAGGACAGAGCAGGTTACTTTTAATATGAAACAAAGTCTCAACTTTCATATTTGGTCATTTTATAAAAATATTCAAACAATAAATACCGTTTTGTGGCTCTTTAATGTGTCTGACAGATCGCTGTAGAGCCTCAGTTAAAGCTGCTTGTGAACCGATCATCTCTTTCTTCTAGTTAATTTATAGCATCAAATAACATTGATTGAACATAAGAAGTAGTGTTGTTTTATCTGCGGAAAGACGTCAGTACACGCCGGTATTCAAGTTCAAATCATTCAACATTAATCTACTAACTCTCCTGACTGCTTTGTCGGACAGAAATGGCGGATTCTGCGGATTATGATTGGTCAGATCGCTTGTCAATCAAACTGACTGCTGTCAAGATGATTTGCATTCCTCACTTAACGTTAGCGGATGCCTTTTCAGATGAGTGTGCATTGCACTTGTACTTTTGTTGTACTTCAGGACACTTACTTTCCAAGTGACATTTTTACAAGCTTCATCTTTAGTGAAGTATTTCCACACACTTGATGGTGACAATTATAGTGTCACATGATCAACGTCAAGCTTAAAGTTTCACAGCTTTGCATTAAGGTCGACTAGTCGGTTCAACCCCTACTGCACACATGAATCAGCCAAATTACCAGAGATTCTAAATGGTGTTAGATAGACTGAAACCAATCTAAAGCTAAAGTAAATGTCTTACAGAAAAGTGGTTAGTGGTTTAACTAACGTCTAATTTTCTAACACCACCTTTAAGCGGGGAATGAGCGTGTGATTCCTAGATCTATCCGTCGTCAAATTATTCAGTGAGTCTGGTAATACAAGACTCCTGTGATAAGCCAGTGAATGTATACGCTCTCTGAAACAAACACATCAACAAATGTATAAAATAAGCAAAAGTCAATAAATATTAACACTAAAAACTTACAGTAAGTCCATTGATGCTGACTGCTGCCGCGTAGGTAGTAACTTTATGCAGCCCTTCTGTTGTTGCTTGCTTCTCGCCACCCGCGTACAAACTGTTCCACCCGCGTACAAACAGGGACCATCCTGGTGGTGGTGGGGAGGATGGAGGTAAATGTTGGCGTCAGCATCTGCGAACTAAGACATGTGTAAGTGATCTTTCATACTCCGAGTATTAGGACATGATTGGTTAGGTCTGAATGTAATAAGTTACGTAACATTGAATCTTCCTTGCAGAACTTACGCTAACTGTTAATTTAACTTAACTAATTTGTTTAATTTAAGTTTGTCCTACTCAAATCAATTAAAGGTAGGGTAGGTAGGATTTGGTTAAAAAAACGTTTTTTCCAAATTTGTTTAAACTTTCTTTATATATCAATACATAATTAAAATGTAAGTACTCAGAAAAGGAAAGTATAAAAATTGAGTGTCTGTAGACGTCTCACGACTGTTTTAAAGACAGCTCATTATTTCCATTCACTCCACCTTCTCCCTTCTGGGCTCTTTCCAAAGCCACGCCCCCAAAACACATGAACGCGCTACGCCGACCGCGATCAGCTCAGCTGAAATACGCATTATTTACCCGAGACGAGCGGAGAAGAAGTGCATGTAGTGACATCATGTCAGAATCACATATAATAAAAAATCTAACTTTATCATTATGAATATAAACAAATAAGATGTCTTTTAGTACTCACTATCAAGCTAGAATAATGATACTGGTAAAGTTTAAAATACACACACAACACAGTGTCTACGACACACACAGATACAAGATAAAAACATCAACATAAACATTGGTAGAGTATATAAAAACAAACCAAGGGCCGAAATAAACGTGCAGGTAAAGTTCCCGGTGAACATGGTAAAAGAGTTTAGACAGAGGGTAGTAGCTAAAGCTAACTTAGTTCTAAAAAAAGTTCCTAGATGCGGTGTACTAGCTTTTACACATGCATTTTGTTATCTAAAGTTACACTTTGCGAAATTCAACACAAATTCTTTTTCTCATAGCTTTATTTATGAATATTTTTTTTTTTATCTGTGTATATTGTACTTCTATGTATATTTTCATCTGTGTTGTATTTTTTTTTTCTTTTTTTCTTTAATATTGCACTGTCCTTGGAGCGGACCTGACTTTCATTTCACTGCTGGTTATATATGCTCTATATAATTGTGTATGTGACAAATAAATCTCTTGAATCTTGAATCTTGACAGCGATCAACTTGAGCAAAGCATATTGAGTATTTATCATCTCTACTAATGGTTCGCTAAGTGTATAACATTGTAACTTTATGCTAAGTAATGTTATGTTAGCTATATTAGGCAGCTACGTGTGCTAGTGAGACATGCTTCATGAAAACATAAACCAAAAAAATGATTACCTGTCCAGCTGAAATACAGCCTCTTGAACTCAAATCAAACGGGTGCGCCAGGGTTGCCAGGTTTTCACAACAAAATCCGCCCAATTGCTACTCAAAACTAGCCCAAAACAAGCCCAATCGTGTTTGGGGGGTAAAATATGTGTCTTTTTGGTAGGGCTGCCTGCTAAAATTCGCAAATCCCGGGGAAAAATATCCCATAATTGGGGCCGCTTCAACCCGCGGACATGAAAAACAGCCCGCGGCAACAGTGTTTGAAGTAGCCCGACTTGGCAACACTGGGGCGCGCGCATGTGGGCAGATCCTGGAGCAAAAGCGGTGGTAGCCATGGTAGCGAGAGAGAGTGACAGTCGCCCAAGCCAATCACTTGTTTCGGCCCAAACGAAAATAATGAGCGGTATTTATTGCAGATTAAAAAGTCTATAGTCACTCAATTTTTATACTCTCTTTTTCAGAGTACTTAAATTTTAATTATGTATTGACATATAAAGAAAGTTTAAACAAATTTGGACAAAAGTGTTTTAGATCATTCTTACCTACCCCACCTTTAAGTATTTTGAGCATTAGGGTTTACAGTGTTGTGTTAAACCCGCCAATAAGGCGTAAGGGAACCTAAGCAGTTAGTGGAAATTTTCCCATTCATTTAAGTTGGCATGGCTCACGTAAGCACTCGGTGGGATCGCTGCACCAAAAGGACGCCCATTTCTCAATCGAGTGCATTGTTAAGTGGACACTTTACCCTTACCTGTAAAAGGGAATTCCCTTACTAAGACGTGTTCGAACAGCTTAACTGATTGGCGTGGAAGCAGTTTGTTTTTTTAGGGGCGAGCCGACGCCTCTGGGCTCATCGGGCCACTCCCCGGACCCATGAAGGGAAGTGCCCGTGTTCCTAGAACCCCCGAGTGGTTGGGAGCATTTCCGTTGTGTTGTGGCTTTTTCGTTGTGTTGTGGCTTGTTTCCGTTGTGTTGTGTCTTGATTCCGTTGTGTTGTGGCTTGATTTATTTGTATTGTGGCTTTTTCGATGTGTTGTGGCTTGTTTTCGTTGTGTTGTGAACATATGTTTGCTTTTTATATTGCGTTGCATTGTGCACTACTGGGCCACTGTACAGGTGGGATCCGGTTGGAAAAAAGTCCCGTCTGTAACTTATTTGACGGGGCCCCTGTAGGCAGTCCGTGGACAATGCATAATTTGGTCATATTTCATATTTACAGTGGTTTTATGAGGTAAATCCAACTGTACACCACACAGGGGACACAGTACAAAACAATGACGTCCATTACAGCTAATAATTATGCATCGTTAGCCTAAAATTGAATTGTACACTGACTGAATACAGGGGCCCCGTCGAATAGACAACAGGTGGGATGCTGTTTTGGACTTAGTTTTTTGGAGTAGATGAATTCTTGGAAACGTTTTGTCTGATTTTTAGGAAACATCAACACATTTGGTAAAGTATACCTGTAACTTATTTGACAGGGCTCCTGTATGCAGTCCGTGGACAATGCATAATTTGGTCTATTTCATATTTACAGTGGTTTTATGAGGAAAACCCAAATGTACACCACACAGGGGACACAGTACAACACAATGATGTACGTTAAATTATTTATTTTATTTTATGTTTTTATTTATTTAAAAAGGGACAGTGTACATTAATCAACATTCATGAATCTAAATCTACCCAAATTAGCCCAAAGGCTAGTTTTCATTGTTAGTCCCTTTGCCAGATGTTATTTGGGTTATTACAGCTATTAATTATGCATCGTTAGCCTAAAATGTAACCGTACACAAACTGCATACAGGGGCCCTGTCGAATAGATCACAGGTGGGATCCGGTTGGAAAAAAGTCCCGTCTGTAACTTATTTGATGGAGGCCAGGAAAGCAGGTAGCCGTAGAATTTCCAGAGTTTTTTTGGAATTGGGTCACTCTCCAGGGGCCCGTTTCAGAAAGGAGGTTAAGTGAAAACTCTGAGTAGGTTAACCCTGAAATAAGGGAAACTCTGGGTTTTCTGTTTCAGAATGGGAGGTATGTCAAACCCGAGAAAGCAGGGTAAGCCAAGCCCGTTTCTGAAAGAGAGGTAACTTATACTCAGAGTCAGTTACCAGGGTAACTTACTCTGTGAACCTAACCTGGTCAGAAGCAGGTTCCCTTTCGAGGGAACTCGCACTGCATCGGGACGACGCTTTGGGGGTGCTCCCTTAGCATCAGCGAATCTGAAACCAGAATGCCAACTAGGCCAATCCGATTGGCGTGCGTGATGACGTCATCGTGACGGCATACCCGGAAGTATAAAAGGGTTGCTGGAGCGTAATGGCGGTAGTTATTGCTCTTCAGCATAGCGCTATCTGTTACTGTCTGTCTATTTACTGTTGTTTGTCAGTGAAAGTGTGTGAGAAAAGTGAAATGGAAAGTGTGAGAGTGAATGAATTCAAACAGTGTGTGCATCCGTGTCCCAGGTTCATGTCGGGCTCGGATACACACCTGCTTTGTGTGCACTGCCTGGGCGTCCAGCATGCCCAAGCGGCTCTCGAGGGAGCCGCTTGTGAGCATTGCGAAAAACTGACGCTCAGGGTGCTTCGCTCTCGGCTGGCTGCGTTTGATGAGGCCGGCCAGCCTCGTGAGCCTCGTGGTTCTGGACCCGCAGTCGCTGAGGCGGCTCGGCGTCGCAGATCATGGGGCTCACAGCGGGATTTGTCAGAGGGTTTCGGGACTGCTGCGGCACTTTCCCGATCCTCCTCTGACAGTTCCGAGGATCTTCCTCCCCGTGTGGAAGCCCGCGCTGCGGCTTCTTCCCCCGGGGTGGGAGGTCCGATGCTTATTCTCTCCGGTTCCGAGGAGCCGGAGGAAATAGGCACCGAGGCGGGGGATGAAGCAGGAATTGTTTCATCGCTTCATCCACCCGCCCAAGAGGAGCTGGTCGAGGTGTTGGCCCGGGCAGTGGTCAAATTAAATATAAGTTGGCCACAAGAGGCTCCGGAAATCCAGCTACCCAGCAGGCAGGATGACCGGTTCCTCTCACACCGGGTTCAAACACCTCGCCGGGGCCTGCCTTTTTTCCCGGATCTACACACCGAGGTGTGTAGATCATGGAAACGGCCCTATTCTTCGCGTGTTTGCAATCCCCCAGTATTGGACTATTCCAATGTTCTGGGGGCACGCGAAGCGGGCTATGGGGCGATGCCTCGGGTGGAGGAAGCTCTCGCGAGCTATCTTTCACCCGACTCTGCATCGTCCCTTAAGGCTCCGGTTTTGCCCACCAAACCCTGTCGGGACACCTCATCTTTGGTGGGCAAAGCATATATGGCGGCTGGTCGGGCTGGTGGTTCCCTGCACACATTATCAATTCTGCAGGCCTACCAGGCCGACCTCCTTAAAGAGTTGGACGAGGGAGATGGTCCCTCTCCGGAGGACATTCTGGAACTGAGGAAGGCTGCAGATTTGTCTCTCCGAGTCACCAAGGAGACGGCCCGCGCTATCGGCCGCTCCATGGCTTCCATGGTGACAGTGGAGAGACATCTCTGGCTGAATCTGTCGGGGATAAAGGATAAGGATAGAGCTTTTCTCCTGGACTCCCCGATCTCGCCTTCTGGGTTGTTTGGAGACGCGGTTAACACCGTCGTTTCCAGACACCAGGAGGCGAAGAAACAGTCAGCAGCCTTCCACCAGTATCTCCCTCGCCGCTCTAAACCTGGGAAGGCTGGCCCTAGCGGGCAGCCTCAGCCGTCATCCAGCTCCTCGCACCGAAAGGTGCAAAAGGAGAGCGTCGCTTCTAGAGCCCCTCCCCCGGGAGCCTGGCAACAGAGGCGGCGCTCTCAGCAGCAACCTTCAGCCCCTAAAGGCGATCTTCGGAACGTCCTTCAGGCGCGGAAGGCTGCTGGGAAGAAGTCCTAGCCACGGCTGGGCTTCTAAGAGCGGTCCCCCCCGCGGAGAAACAACCGAGGTTGTTTCCTCCGCGGCGCTCTGGGAAAATCGATGTGGTAATCCCGCCGTCTATGACGCTTCGGGCCACATCGATTTCCCGCGAACGCATGCTGCACCAGCCGCCTCTGGAAAGACCTGCGGCTGGTCAGCTCGCGCGTCCGCACACGGAGAACCGTTCCCAACTACTTCCTGCCGGTCAGCCGCTTCAGGAGGTTGGGAACGGGAACCGTGTAACACCCGACGCCAGCCTCGAGAGGCTGGTTCCCTTAGTAGATTATTTCGGCGCATGGAAATGCCTTCCGAATATTTCTACATGGGTCCTGCGTACTGTAGAAAAGGGGTACAAACTGCAGTTCGGTTTTCCTCCTCCACAATTCAGGGGGTTATACTGGACAGCAGTGATACCCGAGCAGGTTCGGGTAATGGAACTAGAAGTAAAAACTCTTCTAGCGAAGGAAGCCATAGAGCGTGTTTCTCCGCTGGAAAGAGAGTCCGGGTTCTACAGCCGGTACTTTATAGTTCCCAAAAAGGATGGAGGGTTGCGTCCAATTATAGATCTGAGGGTTTTGAATCTGTCTCTGAGGAGCTTCAGGTTCAAAATGCTCACTATTCCCATGATCGTGAGTCAGATCCAGTCCGAGGACTGGTTCGTCACGATAGATCTAAAGGACGCATATTTCCATATCTCCATCCTTCCATGTCACAGGAAGTACCTGAGGTTCGCTTTCGGGGGCGAAGCGTACCAGTATCGAGTGCTTCCCTTTGGCCTAGCCCTCTCCCCACGCACGTTCACGAAGTGCATGGATGCAGCTCTGGCTCCAATGAGACTTCAGGGCATCCGTGTGCTGAATTATATCGACGACTGGCTCATACTGGCCCAGTCGTACGAGGTGGCGGTTCGGCATCGAGATGTCGTTCTGAACCACATGAAATGCTTGGGGCTGAGACTCAACACGAAAAAGAGCGTGTTGACGCCGTCCCAGAGGACTACGTTCCTCGGGGTCGTGTGGGACTCGACAACGATGCGGGCACGATTGTCTCCCGCGCGAGTCGAGACCATACAGGCGATGGTCTCAGGAATAAGGCTAGGCCACAACATCACTGTGAAGCACTTTCAGAGAGTGCTGGGTCACATGGCAGCAGCGTCCAACATAATACCTTTTGGCCTGCTATACATGAGACCCATCCAGTGGTGGTTGAAAACCAAGGGGTTTTCCCCCAGAGGGAATCCTTTCCGTATGATCAGGGTAACGCGCAAATGCTCTCGTTCCCTAGCCATATGGAAGAAACCTTGGTTTCTGTCCCAAGGGCCAGTGTTGGGAGCGTCTTGTTGCCGGAAATCCGTTTCAACAGACGCCTCCCTCACTGGCTGGGGCGCGGTCATGGACGGCCGCTTTGCGAGGGGCCCATGGGAGAGCCGTCATTCCTCCTGGCATATAAATTGCCTGGAGATGATGGCGGTATACAAAGCTCTCAGGAGCTTTCTCCCGCACCTCCGAGGCCAGCACGTCCTGGTACGGACAGACAATACGTCTGTCGTAGCGTACATCAACCGCCAGGGAGGACTGAGGTCGCGCTTTCTGTACAAGACAGCACGCCAAGTCCTCCTGTGGACCCAGGGGAAACTGTTGTCCATCAGGGCAATGTATGTCCCGGGGGTCCAAAATCAGGGAGCAGACATCCTGTCGAGGCAGGGGCTGAGGCCCGGGGAGTGGCGACTCCACCCAGAGGTGGTGGAGGCCATATGCAAGAGGTTCGGCCCAGTGGAAGTGGATCTGTTTGCGTCTCGAGAGACGTCCCACTGTCCACTGTGGTTTTCCCTCACGCATCCAGCTCCGCTGGGGCTGGATGCCATGGTGCAGACGTGGCCGAGGCTGCGTCTGTACGCATTTCCCCCGATTGCTCTGCTCCCGGGAGTCCTGGAAAGGGTCCGTCGACAGGGGGTCAGTCTACTTCTGGTAGCACCCCGTTGGCCGACTCGAGTTTGGTTCTCGGATATCATAGCTCTGCTAGCAGGTCAGCCGTGGGAGATTCCTCTGAGGAGGGATCTCCTATCTCAGGCGGCGGGTACGATATTTTACCCCCGCCCGGAGATTTGGAACCTGTGGGTCTGGCCCCTGAGGGGACCAGGTTCATAGAGGCTGGCCTATCGGCAGACGTGATAGAGACCTTACTCAGCTCCAGGGCTCCGTCTACGAGGAGACTGTACAGCCTCAAGTGGAATGTATTTTCCACTTGGTGCAGAGAACGTGAGGTGGACCCAGTTAACTGCCCAGTGGCTTCAGTGCTGGAGTTCCTCCAAGATCGTTTCTCTGCAGGGCTTACCCCGTCCACACTCAAGGTGTACGTGGCTGCCATTGCGGCTTTCCACACTCCTTTGGGTGATGGGCCTCTGGGTAGGCACCAGCTGGTTGTACAATTCCTCCGTGGGGCTCGGAGGATGAGGCCTGCGGCTCGGTCCAGAGTTCCAACCTGGGACCTGGCAGTGGTTCTCGAAGGATTGGCTGAGGCCCCCTTCGAACCATTGGAGTCGGCTGGACCGAAGGATCTGACCCTTAAGGTGGCTTTTCTCCTTGCCATTACCTCTCTCAGGAGAGTGGGAGATCTCCAGGCCTTGGCGGTAACGCCAACCTGCCTGGAGTTTGCCCCGGGAGGAGTAAAGGCCATCTTACACCCTAGGCCGGGCTACGTGCCTAAGGTGCCATCAAGGGTGGTCAGGTCATTGGTCCTGCAGGCATTTCATCCTCCGCCTCATGTGACGGCGGAAGAAGGGAGGCTTCACCTACTCTGCCCGGTTAGGGCTCTAAGAGTTTATCTGGCGAAGTCTGCACAGTGGAGGAGATCACAACAACTGTTGGTGTGTTTTGGCTCACCTAAGAAGGGATTGCCTGCGTCTACTCAGACAATCAGTAATTGGATTGTCCAGGCGATTACCATGGCCTATCAGGTGCGCAGTTTGCCTTCACCTGTGGCTGTGAGGGCTCATTCCACCAGAGGCATGGCCTCTTCGGTGGCCCTTCTTTCTGGGGTCCCCTTGCAGGATATCTGCGAGGCGGCCGGGTGGGCTACCCCACACACTTTTATCAGGTTTTACAGCCTGGATCTCCCTACGACGCCTGGTGCGAGGGTGCTCCAGTCCTAGCTGTGCCCGGTCTCCGGCTTCACACTAGGGCAGGCGCTACCCTTCGGTGTGGCCTAGTGGGTACTCGTTCCCCAAAGCGTCGTCCCGATGCAGTGCGAGTTCCCTCGAAAGGGAACTGCTCGGGTTATGTATATAACCCTTGTTCCCTGAGAAGGGGAACGAGCACTGCATCCCGACGCCACACCTTGGCGCGCCTGGAGCGCATGCTTCAGAGCAATTACTACCGCCATTACGCTCCAGCAACCCTTTTATACTTCCGGGTATGCCGTCACGATGACGTCATCACGCACGCCAATCGGATTGGCCTAGTTGGCATTCTGGTTTCAGATTCGCTGATGCTAAGGGAGCACCCCCAAAGCGTCGTCCCGATGCAGTGCTCGTTCCCCTTCTCAGGGAACAAGGGTTATATACATAACCCGAGCAGTTTTCTTTGGTAAACCCAGAGTTTCTTTCATTCTCCTCACCCTTTTTAAAGCACCAGCAGTGTTTAAATACTTTATTCGTTCATTCAAACGCCACAAATGCTTTTCTTACTGAGTATTTTGGTCGTATTTCAAGTATAAATATAAAAAAAAAATACATTTAATCTAAATCTTAAGTAAGCAAAGTTTACTTAAAACAAATTAAATTTTCTGCCACTTGACAAAAATACAAAGTAAGAAAAGCATTCTTTGCAGGAACATTCATTGCTCATATTTTAATCATGAGGACACTGTCAAAGTGACAAAAATTACATGTCCTTTTATACAGGATCCTGACGTTCAATTGATAATCCTCTAGAAGTAACCTAATAATTTGAATTTCCTTTAGGATTTCCAGTGGTTGGACGCATTTATGACACTCATATACCCATCATCACACTTTCTGAAAACGGATTATTGTATGGAATGGAAGGATGCTGCCAGATGGTAGTACGAGATATATGGCATAACCACCACCACAGCTGTTAAATACATTTATTTAAATTTTTATAGTCATCTTTATTTCCTACAAATACTTTATTCTTTTTCCTGTTGGGTGTTAATATTCTTCCTCCATCTTGTCTTCATCTGTCAGTGGTGCTGGAGTTTGGCTGGTCTGAGTAGAAGTCAATAATGTCATTACCCTGATTAATAAATGTAACAGGTGGGATCAGAGAACATTTCATTATGTGAAAAGAGCATAGACCCTTTTAACATTCCTGGGTTTCCGAAGCTGAAGTCGTCATAGTTGGGTTAACTCTTATAGCGGTGAATGAGAGAATACATTAAATATATATTTTTGTGTCTCCATTTGCTCAAATAGCAACAGAAAAACTCCACAATAGTGATTTCACAACTTTCAAAAAGATGGAAAAATTAAAGTGAGATTGATAACTGCAGTGAAAAGAGAGAAAGATTTTAATTTTAACTATCACTCCCATAGACGCTGTGTTAGAAACACTCACAGCAGCGGTAACTTGATTTTTGTAATTTGATGCAAAAGTAATATAATACAAAGTATTAGTGTTATAAATGTACATACATAGAAAAAAAAATACAAAAAACTTTGCAGGATTTACGATATTGATGACCATTAAAACACGTCATCACAGTCTGTGAAAAGGTTCTATGTGGGAAAAGCTGCTGCACATTGGACACTGAATGATATTTATTTAATATGTCAAATGTTTGTAAAGTCATTAAACCTACACCCATGAACATTTTATGCTTAAAGCTTTTCCTGATTGAATTATGCTATTTTTTTTTTCTTTTAGCTGATGCCACATTCTTTGTTTGCCTTTTGGATACCATGAAAATTAAACTTAATTAAAATAATTAAGAATTAAACTTGTGTATTGACCTGGGAGTATGCAAACGTCTTTTTGTTGGGTGCTGTTGCCATGGTGAATCATAATTTTGGAGCTCCATTGATCGTGGCTTTTCATAGAATGCATGAGCTTAACTCAGAGTCAGTCTACTCAGAGTTGATTGAACTACCTCAATTCAGCTGCTCTGAAACCCAAAACTCAGAGTTTCCCATCTCAGAGTAAGTCAACTCAGAGTTCAGGTTTAAACTCAGAGTTGGTTGAACCTCCTTTCTGAAACAGGCCCCAGGAGGGCTAAAGAAAAAACAAAACAAAAAACAAGAGTATAATCTCAGAATGTCAAATTTATTTTACAGTTAACACCATGAGAGTACATTGTTGACATTTGAGATGTTTGAAACAAAACAAAAAAACTTACTCAGAATTTTGGGGATTTTTTTTCTGGCAATATCCTGACATTAAAGGAGGGTTGCCTTAGAAATGACTCGCTCCTCCTTCATGGCCCTGACCGCCACCTGGTGCATTGCCCCGCCCCGTGCATAGTTTTCAGAATCCGGCGCATCTCCCGCCAAAGCCCGATCAAGATGGCTTTGGTAAGGCGGCAGGTTGTTGGGGGGGGGGTTTCAGAGATGTAGTCCATAAACTGGGCTACATTCTGCGCATAGTGCCGGACAGTCGTCTCCTTCATTTGTGACTGCCGGAGGGGGGAGATCCACCTGCACACAGACAAAAAACAAGTAAAATTAGGAAACACTCTGTGTTACTAGGTAAACAAATGTCACGGGGTAGGCCAACCTGGCTGCACCCACCCCCAAGACCCGTACCACCCTTGGGGAGTCGGACAGAGGCCCGGCAAGGACGACAGACAAGGTTTCAAGTAACAATCTTTTTATTAACTATAAAAGTGGAAAGGGGGATCTAAAATGGTGAGTCTTCTAGGCAGGGTCGTTCCGTCCTGCGGACCCGCTTCGCTGCCTAGCAAGCAGGTGAGTATTCGGGTATGAGTTTCTCTTGAAGGACTGGCAGACACAGAGCTTGTAACGGAGAAGTTCACTGCAACGCAGACAGGTGAATACACAGGTACGTAATCCTCTTCCTCAGAAATGACAGACAGGGGACTTACGGCTGGAGGGCTTCACTGCAAAGCAGTCAGGTGAATACACAGGTACGTAATCCTCTTCCTCAGAAATGACAGACAGGGTACGGCTGGAGGGCTTCACTGCAAAGCAGTCAGGTGAATACACAGGTACGTAATCCTCTTCCTCAGAAATGACAGACAGGGGACTTACGGCTGGAGGGCTTCACTGCAAAGCAGTCAGGTGAGCGTTCAGGTATGGATTCCGCTGGAGGTACTGGCAGACACAGAGCTTGTAACGGAGAAGTTCACTGCAACGCAGACAGGTGAGTACACAGGTACGTAATCCTCTTCCTCAGAACTGACAGAAAAACTCAGGTAAGTAGTAGACATCTGGCGGGTTTAAGTTCACACTTCACACAACAACACAGTGCATCACATCACTTCATCACTGCAATTCAACACTCAGTGGGAAATACATATATAAATGGCCGTTTGCCCATTTTCTGACCTGGCATTCACGTCAGGGAGTCCCATAGACAAGAGAGAGGGGATGAGACCGATTGCCCTACTCACAGTCTCTCACAAACGATCTTATTTGTCCAACGATTTCCTCCATCCGGTCAAGTCGGCGTGCTCCTCTCCCAAACTCACAATGCCATGCCCGTTTTGCCAGCCCCACTTCCTCTTCTCCAAGCTCACACTTCCTCCGCGATTCACAGCCCCAACCCACCCTCACTTCCTCTTCTCCAAACCTCACATTTCCTTCGAGATTCACAGCCCCCAAAGACCACCTCCTTTGCTCCATCCTCTCTCCTTTTATCCTACCCTAATGGCAACGTAATCCAACGTGCACAGCTGCCAGCGATTTCCGCTGATCACCCCATTTGCGGGGATTTTCCGCTAACCCGGAAGCAATATTTTTTTTCCCAGGATGGTAGGGGAAGGTACCGCCTTTTTCGTCTATGATTGGCTAGAAGGGCTCTCCTCCGATTGGTTATTTGATTTGGCCTGGGCCAGGCTGTCGTGTGCGTGCCGTCAGATTTATATTCCAAGTTCACATGGTGTATCTAGGTGAGGCAAACACTATGGGTAAACCGACTGTACAGTAACTTTAAAGCCACACAGAAATGTGGTGGTTAAGGGCCACTGTGTCATGCCAATGTGTTGATTCGTCCCATCTTCTTCAATAGCTAGCAGAGTTTTTTGTCATGCTAATGTACTGATTCGTCCCATCTTCTATAGAAACAATCTCTTTCCAAAACAAATAACATTTGTTAGCCATTTCAAGGTAAGGATTACACAATATTAGTTCATCAACATTAACTGTATGTTAAACATTACTAGTAATTATTTTGTGTGTGTGTGTGTGTGTGTGTGTGTGTGTGTGTGTGTGTGTGTGTGTGTGTGTGTGTGTGTGTGTCTGTGTGTGTCTGTGTGTGTAGCCATGAAAGTTAAGTGTCGCTGGTGTCATATTTGTGCAAAGGAGAACATCATACCGTATCATCTTGAGGTTAGGATTAGGTATAAATCAACGCACAGGGAGAACAGCTCCAGTAATAAATGGTTTTGGCGCAGGTATTTAGAGGTTAGGGTTAGGAAACAGCTAAGACTAATCTAAACAGGCTATGAAATTGTGAACTTGAAAAGTAAATCTGAAGACACGCACATATAGCGCTTTTCTTAGTAGGCTATGTTGGATTGACTTCGTTTAACGACGATCAAAACAGACTGACAGCCTGCCATGAACGTGAGATATATAACCAATCGGAGGAGAGCCCTTCTAGCCAATCATAGACGAAAAAGGCGGTACCTTCCCCTACCATCCTGGGAAAAAAAATATCGCAACCCGGAACTAGAGCCCGGTGTCCCGTTATTATTGGTCCGGCGGGAGGCAATCGCGGCGAACATTAGTTCCGCCTGAAAAGTTCGAATTTTGTCACCCCGTGACACAAACATCAGAACACATGAAGAAATGAACTTACCTATGTATCCTGGCCGTTTCATTTAGGAAGACAAAGCTGGCAAGGTTCGTCTTTCCCTCCGAAATAAAGCGATTAACTTTTTAACCCGGTACATTTTGTCGCTGACGTTCTCCTTCATTTTATATGAAGGGTCTGGACCTTCCTTTCGCCCTCTGAACTCTTTGGCACCTCCGTCGAGGCGGTGGTGGAAAGATTCAGAGAGGCAAAGGCGCGCTCAGCTGCATTTAAATCATGCATTCCGCGGAGATCCGGGGCCGCACCCAGGCAGGCGGGAGGCCCTGGTCCGTCATGGCCTGAGGACCAGCGACAGGACCAGTGTCGCCTCTCGTGCGCCCCCTCAGTGGCGGAGTAGGGCGCAAAAGAGGCGGGACTCCCGCACTAGGAGTCGGAAGGACGCCGGGGAGCAGGGTCGGTTCCAGCGAAGAAGACCACGCTGGGACAGGTCTCCTCCCCCTAGGGCGCGCTGAGACTAGGGAGGCGTCCTTCTCCTAGTTTTTTTCTCCCCAGGCGCTTTTACACCAGGCCGGGCGGGCCCATGATGAGCGGAGAAAAAGATACGTCAGACTCTGACGGCCTGCCTGGCTTGGCTTGTGAGTGCGCCTCCCTCAGCCCCGTGGTAGTAGTACACCTAAGCATTCATATGGGAATAAAGCTTGTGGGTCGATATCATGGTGTGCCGCAGGAGAGCGGGTAAGTCCCCTATATATGGGAAATTATTTCATATTTTCTGTCTTATGCTCCCTGCTGAGGGCTTCGGGGATCGCTGGATATGTTCTAAAAAGGCCTGTAGTTCCCCTGTTAGGTTGGCTAGAACGATTACCAGTTGCTTAAGCTCGGTATAATTGAGCTAGTATTGCTAGTGGAGGCCAGCAAACATTATATATGCTACACGCTGTGTGTGCTGTACAGCCCTTTTTATTCCCAGTCCTAAAAAGCTAAGAAAATGCGTTAGAATTAGCGCTGGGAATGCTGCTCATTCCTGAGGGTGTGTGGCGGTAAAAAAAAAAAAAAAAAAAGGGGGGGTTCGTTTTGTGAGGAAAGGCTAGGCATTTTTTCTCCTAGTATTAAGCTGCTAACTGGTAGCCGCCTCAGGGTAAGGCGGTCTGTTTGTTCTCTCAGTGTAAATTTCTGGAGAATGCAGGATCAGACTATGCTAGAACTACAGTTAGATCTAGGACCAGATCTATTTAATGACTGGCACTTCTACCCAAGTGCCCCTTTTGCTATGGTGCAATAGTAGTGGCCCTGTTTGGGACCTCGGGTATAGATCTAGATTGGCCTAGGCTTTCTAGGGATTACGGAGTTGCGCACCAAGAAGCGGTCGCGCTCCTGGTAGCTGTTCCATTTTTGAACTTAGCTTTATTATTTGTCCCTAATGTAGCCTCCTCCTACGCAGAGAAGTCCGGCCAAGACCCGCCCCCTTGCCTGCGTTCTGGGGCCTTTGCTAGTAATGCAGGTTGGTGCTGTGCAGAATTGATAGCGACTTAGCCAGTAGTCGTGGGGCAGGGTTAAGGCGTTTTTCATGCAAGTACGAAAATTCCATATGCATAGCTCAGCCCGGCCCTCCAGAGCTAGTTTTAGAGGCCGCCAGTATTTTTGCAGGCGCTGGCCTTTCTTGTATTTGCCTGGCCAGTTGGTCGTACTCCCCTGACAAAGCAGGGTAGATTTGAGTACCTCCACATCCAGCTCTGTATCATTCTGCCTCACCCATGGCTCGGGTTGAGCAGCACTTCACAACCTTTTGGTTTATGTAGGTTTGGTCGTGAGCTCCCTTGTAGCCAGAGCATTGCCATGGCTGACGCCCTCACACGGTATGATAGGCGCTATTAAAGCTAGGACCTTCATGAGGTGGGTGGCGTATGTGGTACTCCCCCCGCTTAGGGGGTACAAGGCGTTTTGTTTGCCGAGTACCCTGCTATGGACAATGTGATTAGGTTCCAGTGTTTGTAGGTGCTGCCGTTAAGACTGCACCATTGTACAGTTGGCTCCAGAAGGAATTGGAGGCCTCCGGGATGGGTCACCCAGCTAGGCTGGGATGATTTTTAGGCCAGCTGGCTGGGGATAGTCAGCTGGGGCAGTCTTGGCAGTAGACTCCAGGTCAAGTGGTAGGCCTCAGAGTTAGGCCTCCTTGCGAGTGAGTCCCGACGTTTGGGGAGGTTTGCAAATTACTAGCTGCAACCTTGAACATAGGTAGTCTGTCAGGGATTCTGAAACTTAGGACCCAGATGCAGGGTGAACAATGAAGACTTTATTAACACGACTCTAGACAGGGCACAACAAGGAAGTGACAAGGTGTGAGTTCAAACAGCAGGGCAGGGGACAGACACCACGATGACAGGCAGGGAGGACGACCACTGAGACCAGTCCAGGGAGACCATGAGCTTGCGGATGGCTTTGGAAGCAACACCAGGCAGGGCGATGGTGGGAAAACCCGGACAGGAACGCCAGGAACCTGAGACTTGATGTCCTCTCCCAGAATCAGCTCCAGTCTTGACTGCCCGGGATAAAGCGACAGTGGCCAAGGGAGACTCAGGACACAGGGCAGGAACCAACACAAGACACACACACACGACAAGACAACAAAAGATAAACAAGAGCGAAAAATAAAACCTAAGAATAGGGAAACTGCAACTAAGTATCAGAAATCTAAAAAGGAAAACAAAAGAGATATAATAAACTATAACAAACAAGAGGAGCTAGATAAATACTAGAAATGAAAGACTGGAACTAGAATCAAAGAAAAGTAAAAAACCAAACAGCAACTATGCAGGAAACTAGAGAAAGAAAAATAAGATCACTAAACTAGAGAGAAAACAAAACCAAAGCTAGAGAAAACCAAAAAGTAAGGCTAGGGGAAAACAAAGCTAATAACTATAACTATGGCAAGAGTAACAGCAATCACAAGGACAAGATAAGCCAGACAACGAATGCACACAAACGCAACGAACCAGCAAGGACATGAGGGAAAGTAGCACAATATAAAGGGACCAGAGCACATGAGGATCAGGTGAGCACAATTAGTGAAACAAGGACTAGACAATGACTAAACAAGGGGGCGTGGTAAAGGGAAACAAGGAGGCAGGACGAGAGGAACACACAAACAAAGACACAGCCATGTGCTCAAGCACAAGACAAACAAAGAAACACTAAACAAGGACAAAACAGACAAGACTGTCAGGGCAGGATCCTGACATAGTCAGCCTTGGTAGGCCTCTGCAAAGTTCGGCCCCTTGTGTATTGCGGTATATATTACTCCCCAACGATGTCGGCTTTCAAGTAGCAGTTTTTCCCAACTATAACCCTTGTCAGCAGTTGGATGTTAATTTTTGTCAGCCAGCAGAGAAGCTACTGTCAGCCCAAGGTTATAACATCGCAGTTTTTCACTCCTGTCACCAGGAAGCCGCCCCTGCAGTCCTGCTGTGAGATGGTAGGCCCCATTAGGCCTCCCTGAAAGCAGGCTCCCATTCGCCAGTCGCTGTGTCAGCTAGCATGGGCTGCTAAGCTGTTGATGGGTGGTAGGCCGCACCAGGCCTCCCTAAGACTGGTCGTAAGGTAGTAGGCCTCACCGGGCCTCCCTAAGGGCATGTTCCTGGGCTCCAGTCACCTGAGAAACAGCTAGTACGAGTCGCTAGCAGGTAGCAGGCCGCACTGGGCCTCCCTGCAGGCCCGCTATCAGGTAGTAGGCCTCACTAGGCCTCCCTTGAGGGCGAGTTCCTGAGTTAGGATGCTCGGGTAGCTAGCATAGCTTGCTATCAGGTAGTAGGCCCCTCCAGGCCTCCCTAAGGCTTGCTATCACTAGGCCTCCCTGAGGGCGAGTTCCCGAGTCAGGATACTCGGCTAGCTGGTGTAGCTTGACCTTCAGGTAGTAGGCCTTCACTAGGCCTCCCTTAGAAAACGAGTTTCCGTTTTCCAGCTACTTTGACAGTCGGCTTCAACTGCTATCAGGTAGTAGGCCTCACCAGGCCTCCCTCTAAGCGAGTTCCTGAGCAAGACCTCTCAGGCTTCTCTGGCATATACTGGGCCTCTCTAGGCCTCCCTAATGGGTCTCTGGTTCTCAGTACAAAGACTATTAACTGGCATGATGCTGACAGCTAGTGGTCACCCTAGCGCGACTAGTGTCGCTTCTGCTACTTGGTCCCCAAGGAGGGGATTTCAGCCTGCAACCTGGTTTACCTACCGGGCAGCCCCCTTTAAGCTCCCCTCCTTTCGGAAGGGTCATATGTGAGCCAAGGCTGCCTGGGCCTGATCGGGTGGTCGTAGGCCCCTAGGGTGGCCTCCCAATTAGATCAGTTTTTAGGCCAGTCTGGCCTCCTGAGTGTTTCTATCTGATAATAGCTCAGTAGATCCTAGGATTGAGCAGATTACTCCCCTCGCTGGCAAGGGTAGAAAGCGCTATGCTGAGTGCTGCTCTCCGGGATTCCCGTCTCTGAGATCCGGTCCGAGGAGGCCACTGCCATTCTGCAGTCCCTAGGACTGGATGCCTCTTCAGGAGGCGAGTGTCCAGAGGCTCTGTTCTCGAACAGACAGGGATGGCCCGGCTGAAGTGCCCGTTAAAAAAGGCACCAAGCTAGGCCTCCTTGGTGGCGGTAGTGGCTGGCTGGGGCGCCCTAGGGCCCCCTAGCCACATTCCCTTAAAGGAGCCCCCTTCCTTTGAATGGGTCGGATCCAGGCCTTTGAGCGGCCTGGGTAGAACTTCTCTAAGTGTTCGAAGCTTCCTACTCAGGCTTATAGCTTGGGCTATGACCGAAGGGACTGCTGTCACTGACAGCCTCTGTGACCAGAGGGGGGGTGGCTCAGGCATTTCAATTGAATTTGCTTGTTCTGACAGTTGTCACTGCCAGTAGGCATGCACTCCCCTCGTCATGGCGGCGTTGGTATTTCGTTCACCGTAGCGTCAAGCTGACGCAGCGCGAGTTCCCTTTCAAAAGGGGACGTCTCCGGTTACGTATGTAACCTAGGTTCCCTGAGAACAGGGAACGAGACGCTGCACCGCTTTGCCATGCCTCAGGGTTTGCCTGCCGGACAGTCCCTGAAGACGAAGGGCAGTGTCATGTTGGCAGAGGCGCCCTTATATACTTCCTGGTCGCACCCTGATGACATCATCGGCTGTCGCCGGTCAGTAGGACTGATGTGATTCAATTGTAACTCAGACACCTGTCACGCTGGAGGCGTTCCCCGTAGCGTCAAGCTGACGCAGCGTCTCGTTCCCTGTTCTCAGGGAACCTAGGTTACATACGTAACCGGAGACATTGTGTCTAACTGAACAGATATCTGATAGCATGAGTTCCCTACCACTGGAGGCATAATTTGAATATAACTTGAAGGAAGTTACAGTGAAACTGTAAAAAATTTCTACTACTTCGAGTGATTAAAACGAGCCAATGGACATTGGCATGCGGTTCACAGATTCCACGCACCGCCCCGCAGCGCGGGTATAAATACGGAAGTGGAATACCGCATCATTGCTTTTTAACTTCGGAGCCTAACGGTTTGCTGTATCAAGCTGTTTCTACGCTGAGTGTTTAGACGAGTCTCGAGGAGGATCGCTCTCTTACCTGGGTGCTGGTGTGATAGTGCGAGTCAGCGAGTGGCCGCTGTAAAAAATGTACTTCAAAATTGACTAGGGGTGTGAAGGTATAATTTCAAGTAAATCACTGTTATTCCATGTACAATTACTTGAAATTATACCTCCATCCCCCAGGTATATTTTCAAGTAAATCACTGTTATTCCATGTACAATTACTTGAAATTATACCTCCATCCCCCAGGTATATTTTCAATTAAATCACTGTTATTCCATGTACAATTACTTGAAATTATACCTCCATCCCCCAGGTATATTTTCAAGTAAATCACTGTTATTCCATGTACAATTATTTGAAATTATACCTCCATGCCCCAGGTATATTTTCAAGTAAATCACTGTTATTCCATGTACAATTACTTGAAATTATACCTCCATCCCCCAGGTTTATTTTCAAGTAAATCACTGTTATTCCATGTACAATTACTTGAAATTATACCTCCATCCCCCAGGTATATTTTCAAGTAAATCACTGTTATTCTGTGTATAATTACTTGAAATTATACCTCCATGCCCCATTAGCGAGTCATACGTCTTATCTCACACCCAGCCGAAGTTGGCCAACAAGAAGACTCTCCTTTGTTCCACAGACCTAACCCCTGATTGAACTGCAGGAACAACCAGACCTATGATCAACCAGATTTATGATCAGGACCCAAGGAGGCACGCTTTTTGACAGCCCATTAGGAACACAGACATTAGACAGTACCACTTTATCTCTCCCCTCCTTCTTCAACCCATACATCCCAGAGACAGGGCTAGGACTAAAACACTAAATCTCTGATTCAATAACACGAATTAATCCAAAATTGGGATTTGGCGCATATTATATGTCCATATAACCTATGACGTTTCTCAGGGTAACAAGCCTTTATTGCCGCCGATTTGCATGTTTTCTTTTTTTATATACAGGTGCTGGTCATATAATTAGAATATCATCAACAAGTTGATTTATTTCACTAATTCCATTCAAAAAGTGAAACTTGTATTTTATATTCATTCATTACACACAGACTGATATATTTTGTCTGATATACAGACTAGGGGTGCACCGATCCGACTTTTTCAGTCCCGATACCGATACCGATGCCTGGGCTTTGTGTATCTGTCGATACCCGATACCGATCCGATACTATTGTTAAATTAATAATAAACTGTATATCTTCCACCTTATCCCTTCCTTGAAGAGACTAAAGGCACCAGACTTTACTAACTAAACATAACTAAGACAAAATAACAGATGTATGTAAAGTGTTGAATTCTTATTTATTTAAAAAACAATTGTGCATTCAAATCTAAAATAGAATGTAATCAAACTTCTTTAAATAAATAAAATGTAGCAGTGGAAACAAAAAACAGTCAAACATACAATAGTAATCGGACAGTTACCAAACATTTTTTACACTACAGATAATTGTTTTGATATATAATCATATCAATATTAAAAAGTAGCATTACAAATTAACAAATAGTCTAATTTTCTGCCATATGCAATTTAATAAAAAATTATCAGCTAGCTAATAACAACTTTGTTCTGGCTTTACCTCACTCCTGTCTAAATGATTGTAGGCTAGGCCTATTTATTTTACTACACATTGTCAACATAAATAAGCTGAAATACTGTTGATAATTAAAAATAATTCTTACTACCCCCTCTTGCTAAATTGGGTAAGCACACTTGTGTTCTCATTTCAGATGCGTTCAGAGTAAATGATTAAACTGATTCATGAGTTCAGTGTTGGACAGATCAGTTGTTCTGGCCAGTCGTTAAAATGATTCGGTTCAAAGGAGTCATTAGGTCACGAATCGGACATTAGCAGACGCGTTGTGTGTGAATCCTGTCTGTTAGAACATCGAGAAAGATGTCAACACACAGAAAACACTTCATAACTGGATATAATTTGTCTCCCGCTTATTGAAAGTATGCTTTATGTCAGCTGGTCAGAGAAGAGTCAATGTTTTTTGAGCGCAATTCACACCCAGTGATAATTCAAGGACAAAATTGTCCGAATGTGTCACGTGCAACATGGTTTCGGTCTTCCGAGCTTTTGATTTGGATTAATATGTGAAATATGAGAGCGAACACTGATTATTTTGAAGACCCAGAGAGCGCGCGCGGGGGAGGAGCTCTCAGATCGGTCTCTCTGTCACTCAGTCACAAGCGCAGCATCTATTCTACATCACTCGTAAATCACAATAACTCATCAAATTAGGCTTTGGTGGCCGTCAAAAAATGTTCAATGCAGGAAAAACCCTGACTTTGCAGTAATACCACCTCCCCTCGAAACATTTAAGTTACTTTGCAGACATTGCAAACAGCCGACGAACTAGTTGGCATGGCAAGCGTGAAATATCTCCTCCACACAGCCGACTCTCTGGCTCGCTCCATGTTGCTTCTAGCATGCGACTCACGTGAAGCTGACGAATGACGTAGGTTCTGCTGTGACGAAAAAAAAATCACCTGGATCGGCTTGTGGATCTGTTCATTTTTCCGATCCCCGATCCAGCTATTTTGTCAGTATCGCGGCCGATATCCGATCCTAATATCGGATCGGTGCACCCCTAATACAGACTGTTTATTTCTTTTAATTTTGATGATTATAACTGACAACTAAGGAAAATCTCAAATTCAGTATCTCAGAAAATTAGAATATTGTGAAAAGGTTCAATATTGAAGACACCTGGTGCCACACTCTAATCAGCTAATTAACTCAAAACACTTGCAAAGGTCTTTAAATGGTCTCTCAGTCTAGTTCTGTAGGCTACACAATCATGGGGATAGATACATTAATAGAGAGGCGAAGGGAAGGAAAAGATGTGGTAGAAAAAAAGTGTACAAGCAATAGGGATAACCACACCCTGGAGATGATTGTCAAACCAAACCCATTCAAAAATGTGGGGGAGATTCACAAAGAGTGGACTGCAGCTGGAGTCAGTGCTTCAAGAACCACTACGCACAGATGTATGCAAGACATGGGTTTCAGCTGTTGTTCAGCTGTCTCTTGAACAACTGACAGCGTCAGTAGCATCTTGTCTGGGCTAAAGACAAAAAGGACTGGACTGCTGCTGAGTGGTCCAAAGTTATGTTCTCTGATGAAAGTAAATTTTGAGAGTTTGAGTCTCAAATTTAAGAGTCTGGAGGAAGAGAGGAGAGGCACACAATCCACGTTGCTTGAGGTCCAGTGTAAAGTTTCCACAGTCAGTGATGGTTTGGGGTGCCATGTCATCTGCTGGTGTTGGTCCACTGTGTTTTCTGAGGTCCAAGGTCAACGCAGCTGTATACCAGGAAGTTTTAGAGCACTTCATGCTTTCTGCTGCTGACCAGCTTCATGGAGATGCAGATTTCATTTTCCAACAGGACTTGGAACCTGCACACAGTGCCAAAACAACCAGTACCTGGTTTAAGGACCATGGTATCCCTGTTCTTAATTGGCCAGCAAACTCACCTGACCTTAACCCCACAGAAAATCTATGGGGTATTGTGAAGAGGAAGATGCGATATGCCAGACCCAACAATGCAGAAAAGCTGAAGGCCACTATCAGAGCATAACACCTGAGCAGTGCCACAGACTGATCGACTCCATGCCACGCCACAGTGCTGCAGTAATTCAGGCAAAAGGAGCCCAAACCACATATTGAGTGCTGTACATGCTCATACTTTTCATGTTCATACTTTCCAGTTTGCCAAGAATTCTAAAAATCCTTTCTTTGTATTGGTTTTAAGTAATATTCTAATTTTCTGAGATACTGAATTTGGGATTTTCCTTAGTTGTCAGTTATAATCATCAAAATTAAATTAAAGTCTGTGTGTAATGAATGAATATAATATACAAGTTTCACTTTTTGAATGGAATTAGTGAAATAAATCAACTTTTTGATGATATTCTAATTATATGACCAGCACCTGTATAAGGTACCAGGGGAAATCACTAGAAATCTTCTGATAATGTGTATTGATGTATTATGTGTGTGTCTCATATAACCCGTAGAGTTTTCTGTGTGACTAGACAGTTACCACGTCAGGACCCGCCCACAACAATATCTGATTGGCTGGAACACCTCCAGGGACCGACCAGAGGGACATGCTTAAAATCTCAGGATCAACGGTTGGCTTTTGCCTCTTGCTTTCGCTTTTCGCCATGTGTTTGCAGTGACCCTCGCTACAGTTGACTTGTGCTGGCCTTGCCATCTTACTGCCTGCACGTTACATTACACTAAGAGTTACCAAGAGCTCTTTCAAACTCATCAACTTCTTTTGAACCTCGCCGACGAACTTCCTAGAGTGAGCGCATCCAGCAGCTGCGTACCGAGAAGCAGAGAAAGCCGTTACACAGCAACGCCAGCCCCCAACTCAAGCGACCAGGAACCGGAGCATAAAGCTCCTCCCGGTGAAGCCGACCATCCACTCAACAAACAGGAGCGTTGTCCCTCAAACGCACCAACAACCGCCCGCCAGCCAATCAGCGCCACAGAATCTCCATCACGAGAAGAGTCGTGCTCCAAGGGGCATTCAAAAAGCAAGTACAACTCTCCATTCTGGCTGAGCTGGTGAAAATTATTAAAGGTGTTAAAAGTATATTAAAAGTGGGCAGGGCGGAATAAGGTGAATAGAACGGTGATTCGCCTGATTTGGAACTATTTTTGCATTAAACAATTTTATTGCACACTATCCAGCCAATCAGAATCGAGTATTCAGACAGCCCATGGCATAAATCTATTTAAGACACGAGAATCTGCTGGTTTAGATGTTTTATCATTCACATCCATTAACATGATCACAAATCAAAGACATTTTTTTTTTTCTCAAATGTTTAGCTCCATTTCTGTAAATTTTCAGACTGTAGATAACCTTATTACAGATAATATTTAATTGCATAACCGATCCTATGACTCAGTCTCCCCTATTTTAAACCCCCACATTTGGTGTTAGGCAAGATTAATAAACAAAACAAGATTTGGATTTATCAAACTACTCAAATCTTTATTTTGACATTGCATCAATCAAAACACAAGTTCCCTTTCAGTCGGTCACGTTCGACGTACGTCGGAACTGACCGACGAATTGGGATCTGTTTCCAGAGACCGACCTACTTCGAGTGATTAAAACGAGCCAATGGACATTGGCATGCGGTTCACAGATTCCACGCACCGCCCCGCAGCGCGGGTATAAATACGGAAGTGGAATACCGCATCATTGCTTTTTAACTTCGGAGCCTAACGGTTTGTTGTATCAAGCTGTTTCTACGATGAGTGTTTAGACGAGTCTCGAGGAGGATCGCTCTCTAACCTGGGTGCTGGTCTGGGTCGCAACTAGAAAAAGTTGCGGTTTTGAAAATACCTGTGTTCGTGTGGACAGGGCCTAAACCACCCCTCTAAGCTATTTAGAAAGTCAGTGCATAATCATCAGGTCGTGCATTAAAATTTAAACCAAACCGAGGCCATATTTTCAGACCTTTGAATAATTTTCTTTATTGTTGTCTAGGATGCGTGTATTTCTTCGTAGGACCTCAACAACTGGAGTTTGACCCCAAAATCAGACAAGTAACTAGACAGAAATAACAGACAGAACATCATCTATGGAGATGGGAACCAAATTGTGAATTATTTTGTTCCACCTTATCTGGCTTGTTGGTCTCCTGTTGCATGATTCCCATTCATTCAGATTTCCCATGAAATTCTTTTGAAATAAATTGCCTCAGTGGCGTTTGAGTGATGATGAAAGTGTGTATGTGCACATTTGGTCTAATGTAGCGTTTTACGTGTCTGAATCCAACTTCTCCAAAAGATACAATGTTGCTTTTCAATAATTAATGTATGCTGTATGTTGTCCTATAATTTGCAAAGTTCATACTTCTAACTAACGCTGTAAAATAGAACCTAAAATGTTCTAAACAGCCTGATAGTTTTGTACATCAATCTAGTTTTTTTATTAAATTAAATTTTAGTACATGATGAATCTGCAAAGAGAGTACAGTACTAAACTGCTAATGATATATATATATATATATATATATATATATATATATATATATATATATATATATATATATATATATGTATATATATATATATATATATATATATATATATATATATATATATATATATATATGCTAATGTACTAAAATTAAAAATGAAAAAATAAAAAATGAAAATTAGCCCATAATTTACTCACCCCCAAGTCATCCTAGGTGTATATGACATTTTTATTTCAGACGAATAAAATCAAGGTTATATTACAAAAGTCCAGGCTAATCCAAGCACTAGAATTTGATTCATAGTTGCTCTGTTTTTGAAGTCCATAAAAAGTGCATCTGTCCATCAAATAACTGCTCCATGCGGCTCTGGGGTGTTAAAAAAAGATTTCGCGCTCGCATCTGAAGCACACACACACACACATACCATAATAAAGCCCCCTCTGACATACAAGTGCAAAAATTAGCTCCTTTTTCCAGCTTATTAATGGTCAAATACACTCAAAAATGTCACAAGGCCCATCTTGGGCAACACAGTCGTAACCAACTCACAGGAACAGTGTTTGGGATCCATGCGTGCGTCAGGTCTTAAAGGGACAGAAGTTATTTATTATTCAAACTACAAAAAGACAAACGATCACTTACGAGCACACATATTCCGAATGCCTTCAGCAGAATTCAAATGAGCCATTTTAATCTAGATTAATTCCAAGATTACAGTGAGATTAATCTAGATAAAAAAAATGTATCTATGCCCACCACTAATATATATATATATATATATATATATATATATATATATATATATATATATATATATATATATATATATATATATATATATATATATATATAATGATTTTGAAAGGGCCAGCAGAGAAGGCCCTGACAGCCCACCAGTGTGAAACATTAAAATATTTTGGTGGAAGTTTTTTAATTAAATGTTATATCTGAAACTGAAATTTGTCCTGCCAAAATGTTCACTCTAGTTAATTTTTAATTAGATAACCGATCCTGTGTCTCAGTCTGCCCCAGGGCCGTTGCTAGTGGGGTAAAAGGTGGTGACAATAATAGGGGCCTACTAAATCATGCTATATATTACTCTACTCTTATGAATTATTAGTAATATATACATTTTAGTTAAATGAAAACCACAAAAACATGCAATTTAATTAAAGAAGTATTCCAAATCTCCTCTCTCTCTGCTCCCTAAAAATAGTTTACTCTGATGGTTATTAATTATTTCAGCTCAATCAGCGGAAAAAAGCAGAGAGGCCCAATATATCTGGAAGTCCCACCTAGTAAACAGAAAAAACTATCACAGTTGAGGCTGCTCCAAGAACAGTTGAACTTAGAAGCAACAGTCGAAGTGAGACTGACTGAAAATGTCAGGAAAAAAAATCTGGGTACCAGTAATGTCATGAAAAGGAAAGGAAGGAGGCCAGGAAAATTGGAAAAAGTCTATCAAAACGATGCCGATGTGATGGGATGCCATGCCCCGATATTTTTGCTACCTGATTTACTTTTGCGGGAATAGGACCCCGCCCGCACACTCCGGTACTGTCACATCTCTGTAGGGTGAAGTCAGCTAAAATGGGCTATCAGGTAAAATGGGACAAGTAAGGTTGTAGCATCATATCTCTTAATTTTTTTTTTTTTACAGCCAATCACATTAACTGATCTTGCATTGTTTCTTCAACACTTGTTGACATGTAACAATAGTTTTGATTCGTCTGGGTTTTTATGGTGGGCAGAGAGTGTTACATGAAGCTTGTCAGAGAAACAGTAAGGTAAGTGAGCCTGACATAGTACATTTCATCCATCATTAATAAGGGTACTAAAGCAATTATAAGTCAGCTAAGGTTTATGAATAATGTTTTGACATGCTCTTTCAAATAATAATAAAAAAAGTTTCATTTAAAAAAGAAACTTCTATTTTTGTGAAAGGTCATTTTTAGGTAGAAATGGCTGGTTAAGCTAAAATGGGCCACAGTTTTCAGCTAAAATTGGCTACACACACACACACACATTTTACACAGAAATTGAGGGTGAAAAATAGGTTTATAGGCTTAGATATGTATCCATACAAAATCTTAACAGTCTTTTAAAAGAAAATTGCATTGCAGACAGTATGGCAGGAGGACAAGTAAAGAAATTAAACAATGAGATAAGAAGAGAGAAGAGAAATGGAAAGAAAAGAATGTCAACTTTAAAAAAAAGAGGGTCGCGCTTAAAAAAGTTTGAAAACCACTGGCCTAATGCATCCCAAACTTTTCAACATCAACATTTTAATAAAATAATTATTATAATATGATAAACATTTTAATTTAATAATATAATATAATAATGGCCTTTAGAATTTTTTTTTTGAGGAGGTGGGGTAGTGCACTATAGGCCCCTGTGGTGTGGCTTAAGCTTTTGTCCTTAATTACTTTTACTTTTACTACTTTTACACTTTTACTTGAGTAAAAAGCTTGAGTTGATACTTTAACTTCTACAGAAGTCTTTTTAAACCCTAGTATCTATAATTTCTACCTGAGTAATGCTGCTCGTCCATGGTAACCCATTCCATGAAGCTCTCTCACACTGTTCTTGAGCTAATCTGAAGGCCACACAAAGTTTGGAGTTCTGTAGCAATTGAAAGTTGGCGACTTCTGCGCACTGTGTGCCTCAGCATGCGCTGACCCCGCTCTACGAGTTTACATGTCCTGTTGCTATTGTTCCCAATTGCTTCCACTTTGTTACCACTAACAGTTGACTGAAATATTTAGTAGTGTGGCAATTTCACGAATGGACATATTGCACAGGTGGCAACCTATCACAGTACCACGCTTGAATTCACTGAACTCCTAAGAGCGACCCATTCTTTCACAAATGTTTGTAGAAGCGTCTGCATGCCTAGGTGCTTGATTTAATACATCTTTGGCCGTGGAAATGATTGGAACACCTGAATTCAATGATTTGGAAGGGTGTTCCAATACCTTTGGCAATATAGTGTATAAATAAAAAAGCTGTAAGTATGATGTTGTTCACTTAAAGAAAACTACAAGTATACTTGTAGTATAAAACTAATAAATCAGTAGTTTACTGAGATCATACTTCAAAGTGCACTTTCATAAACTAAAAGAATGTGCTAAAAGTGTTTGACTAGTAAACTATTAGTATACCTATAAGACTTGTTGTATAGTTCCAGTACAAGCGAAAAACTTAGTTGTACTCAAAGTTTACTACTGTTACACTTAAAGCATACTTAAAAAGTATACTTTTATACACTAAAAACTGGTCCAATATAGTCCCATGTAGTATTTAAATGGTGCACTTACAAGTATACTTCTACATTGATATCATTATACTTACTACATAAAGTATACTTTAAAATATTCTTGAACTTTACTTAAGTATACTTAATAAAATGAACTTGAAGCAAGTTATCTGAGTCTGAAGAACAGACATGAAGTATCTGAAAGGCTCTTAATTTAACGTTCAAAATGAATATGCTCACATGCTCTTCAATTGAATTGGACATTTTAGTTTATTTGAAATAGTCAAGAACGTCAAATATTATTATACACATTCTTTAAAAAAGTTATCAAGAGTAAAATAGAAGTCCAGTGACAATATTGATCAGCAGAATACAGAAATACAATGAACAATTAATTAATGTGAACTGTTACCTATGCACATACATTTAAGTAAGTATTGTAGTTACGCTCCATCAATTTCTTGTTTCAGGGAAACTCGATTAACAGGACAGGAAGTAATTTTTCGTCAGCACACGGATGAGTGCTGGTGCTGCTGAACTCCTGGTGCTGCTGAACTCATACACCTTTGTCCCACTGAAGAGATACATTTTATCTGGAAGAAAAGAAATCAGAGAACATTATGAAATTGTACATTCATGCCAGAATTGAGTATTTGTATTGTTACAGATCTGTAGAAAAAGGAAGTTAGAAACACCTACCACCGATTAGGTGGGCTGCTGCAATCTCTCTAGTCACTCCTGGAAATCCATCTTCCAGTCGTTTGGGATTCCCTCTGTCCATTCTCTTCATCAGCTCATTATAGCTACCAAAAAAGGGAAATTTTACATTCTTATGTCAATTTGGAGCAAATGTAATTGCTTTTGTTTATGATACGGCACTTGACCCACCTGTAGTAGTATGTGTCAAAGAAGAGCAGTGTTTTTCCTGAGGTTTTGTCATAGACGGCAGCACTGACTTTTGTCACAGATGCTGGCAGACCAAAGCTGCTGAGAGGCTTGGGATAGCCCGGCTCAACACTGTTGCTGTTAAAAGCCCAGACTTGTTTACCTATAAATAAATACAGGCAATACGTGTTTTGTTTTTGTTTTCCTGAGGATTTTACAGAGGTTGTACTTTGGAAAAAGGTGACTGTGGTTTCAGCATTCTCAGATTGTTTGAGAAGATACCTTTGAATAGGAAAAGTATTTTTTTAGGATCCTCGTAAGCAGCATCAATATTATCCGGGGCATCGGGCCACACATTCTTGATTAGATGTTTTGTCACTTCCACTCGAAGTGGAGACTTACGCCAGACAAATCTGCACAGAGGATGTATACACAAACATACAGTTAGTCCATATATATTTGGACACAGGCATAATTTTCATACTCTTGGCTCTACCAGAATAAAATTAAAATGAAACAACCAAGATGAATTTGAAGTGCAGACTTTCAGCTTTAATTCAAGGGGTTCACCCCCCGGCCCGTAATGCATTGTGTTTCTGTTTGAGTCCCTTAATTGTCCTCAGTGTGGAAAGATGGATCTCAAAATCATACAGTCACTGCTGGAGAGGGTTCAAATATGAAAAAGATGCTGGAAAACGGAAGAATGTGCAGGACCTGGAGGATTTTTCTGAAGACCATTGGGCAGTTTAACTGCTCAGGACAAACAAGGGACTCAAGCGATTAATAAACATTTGATCTGAGTCATTTTAATAAATTCAGCTATTTTTGTGTGTTGTGGACTATATGTAAATTTTTTTTATGTAAAATATATTATTCAGGACAGTGCTAAATAAAAAATAACATGCATTTTGTATGATCCCTCTTATTTAGTTAAAATTATTCCCATTTTCACAGATTCTGCAACCAGTTCACATACTTTTTCTTGTTTGTGTACATACTGTATATATATATATGTATGTATGTATATATATATATATATATATACACACACACACACACACACACACCTGTCCTTGAAGAACATTGTTTCTCCCTTAAGTGTTGTAACTGCATCCAAGATCAGGTTAGGGTCACAAACATTAGGAGTCATTGGTGCTGAACTAGGTCTGATGGTGGTTGTATCTTCGTTTGGGCCTGAAAGAAATACCACATTGTAAAAAAACAACTAAATATGTTTCACTCAAAAATTATGGATGTATTCTTGAAGATCATATTACCATAGAGCGACTGAATCCCTGTAATGTCATCAGAGGGCAGAGAGAAACGTTCTGGATCAGTGAAGCTGTATATGGGAAACATCAGAGCTCCAGGAACATTGGAATGAGAAAGACCCAAAGAGTGACCAAATTCATGGGCAGCCACCAAGAACAGGTCATAACCTGCAGAGAAATTAAGTGCCACTTTAGATTTTTACTTGAAATCAAAGTGGCGATTAAGACAAATCTCTGAAAACTACATTTAGCAAAACTAAATGCACAAAACTAAAAAACAAGACAAATTACATTTATCTCTTGGTAAGTGGAAAGTGAAAACCTCATCATCATCGAAATGTGCATCTCCACCAGTTCCAGGTGAGGGAGGGAAAGCATGAGCCAAAATGCCTTGTGGTCCATTAAATGGGAAAAAATCACCATGTTCTGTAGGAAAGAGTTTGGCTTTACACTGAATTTTTTTTATATATTTAATATATAAAATAATTATATTTTGGAAATCAAATGAATCTGTGCTTTATTTTTAAGAAATTTCAGTTGCAATTAAGGATGTTACAATTCACTCGTTTTCTTCGACTTTTAAATGTTGAATAGTTTGTGTTGGCCAGTAATTGATCAAATGATTCTGTGATTGTTTATTGTTTCTTATGATCATTCATTGAAACATTTGCCAGATTTTTTTAATAAAAATGAAAATACTTTAATTAAATGGAAACTTCATTATTTCGTATAATATAAAACTGCTATTTTGTTAGTATCAATGGCGAGAACAAAACATAATTTCGGTTTTCCCTTTTTATATTTGCATATGTGGCGGACGCAGGCCAGTAAGAGCTCTGCGTGTAAACCTCACTCCCCTGGCCTCAAGAGGTGTGATAGCGACTGATTCTAGCAGCTGTGGTCTTTAGTGTCCTTGTTAGAGCGCCCGCCTCCCACGCCAGGGACCCCAGTTCGAATCCTACTCAGAGTGGGTCGAATAGGACCAGTTACCGTAAGATTTGTGCATGTAAACCTCACTCCTCTGGCCTCAAGAGGCACGTTAGTGGCTGCGGTCTTTAGCGACCTTGTTAGCACCCGCCTCCCACGCCGGAGACCCTGTATCGAAATCCTGCTAAAAGCGAGATGAGTAGGACCAGTTACACATACATAGTTATAGTATTATTTTTACAACAGTAAGTTACGTCCATTACATTCGCAAATATGCAAAAGGGAAAACCAAAATCATGCTTTGTGCTCAGTTGATACTAACAAAATACGTTTTATATTAGACTAAATAATGAAGTTTCCATTTAATTAGAGTTTTTTCATTTTTACTATGAAAATCTGGGAAATGTTTCAATGAATGATCGTATGGAACAAAAAACGATCATATGATCATGCGATCATGTGATCAATTATTAGCCAACACAAACTATTCAAGATTTAAAAGTCATAGAAGTAAACAAGTAATTTTTTTTTTAAATAATTCATCAAAACCTTAAAAGCACATGGTTAATACAGAAAAACAAACATAAATAAATGGATCGAGGGAACATACCTTTTGTAGCAAAGGAGATCATGATGTCAGCTGTGCCGCTGTAGATACGGGTGAATCTCAGAGGAGTGACATCTGCCCACACTTTCAGGGCTCTTTTGATGGAATCATCCACCTCTGCTACTGACATGTCAGGGGTGTAGTTCTCAATCCTGTGGAAAAAGTCCATATCTATCTGGTTCTTTTACTCTGTCTTTTTTCTGTGACACCAAAAGAACTGATATCATACACACCTGTAGGTGAGCTTGTTGGTCTGCCATTTGGGTCCGTCTACAAAGGTGGAGTACGCAGCAACATCTGGAACTCCACAGCGGGGCTTCTTCATCACCTCTATTGTTTTTTTGTCCAGCCTTCCAGTGACCTTAAGCCCAAAAAACTCCTGCATCTCTTTCAATTTCTCAGTCACTGGATCCAGATGGGGGGGGTCCAAATCCATGATTATTAGCTTCATTTACTTTAGATACTGAGTTAATATCCGGTTTTTTTTTATTTTGCAGTTCGTAGAAGCTCTTCAGGTAACTCTAAAGACAACAAAAACAGAATTATTGAAATAATTAGGCCTATAACAATAGACAAAACAATCAACAAGCATATATAAAAACCCCAAACCTTTGCAATGTCATAATCATCATTGTCATAATCAATAGGCTTTTCAGTCGGTACTGCGTGAATAACAAACACCAGGTTTGCAAGAAAACACAGCTGGCGATGAATCCTCCTCATGTTAAGTTCTTACGATTTTGAGCTTTACTTCTGATTGATAAGCGGTTGATGGAGGCTTAAATACTCTTAAAACTGTGAGGTGTTGAGCAACAAGTACAATTAGCAGCTATAAATTCTGTGAGTAATCCATCAAACTGACAGGCAAGACAATATAGGCAATTTAAGGACAGAAGAAATCAATGGGAAATCTCTAATTTTGAGAAGAAATCTGGGCATGTGTGCAAAGAGAGTAAGGTGTGCTTGGGGTGTTATGCAAGATCTGCAGGTAACGACAATCGTTGTCACTCTTTATTGTCAGATGGATGAGTAATATTTTATAATGAATGAACAAATGATGACTGAGGCTTTCTACCAATAATGCATATGTTATGAAAGTGGTGTCATGAAAACTGTCATGAAAGTGGTCCACATGGCTTGTGCCACACGTGTTTAATTAAGTTTAATTATCTGAACGTGCTTCTCCCGAAATTTGTTAATAAAACATCACTAGTTGATGGGCCCCATTGACTTCCATAGTATGGAGAGAAAAAAAATACAATGAAAGTGAATGTGGCCCATCAACTGTTTGACCGACATTCTTCAAAATATATTCTTTTGTGTTTAACAGAAGAAAGAAATTCATACAGGTTTGGAAAGTTGATGGTGAGTAAATAATGACAATTTTAATTTTTGGATGAACTGACCCTTTAAGAACGAATTCTTATTTACAAGAACAGCCTGGCAGGAGAATAACAATCTCCTAGACATGGGCTACAATGATAATTATGGGTTGTGGATATATAGAACATGGATTAACTGAAAATTCAAATGAGTCACTAGGACACCAGAGTGGAGATTCCGGATTTGTGTAACACAGACAAATGGAGAATGTTGAAGGAAACATCTTGGCTTAACTGTCATTAAATTAATATTACATTGACATCGCCCTTGAAAACAGTTGAGATGTAATTTGTTCTTCTCCCAAACACGGGAGTTTCTTCTTTTTAGGTGTGTAGGAAATATTTCCTGCCTTAACCCTCTGGTGCTCTTCGTTTAGGGGTTGCATTGGTTTTCTTCCCGGTCATAAGTGACTGGACACCTAAAAATTAAAGTTCCTCCACCCTAGTAAAACCAATGCAATTTAATTTTCTCCAATAATATTTTTTCTTTTTAATTTTTCTATTTTGAGAAGATTTGATGGGTTTTTTTATATTTATGCAATAATTATGGTCTATTTTTGCCATTGAAAATTATACAATTTTTTTTTTTTAATTATTGCAGTATTTCAGGTTAAAATAGAGACTAGGCCTTCAAAAAACAATTATTTTCAGATAAGCACCCTCTTTTTGAATTATTTAAGAAATCATGCAACCATGGGTGTAATCACTAGAGGTCTCTATGGAGAATTCCATAGTTCTATTTTGAACACATTTAATGATTTTTCTTTTGATGGATTTGAATAAATATCTAAAAATATCAAAGACTATTTATTATAAAGTTTTAGATTTTTTGTTGTTGTTAGAAATATAGATTTTTTTCTGTGAATTTGTGTTTTTGCAGATTTCCCATTCATTTTTGACCGAAGAGCACAAGTGGGAGTATTTTTTTACAACCACTTAGCATGCTCGAATCATGCCCTCAATTTTTATGTGTTTACATTCCTAATGCTAGAAAAGTCACCAAGTTTCATATCATTCTATGAAAGTGAATACTATGAAAGTGAATGTGGCCCATCAACTGTTTGACCGACATTCTTCAAAATATATTCCTTTGTGTTTAACAGAAGAAAGAAATTCATACAGGTTTGGAAATTTGATGGTGAGTAAATAATGACAATTTTCATTTTTGGATGAACTGACCCTTTAAGAACGAATTCTTATTTACAAGAACAGCCTGGCAGGAGAATAACAATCTCCTAGACATGGGCTACAATGATAATTATGGGTTGTGGATATATAGAACATGGATTAACTGAAAATTCAAATGAGTCACTAGGACACCAGAGTGGAGATTCCGGATTTGTGTAACACAGACAAATGGAGAATGTTGAAGGAAACATCTTGGCTTAACTGTCATTAAATTAATATTACATTGACATCGCCCTTGAAAACAGTTGAGATGTAATTTGTTCTTCTCCCAAACACGGGAGTTTCTTCTTTTTAGGTGTGTAGGAAATATTTCCTGCCTTAACCCTCTGGTGCTCTTCGTTTAGGGGTTGCATTGGTTGTCTTCCCTGACATAAGTGACTGGACACCTAAAAATTAAACTTCCTCCACCCTAGTAAAACCAATGCAATTAAATTTTCTCCAATAATATTTTTTCTTTTTAATTTTTCTATTTTGAGAAGATTTGATGGTATTTTTTTATATTTATGCAATAATTATAGTCTATTTTTGCCATTGAAAATTATACATTTTTTTTTTTTAATTATTGCAGTATTTCAGGTTAAAATAGAGACTAGGCCTTCAAAAAACAATTATTTTCAGATAAGCACCCTCTTTTTGAATTATTTAAGAAATCATGCAACCATGGGTGTAATCACTAGAGGTCTCTATGGAGAATTCCATAGTTCTATTTTGAACACACTTAATGATTTTTCTTTTGATGGATTTGAATATATATCTAAAAATATCAAAGACTATTTATTATAAAGTTTTAGATTTTTTGTTGTTGTTAGAAATATAGATTTTTTTCTGTGAATTTGTGTTTTTGCAGATTTCCCACTGTGTTTACATTCCTAATGCTAGAAAAGTCACCAAGTTTCATGTCATTCTGATGAAGCTGTGATTTAAAAAAAAATTCAAAATGTGGTTCATAGGTTCAGTTTTTCATAGGTGTGTGTGTGTGTGTGTGTATAAGTGTGTGTGTGTGTGTGTGTGTGTGTGAGTGGATGTGTCAATATCACACTCTTGATGTTTTAGAGTGTCACCCCTTCACTGCTGTGTACTTTTTACAGCATTGTGGACGATTTGTAGATTGTACTCACACAAATTCTGTGAATTTTTGTGTTTTTGCAGATTTCCCATTCATTTCCTATGGGGGTCATTTTTGACCGAAGAGCACAAGTGGGAGCATTTTTTTGTGACCACTTAGCATGCTCGAATCATGCCCTCATTTTTTTGTGTTAACATACCTAAATGCTTGAAAAGTCACCAAGTTTCATATTTTTCCGATGAAGCTTTGATTTAAAAAAATTAAAAATGTGGTTCATAAGTTCAGTTCCTTTTCGTTCAGTCACTACGACATACGTTAGTGACTAACGAATGGGGGTTTCGCCTAGAAGCCAATTACCTTCGAGGTGTTTAACCCTTTCGCACGTACGTTCTAAATATTCAGACTGGTAGCCTGGCGTGAGTTTTTTTAATGCGACCGTTATTATGCCATGACACGCGTTCTAATTTCCATGGTAACACACATCAACCTTGACACGTGAGTTTTCGCAATCACAATGGCGCTCATGGTGGATGACCGCGTGCAGGTGAGCACTCTGAATGTTTTGCTTTATTTTTTCATTCAAAACCTCTCACATTATTTGTTAGCGTGTACACACTCTGGTTGACATGTTTATGTTGCTTTATTTTTCCCACTGCTTTGAATTTCGCTTGCACACGGCATTTCTCCCTCACAACATCCGCGTGACAATTGGTGAGTATATTTTAGTTTTTTTTCCTAATTTGGAGCACATATAATTATTTACAAGCATGCAATAAATATGAATAAAGATGTTAAAAAAATTATCTTGTAAAACAAACAGTCCTCAATAATGTGGACGTTCAAATGTCATGTTTGTCGTTTTGCACATTGCAAATATGCTCCGTGCATTCGGTAAAGTTATTAGGGTTCAGTTGACTTGAAAAGTAACATGAATAAATTATATATTATTTATGTTTTAGTGTTAATATTGTTACTGAGTTTTATATCTGACTAGCAAAGCAGAGAAAAGCTATATGGTCACGCCTCACTTACATTAGCTTGCATATATATATATATATTATATATATCAGTTAACATGATGTCAAATACCATGTACCTTTTCTCTGCTTGCTATGATGTCAAATGCCATGTACCTTTTCTCTGCTTTGCTAGTGAGAAATGTGTTGTATAAGTTTAGCATAATTCAAACGTATATCATTTGTTAAAAAGAAATTGATAAATGTACACATTTCATTCATGTTTTATTTAAGCTAAATGTTTTTTGTTTAAACTATTATACATATATACACTTTCTAAAAAAATACAAAACAAATTATAAATATAATTACAATGAACAACAATCAAAATAGTATTATAACCAAAACAATAAATATACTATGGTAAAAAAAAATCTTTAAAACAAACTATATACTATATACATCTTTTTGTTGTACACATACACGCGGAATAACACGGCGTACACATACACGCAGAATCACACAGTGTACACATACACGCAGAATCACACGGCGTACACATACACGCGGAATCACACGCCGTACACATACACGCGGAATCACACGCCGTAGACATACACGGCGTACACATACACGCGGAATCACACGGCGTAGACATACACGCGGAGATGGCGGTTCGTTTCGGCGTACACATACACGCAGAATCACACAGCGTACACATACACGCGGAATCACACGGCGTACACATACACGCGGAATCACACGGCGTACACATACACGCAGAATCACACGGCGTACACATACACGCAGAATCACACGGCGTACACATACACGCAGAATCACACAGCGTACACATACACGCGGAATCACACGGCGTACACATACACGTGGAATCACACGGCGTACACATACACGCGGAATCACACGGCGTAGACATACACGCGGAATCACATGGCGTACACATACACGCGGAATCACACGGCGTACACATACACGCGGAATTACACAGCGTAGACATACACGCGGAACCACACAGCGTAGACATACACGTGGAGATGACGGTTCGTTTCGGCGTACACATACACGCGGAATCACACGGCGTACACATACACGCGGAATCACACGGCGTAGACATACACGCGGAACCACACAGCGTAGACATACACCCGGAGATGACAGTTAGTTTCGGTGTACACATACACGCAGAATCACACGGCGTACACATACACGCAGAATCACACGGCGTAGACATACACGCAGAATCACACAGCGTACACATACACGCGGAATAACACGGCGTACACATACACGCAGAATCACACGGCGTACACATACACGCGGAATCACACGCGTACACATACACGCGGAATCACACGGCGTAGACATACACGCGGAATCACATGGCGTACACATACACCCGAAATCACACGGCGTACACATACACGCGGAATCACACGCCGTAGACATACACGCGGAACCACACAGCGTAGACATACACGCGGAGATGACGGTTCGTTTCGGCGTACACATACACGCGGAATCACACGGCGTACACATACACGCGGATAGCTCAATGCGTACAGATAACACGCCATTTGGCTTTAGAAAGTGGCGTGTATTTTTACTCAAAGTCATGATGTCAGAAGCATGATGCTCTCAGTTGCAGAATGGCACAAAAATGCGACCAAAGGAGGAGGTGAGAGCAGTAAAAATATTTCTGATTTTTTCCAGAGGGTCATTGAAAAATGCTGTTGCATTGTTTGCGAAGTGAAGACCGCGGTGGAGCAGAAGGAAGCGGTCCTGTGAGAACAAAGACCTAATAAATGGTGTCAAGAGCATGGGGTCTGTGCTCCAGTAATCCCGAAGTGATGTTTTTTTGATCACCCCCATTAGGAGAACTGCCACTAAAAATGTGTACATTTCAGGGATATTTGTTGGAACCCATTTAACCATTTTTCCCCTCCTTTTTCTTTCAAGTCAGAGGCAATTATGTTTCCTCCACATAAATATAAAAAAAAAATCTCCTCAATTTCCTCACTTGTCAGTTGTCTTCTTTTAAATAAATTTTCTGCCATTTTCTCTGAAGTTGTTAAAAACTGGTAAATTTTATTAAAATTGTGTCTGAAGTTGGTACCAACGCGAGTGTGAGGTAAGAGTGACGTCAACAGTGACTTGTGACTTGTCAGCGGGAAAAAATGCTTGCAATATATGACTGTTTAAATGTTTTATTTTTATAAAAAATATTTTCAAACTTGTTAACTAAATTAAATGCATGCAAGTGAACTCCTTATGGTTTATATACTTATTAAAAATATGTACACTGCAAAAAAAATGCTCTTCTTACTTAGTAATTTTGTCTTGTTTCTAGTCTAAATATTAATTCTTAAATCAAGATGCTTTTACTAGATAAGTAAATAAATAGTTTTACTTGTTTTCTTAAAAATAAAATCAAAAAGAAGTGAGTTTTTGCTTAAAACAAGCAAAATGATCTGCCAATGGGGTGAGAAAAATAATCTTGTTTCTGATTGAATTCTTGTTTCTGTCTCAAACAGAAATAAGATTATTTTTCTCACCCCATTGGCAGATAATTTTGCTCATTTTAAGCAAAAACTCGCTTCATTTTTATATTTTTCCTCAGGAAACAAGAAAAAATATCTCATGTAATTTTACTTATCTAGTAAATGCACCCTGATTTAAGAATTTTTAGATATTTGAACTGGAAACAAGAAAAAAATACTAAATAAGAAGAGCATTTTTTGCAGTGTATGTTAGTTGATCTGTAAGTTATCACGGCTGTGGGCGGGGCGCCGCCATTATGTGTTTACAACAGCACCAGGGAGCTGAAGCCTGCTGGATTTACAGCACAAGATCACCCACTTCTCCTGATATATGTGACATTACGTGAGGGAACAGACTGATCGTACACGTCTTTTAGGGTAGAAAATGATTGTGTTATTTGATCTGTACTGTTCAAGCGAGCTAACGTTATGGGCGCTCGTGCCGCGATTATATGTTTACAACAGTACCAGGGAGCAGAAGCCTGCTGGATTTACACACAAGATCACCCACTTCTCCTGATATATGTGACATTACGTGAGGGAACAGCCTAGACTGATCGTACACGTCAAAGGGTAGAAAATGATTGTGTTATTTGATCGGTAATGTTATCACGGGCGATTATATGTTTACAACACTGATATCTTGCAATTATATATATAGTAGTATGCAATTACAAACTGTATTTAGTTTTTGCTGATATTTTTGTGGTTGTGTAATGTAATTTGAAGTGTATGAAACCTAAAATAAACATTAAAAGACATTGAGCTCTGTCAGTCTCTCGAGCTCTGTCAGTCTCTCACGCACTCAGTCTTTGGCTCAGCGCCAGTCAGCGCGCTAAAGCAGATTTGAAATTTTGAATTTGGCAGTTGATCATGAGCGTTCTAATCACACCAGCCTAGCTTGATCACACGGGTGTGATCGTACGTGTCAAAGGGTTAACAGCGCCCAATGGCGTGCCAATGCCATGGGCATGCGGAATTTGCATGCGTAACTCCGCCCCACCTCGTGGATATATAAGGAAGTACGCTAGCAACATCGCATTATGTTTCTGCTTTGGAGCCAAGAGTATCTCTTCACTCCTTCAAGCCTGCTAACTGAGTCTTTGTCAGCCTTCGAGACGAACAGCTTTCCAGAGGCGTTGGTGTCTACGGCGCGTTCCAGTGATCGCATACTGCCTGCCTGCTGATCTGCGCAGTGGTCCGTCTGACAGCTGGTGTGTGGTCCCTGGGCGCTTCGGCGTTCTCTGCGAAGCTTCCTCTCACAAAAGAGCTTGCACGTGGCACGTCCTTTTCAGGATGTCTCGCCCGTGTACTTCTGGGTGTGGCCGGTCGTTGAATTCCTTTGATGGGCACAATCTTTGCTTGGTATGCTTGGGCGTTCAGCATGCTCAAGCAGCGTTTGTGGATGAGTTCCCACTGCGGGAACATGACCATCGCGGTGCTGCGATCGAGACTTAAGGATCTTCGTAACGAAGTGAAAGTCCCCTCTACCACACCCCGATCTACCGTTCCCCCCGTGGGCGGTACTTCGGCTGGTGGTCAGGGTGATCTGAGGGTCACGGTGTGGAACAAAGCCCCAACGCTCATGCCTCAGGCCACACCCCCCTCTAGCGCTCCGCAACCCGCGAGTGTCCAGGCTGAAATCGCGGGGCCTGCTCCGGCACCCCCGCGCATTTCGTTTGGCGCTCCGGAGGATGATGCGATGTCGGTCACCGCATCACAAGGTGGGCTCGAGTCCTCTGAGGATGATGACTCGGCTGTGCTGCCGCCTTCGGGCGCGCCAGCATTGCCCGAGTCGGACCCAGAGCTGACAGCCATGTTGTCTCAGGCAGCCGCGAGTCTAGGGTTAGAGTGGAACCCTCCACCCTGTCCCGAACGCTCGCGGCTCGACGATTGGTTTTTGGGGACCCGCGCTGACTCACGTCAGTCCCCGCCCCCAATACCTTTCTTTCCCGAGCTGCATGAGGAGATTGCCTGGTCCTGGAAGTCCCCGTTGTCTTCCCGTGATCGGTCTGCAGTCTCCTCCGCCTTCTCCACCCTTGATGGGGCCGCGGCCAAAGGGTACACTGGGGTCCCCAACTGTGTCTGCAGAACGCTTCAACGTGGCGCGGTGATCCTAAGCACCCCTCTAAAGCTGCGATGAGCTGCGTGCCGCCATCGACCTCGCTCTCCGGGCGACGAAGGTGACCGCACGCTCCCTGGGTCAAGTGATGTCCACAAACGTGGTCCAGGAGAGACACCTGTGGCTTAACCTGGCCGATATGCGGGACAGCGAGCGGACACGTTTCCTCGATGCCCCCATATCCCAGGCTGGCCTCTTCGGCGGCTCGGTTGAAAACTTCGCCCAACAGTTTTCAACCGCCCAGAAGCAGACTGAGGCAATAAAACATATACTGCCCCGGCGGCCAGCTGCTGCCTCCACCCAGCCGCCGGCACAGTCGCCTCAGCCTGCTCGCCGAGGACGCCCTCCTAAGGCTCCCGCCCCTCCCGCCCGGCCCAAGCAGCAGCCTTCACCTGGGCCGGGTCGCGGAGGAAGCCGTAGAAAGGCATCCCAGTCCCCTCAGGCCACCCCGCGCCCCGCTAAACGCCAGGCCAAGCGGCGCTCCTGAGACGGACAGCTCAGGGATGGGAAAGTCTTTCCAGGAGATGGTAGCAGGACCACTCCTTCCCCCGGTGGAGGGCCGGGGGAGAATCCTTTGTTCAGCTGCTGGCCCCCGGGTAAGCAGCACCCTAATTTGGTCTAAGAAAGAATTAACACTCCCGTCCCTGAGTCCCCAGAGATCGGTGATGACAGTGCGCGCCACCCACGGGTCCCGCCACTCGCATCCCTCTCTCTCGCCAGCTCCCTGGCAGAGCAGACCCCAGTGGAACTTGCGTCCTTCCCTGGTCTCCTCTGTCAGGACGCAGCCGTTAACCGCACCCTCACACCGGGACACCCAACAGCCTCCCTTGTCCGGGTCGGTAACGCTGCATCGCTGCCCCACACCGGGTACGTCTGTAGTCCGAAGGACCCCACTGGTGCAGTTCCTGGGAGCCTGGCTTCAGATTCCAGGGCTGTCCCGCTGGGTCGCGAAGACAATCAGGTGCGGCTACGCGATTCAGTTTGCGCAGGCTCCTCCCTGCTTCCGGGGAGTCTGCTTTACTATGGTCGGGGCCAATGCCCCTGTCATGCGAGCGGAGGTTGCCACCCTACTGGCGAAGGGTGCAATCGAGCCTGTCCCTCCAGCCGAGATGAAGTCCGGGTTCTACAGCCCCTACTTCATTGTACCCAAAAAGACCGGTGGGTTAAGACCAATCCTGGACCTGCGCATCTTGAACCGTTACCTACACAGGCTTCCGTTCAAGATGTTGACAGCTAACTGCCTTTTCGAATGCGTTCGTCCCGGCGATTGGTTTGCAGCGATCGACCTGAAGGACGCCTACTTCCATGTCTCCATCCTACCTCGACACAGACCGTTCCTACGGTTTGTTTTCGAGGGGCGGGCATACCAGTACGCGGTCCTCCCATTCGGGCTATCTCTGTCCCCTCGCGTCTTTACGAAGATTGCCGAGGCAGCCCTTGCGCCCCTCCGGCAGCACGGGGTTCGCATCCTGAACTACCTCGACGACTGGCTCATAATGAGTCACTCTCGAGAGCAGGTTTGCGAACACAGAGATCTGGTTCTCCACCACTTAGCCCGTCTGGGCCTTCGGGTCAACTGGGAGAAGAGCAAACTTTGCCCCGTGCAGAGGATCTCTTTTCTCGGTATGGAGATCGACTCGGTCGCCATGTGTGCGCAGCTTACGAGCGAGCACGCGCAGTCTCTGCTGACTTGCCTCCGTCAAATCGAGAGCGGTGACGCCGCTCAGATTGCTACATATGAGACAGCTTCAGCACTGGCTACGCGATCGAGTCCCGAGATGGGCATGGCAGTCTGGCACGCTCCGGGTCCAAGTAACCCGGGCCTGCTTACAGACACTCACTCCGTGGTCGAACCTCAGCTTTCTACGGACCGGTGTGTCCTTAGAACGAGTTTCCAGGCATATTGTTGTATCAACAGATGCCTCCACCACGGGCTGGGGTTTCATGTGCAATGGACTAGCAGCCGCGGGCTCCTGGACAGGACCCCAGCGCCTTCTGCATGTCAATTGCCTCGAGTTGCTGGCAGTACGGTTCGCCCTGCACCGCTTCCGAGCGTTGCTGAGGGGTCAACATGTACTTGTCCGGACAGACAACACGGCCACTGTAGCGTACATCAACCACCAGGCCGGTCTACGCTCCCGCCGTATGTCTCAACTCGCCCGCCATCTCGTTCTATGGAGTCAGAAGCACCTGAGGTCCCTTCGTGCTATCCACATCCTGGGAGAACTGAACCGTGCAGCCGACGAGCTCTCACAGATTCAGCCACTTCCTGGAGAATGGAGACTCCATCCCCAGACGGTCCAGCTGATTTGGGAACAGTTCGGCGACGCGCAGGTAGATCTGTTTGCCTCCCACGACTCTTCGCACTACAGCCTGTACTATTCCCTGTCCGAGGGCACGCTCGGCACGGATGCACTGGCGCACAGCTGGCCCCAGTGCCTACGTTTATATGCGTTTCCCCCAGTGAGCCTTCTCGCACGAGTACTGTGCAAGATCAGGGAGGACAAGGAGCAGGTCATGTTGGTCGCCCCGTATTGGCATGGCCAGACCTGGTTCTCAGAATTGCTACTCCTTGCGACAGCCCCTCCCTGGCCTATCCCTCTGAGACCGGACCTCCTCTCTCAGAGACGGGGCACTCTATGGCACCCGCGTCCAGTGCTCTGGAAGCTCCACGTGTGGCTTCTGGACGGGACGCTGCAGGTTTCGGTGGCCTCCCACCTGCGGTGGTCGCCACCATCACTTCCGCTAGGGCAGAGTCTACACGACACCTCTATGCGTTGAAGTGGAACCTCTTCGTCACCTGGTGCTCTTCCCGCCAAGAAGACCCCTGGAAATGCCCGATCGGGTCCGTGCTATCGTTCCTCCAGGAGGGGTTGGAGCGAAGGCTGTCTCCCTCCACCCTGAAAGTGTATGTGGCCGCAAAATCTGCCCATCACGACCTCTTGGGGGACAAGAAGGTAAGTCAGCACGACCTGATCCATAGGTTCCTGAGGGGGGCGAGGAGACTGAATCCTCCTCGCTCTCCTCTCGTTCCCTCTTGGGACCTCTCAGTAGTCTTAAGTGCTCTGCAGAGGCCTCCCTTTGAGCCTTTGCGGTCGGTCGATATTAAGTTCCTGTCGATGAAGACGGCTCTGCTGACCGCATTGGCCTCTCTTAAGAGGGTCGGGGACCTGCAGGCATTTTCGGTTGACGAAGCGTGCCTAGAATTCGGGCCGGCTAACCCTCACGTGATCCTGAGACCCCGGCCTGGATATGTGCCCAAGGTTCCTACCACTCCCTTCAGAGATCAGATAGTGAACCTGCAAGCGCTGCCTTTGGAGGAGGCAGACCCAGCCTTGGCATTGCTCTGTCCAGTACGCGCTCTCCGCGCTTACGTAGACATGACGCAGTGTTTCAGGACCTCAGACCAGCTCTTTGTCTGTTATGGTGGAGAGCGGAAGAGAAGAGCTCTCTCGAAACAGAGGTTGTCTCACTGGATAGTGGACACCATTGTTTTGGCTTACCAGCAGCAAGGTCGACCATGTCCCCTTGGGGTTCGGGCTCACTCCACCCGGAGTGTGGCCTCCTCTTGGGCTCTAGCGCATGGCGCCTCGCTAACAGACATCTGCAGAGCTGCAGGCTGGGCGACACCTAACACATTCGCCAGATTCTACAATCTTCGCCAGTGTCCGACTATGTATTCGCCCCCCAGCCCCGCCCCCCCCGAGGGGCCGGTAATGGACCAGGCTCTGGTGTCTTCGCTTGCTCGCCACTCCACTCCACGGACTGGATACGTGCGATATTCTCCTCAGGTGAGCTCTCCGAGAGCCCTGAGCTCCTCCAGCACTGTCGACGCCGACATCAGTTCAGTCTGCCCTTTCGAGCCCAGACCCTCTTATCCGGCCAGGTGCCCCGTGTGCATGGTTCCCCTCCGGCGACCCCCACACGAGTTTTTCCACCGTAAGCCTCCTCAGTGAGCAGGTGTCTTTCCCTCGGCAAGCCCCTGCCACCCCTAGGGTTTAAAATCCACCTTCGGCTGGTACCCTAGAGTTTCCCATATGCAGCCCACAGCGGGTCATATGTGTACTCTCTAAGTCCTCCCCACGGGTAGGCATCATTGGCATTCCCTCACTGGGATATGCTTCCCAGTGTACTTTGGTAATCCTGTGATAAGTGGGAGTCCTACGGCCTTAAGTGGCGGGATCTCACACTTACGCAGGCCACTGGACGACAGCTGAGTGGCGCGGTTATATTGGAACCCCCATTCTTTAGTCACTAACGTACGTCGTAGTGACTGAACGAAAGGGAACGTCTCGGTTACGTATGTAACCCTCGTTCCCTGAGGAGGGAACGGAGACGTACGTTCCTCTGCCACATCAGCTGTGCTGCTGGAACGCGGAGTTCAGATCTTGGCTCCGCAGCAGATACATAATGCGATGTTGCTAGTGTACTTCCTTATATACCCATGAGGTGGGGCGGAGTTACGCATGCAAATTCCGCATGCCCATGGCATTGGCACGCCATTGGGTGCTGTTAAACACCTCGAAGGTAATTGGCTTCTAGGCGAAACCCCCATTCGTTAGTCACTAACGTACGTCTCCATTCCGATGAAGCTGTGATTTTTAACATTTCAAAACAGAATTTTTTTTGACCGAAGAGCACCAGAGGGTTAAACATGTTGACAAATAACATATATGTCACATGTCTAGTCTGTTTTGGTTGTGTTTTTGATTTGTCACATGTTCCTTTGTTCTTTTTCTCGCCATTTCTGTGTTTCCCTGATTACCCTCATTAGTTAATTTATCCCAGTTGTGTCTTGTTAATTATCTCGTTTCTGTTCACTATTTAAGTTCCTCTTGTTCATTCCCTCCTTGTCTGGTCATAGTTATGCAAAGTGTGTACATTTCGTTGTGTTAGTGTGTTTGTACCTATCTGTATTGATAACTTCACCAATAAACTTCCTTTGAGTAATATATTTACCTGTCCTTGCCTTCCTGCCTGAGCGACTTGTAACAAATGACCAGACCTACACAAGAAGAGGCTGAAGATCACCTCCTTTTCACCATCCACCAGAGTGGTCGTCCTTTGGAATGGTATATGGAGGAATTGTGTGAGTTTGGCTATCTATTTTGCTAAAGTGAGCTGGAGTGATCAGATGGTCAATAGCTGCTTTCGGATGGGACTGGACAATGACTTATTCCATGTCCTTACCCCCAGAGATTGTTATAGGTCTGTAACAGACAGAGGTGTCAAGTAACGAAGTACAAATACTTACCTTAAGTAGAAATTTTGAGTATCTATACTTTACTGGAGTAATTATTTTTCAGCCTACTTTTTACTTCTACTCCTTACATTTTCAAGCAATTATCTGTACTTTCTACTCCTTACATTTTAAAAATAGCCTCGTTACTTCTATTCCATTTCGGCATGTTTTCATTCCGGCTTGTCATTAAAAAAAAAAAAAACTATCCAGATAAATCGCGCCATCCGGACAGAGTGAATTTGATTGTGGTTGGATGAGAAGGATAAACATAAACCATTCCGACACCCTATTGGGTTGTAGGCGATCAATCACGCCTGCACCTGCACAAATCACACACCATGCTGCCAGATAGGGCGGGTTCTCGCCGACGAGCACGCACTTTCAGCCAATCAGCAATCAGCAGGCAGACGTGCTCAGCCTCATTCATGACTTTAGCGGGTTTTTAGCGCGATGACTCATAGCTGTATATTCCAGTGATCGCTATGCCAGTGGCATAAATATACAGTAAGTTGTATCTACAGTAAAGAGTGGGAGAGTGACTCAACTCTCAAACGTGAATTACACCTGTGACTCAAAGACTCTTTAAATATAACCGTGACTCCTGTCCATCGTCATATACACACTTAGGACATCTGCAACTAGCAACACCGACAGCTGCTGAAAGAGGTTCAAATCAACGATTAATCTGCTTTGACTGTGCTAAGTGCATGTGCCATGTACTTCACGAAAGACATACTGTAGTTTTGTCAAAGCAAAGTGCAACACAAAGGTAAGCGCATTGTTGTTATTTATTTGTTGACGGATTATTGTACAGTATAAATGAATTACGCATTTTGACATTGGTGTGTGCATTAACGTGTGAAATGCCTGTTTATTACATTGCTTTTTCCAATCTCTATATTGGGCACTTTTTGCACGTAAATTGGCTTCTTACTGTTGACATTGAAAATCTTGTGTTTTTCTAAGGGATTGCTGTTTTGACAGTTTCTACCTGACATATAGTCATATTTGAACCGTTTTACTGGGAATTTGTTTTTTTTAATCATCAATGTTATGCTTTAAGGAGATAAAATGGTAACTTACTTATCAACATTGATTGGTATGTCAATAAAATAATATCAAATTATTTTGGCAGTTAAAGTTTTGGGGTTTTTTTCTTGGAGTGACTAGTTGCCTATAAGTATTGTAAGAGGTGCAAAATTCAATAATCAATATCAAAATATCAAAATCAATAACCAGGCATGTTATCAATAACCATTTTCTTTTAAAAATATAAATGTACATTTGGTGAGGTTTTTGGGCTGGAAATTGTTGACCCAATCTGGCCACACTGATCACACATTCAAAAAATGGTTATTGATGACATGCCTCTGAATTTTGACTTTTTGCACCTTTACAATATTTATAGGCAACTAGTCATCAAATCTTCCACTCCATGAAACACGTTAATGCTCAGTAGTACACAATATGGTTCTTTAATGTATTTGCATTGTCCTAAAATGCGTTCATTTCAATGGGAATATATGCGGCTGAAACGCGTAGCCAAGTGCATCTAAAAATGTTCAACATTAACTTTTTAATATAACATTATAGTCATTATGGCCTTCAGAAAAATGTTTTTTTGAGGAGGTGGGGTATGCACTGTGGCGTGGCCTAATCTTTTGTCCTTAAAGGGATACTTCAGCCAAAAATGAAAATTCTGTCATCATTTACTCACCCTCAAGTTGTTCCAAACCTGTATGAGTTTTTGTTCTGAAGATATTTTGAAGAATGTTTGTAACCAAGCAGATAGAGCAACCATTGACTGCCATAGTAGGGGGGAAATGCTATGGCAGTCAATGGTTGCATATAATCTGCTTGGTTACAAAAATTCTTCAATCTTCAGAACAAAGAAACTCATACAGGTTTGGAACAATTTGAGTAAATTATGACAGAATTTTCATTTTTGGGTGAGCTACCCCTTTAATGGCATTTTTTCCCCTTACATTACTTTTACTTTTATACTTTAAGTAGTTTTGAAACCAGTTACTTTTACACTTTTACTTGAGTAAAAAGCTTGAGTTGATACTTCAACTTCTACAGAAGTCTTTTTAAACCCCAGTATCTATACTTCTACCTGAGTAATGAATGCGAATACTTTTGACACCTCTGGTAACAGACTTCATTAATTATGTCCTTTATTTAAATGGTTCTGATTTCATAGTTGAGGTAGTTAATGAGGACAATCATCGCATTATTCTATTTATTTTTATTTCAGACAGGACCACTTTTGGAAAGTAACTTCAGTTTATTGAAACACATTTATCTTTGGCGGTATGGTACCTTAATGGGGGTTCTTGCTCCATGATAATTAGAACACACACGAGCTTTGCATTACCATATCCCCCATTACCATAGCTGTATCATACAAATAAATAGTAAATAAATAGTGGACATGCACATACGATGACAATTTCAGACCCCTCCATGATTTCTAAGTGGGAGAACTTGCAAAATAGCAGGGTGTTCAAATACTTATTTTCCTCACTGTATATATATATATATATATATATATATATATATATATATATATATATATATATATATATATATATATATATATATATATATATATTAGTGGTGGGCATATATTAATTTTTTTAAAGGGGTGGTAAAACACATTCTTTTGAAGGCTTGACTGTGTTTGTGGGGTGCACTGTAACATGTGTTCATGCTTCGTTTAAAAAAAAATTGCCTTATTTTTCATATATTTGACCTTTATTCTACACTGCTCTGTCCCTCCTTGTAAAACGGTCTGATGCTTTCCGGGTTGTATGAAGCCAGTCCCTCAAAAATACGCAGTGGGCTCAGATTGGTTAGCTGGCCCAGTGTGTTGTGATTCGCTAACCGCAGTGCACGTCGGAAACGTCACGCCCCTTACCGGAGGCTGTTCAGTATTAGAAACAACGGCGTCAATAAAACCATATGAGCTCGAATCAGACCCAGAACATTTGAGTGAAGATGATCGAGCAGAACCTGTTCAGTCCTCGAGAGTAAAGACTGCGGATCTATAGTGATCGCTACTGAATGGCACTTTAACTTTTGTATTTTTAGAACGATTATAGCCAAATATCTGTCGCAAGAACTAACCCAAAACAAACACTAAGCACTGGCTTTGACTAGTAAGTTAGCCAAATCACACACAGAACCATGTTTAGCATGCCTGTAGATAAACAATACATAAAAGCTCTAATCAAAGAATCATTTACACTAATGCCAGGTTCGCTGTTGAGATTTTAACGTTAGTGTTTGTAACGATAGGTGTTCGTCGGATAACGTTAAGTATGAATGAGCATTTAACAGACTGGTTTGCAGAACAGCGTTGTCATCTGTTTACTTCCTTGCTACAACCTATTACAGGAAAACACATCGATGAAAAATAAATCAGACTTACAAGTTGTGGCCCGTAAACAGCTTCTGTTTGTAAATCCAGCTTTCAGGACAAGTCGTTGTGCATATCCTGTATTGAACTCGCGAAGTTTGTGGAAGATTGTGTTGTCCTCCGTGAAATGTGCAGCGCGCGCGTCGTGCATCCACGCACTGGCAGTGTTTTTTTCACGCAGCTGACGTTGTGCAAATCTGGTATTGAAATCGCGAAGACGGTGGATGCAGGGAGCCCTGCGCGCGCCTGATTCCCCGCTGACTCAAACACACGTGCATATAACATGCTGTATGTTAAACGCTCTGCAACGCACCCCCTTCCCTATGAAGGCTGAACAGAGCAAGTACCCCAGGCTTGCAATCCGGATGAAAATAACAGCGTTTCTTCGGCATTGCGGCAAAAACATAGCCTACTAACGCTTCCCCGCGGCGATACAAAATTGCCTCGCCCCCCTTATTTCATATTCCCCGGAGGAGGGGTTTATGTAAATATTGGGCCTGGTGATGTCAGCAAAACCTGGGTGAATGTGTAGTAGTCCCTAGCGGCCGTTTGCTGTAGTCCTTAGAAACTGATTTCTTTAAAAGCAAATATCTCCCTTTGCTTTAAACTTTGAACGTTGTAACTTTGCAGATGTTGTTTATGCTCAAGCAGGAACATTACACGCTAGCTAAAGTTAGAATAGTGAAATCGTGGTTTACCACCCCTTTAATATGTGTGCGCTTCAGATGCGAGCGCGAAATCTGCGGGAATCAGTAGAATTAACGTTATGTGCAACCCTGTGCGAAATTCAGACCGGTCACACCAATACTAACACGCTGTCATGAGGAAAAATCCAGCAGAACACCCGTTCGCAATGTTCAGAGGATTAAACGGACTGAATGAGAGGAGGCGGGTGCATGTCAACTCACTGTCGGTTGGAGAGGAGAGGAGAGCGCAGCTGATAGATACTGTAGAAAATGAGTATCGTATCGTTTCAGATATTTCAGTATCGATACATAGCGAAATATGGATATTTTTGACAACACTAGTAGGCATACACACAGGTTTGAAGACTCGTTCTCTCGCCCCCTACAGTGCAATTTGGCTATGGATTTTTTTTTCTCCTCCAGAAGGAGACAAGCAAATATCCCAGCGATTTTTGGCATCAGGGGAGAGCATCGTGCCTTTTATATCATGAAGTAGGCTACTATGTGCAGTCAAGCAGTGTTTTTTTTCTTTTCTTTTTTTTTCCCTCCTCCAGCAAGAGAAACAACGACATGCAGCATATCCCAGCAATTTTTGGCATTAGAGAGAGAGCATCAGGCCTTTTATATTGTGAAGTAGGCTACTACGTGCAGTCAAGAAGTGTTTTTTTTTTTTTATATGGAAGAGCTGCTTAGCACTTTTTGGGCTGATATTATGTCTTGAGTTCTTGGCCTAATGTATCGTTGATGCCCTGATGAGGCATCGGTGAGGTGGTTGCCGCACCTATGCGAAATGAATGGCTGGTAAAAAGCGCGGGGTCCATGCCGCAATGGCAGCATACGGCTCGGAGACGAAAAGCAAACCAATGTTTAGACATGGCTTCTCCTTTCTCTGTAATGAAGAGGGGCTCTGTCTGATCGAATTTGCCCCGTGCACTTAAAAGCTGGTTCATGGCTGTAAGGGGACAATATCCGTCGTTAGTTCTAGAAATGTGAATTGTAGTTCCGTTATTATCTCTGTCAGTTTTAGAATGTTTCAGATAGATGTAAATGTATGTAAATGGATATGTCTTTTATTGTCAAATCGTGTGAAGGGTCGAATTGTGTGTTTTTTTTATAATAGTGATTTCTCCTCCTCTGAGGAATCCATAGAATGCGGTGAGAAATACTGCTTCTAGAAGTGAGTTGGTGTGTGGAGTAAAAAGGCCTGATCTTAATTTTTCCACCATTAGATGCACCTGCGAGAGAGACAGCGGTAGTTGTTTATCCGGACCTGCGGGGCTTTCCTTTTTTAAACCATTTAGAAGACGTATAGAGGAATTTTGTAACAGGCCTTGAGATGATGGATCTAAACATCTAATGTGGAATTAGAGGCCTGAAATCATGATCTTGATTGTGGAAGGCTGAAGCTTCCTGTCTTCGAAGCAGTGCATAATGAATGCGCATATGATGGGTAAGTTAGCCGGGAGTTTAGGCACCGAGAAAGCGTTGCAGAAATCTGAAAAAGACGACCACACCGAGTCGTAGGTTTTTAGTGTTGTCTTTGCTAGCCCTGATCTCATGTAGTGTACAGCTGAATGAAGATATCCCCGAAGCTGCATTCAGTCTAGGACTGTTTGACTGAATTTGACTGAAAGCCGCTCCCGGACACAGGCATCTGAATTCCTGGAAATTAAACCGGGACAGAGAGTTAGCTATTTTATCATCCAGCCCAGGTATGTGAGTAGCCTTGACTGTAAAATATTTCCATAACTGAGATCCAGGTTAGTCGACGAATAAAACGGTTAATAAAAGGCACAGAGGAGCGACCTTTGTTAATGATGTTCACGGTAGCTTCGTTGTCACAGAAAACAAGGATATTCCTTCTCGCCCATTTATCTTCCCATAGTAAACTAGCAACCATTGGATTAAGGGGGCCAGTTCCTTAAGTTCTTTTGGCCATCTTCTAGCAAACCATTGTTTTTGAAATATCCCGCTGCGTCGGTGAACAATTGTAGTTTAACTGAGGTTTCTATATTGTGTTCGTAGAAAAAGGAAATACCATTCCAGTTATTGCAGAGTTGTGACCAGAATATTAAATCGGATCTGCAGCCCTCATCTAGCTTGACAGTGTCTTGCATTTTCTCCACTGTTTTAGCCAAATCCAAAAGCCTCGCAGGATTTGAGCGCGCAGATGAAGAGAGATGGCAGCTGCTGGGCGAAAGAAAGGCATCCCGGTGGAAGCGGCAGGTAAAGTGGATCCGAGAGATCTTCTAGGAAGATAAGCAGCCGAGGCGGTGAGGGCGTAGTCTGATGTCGAGCTGGAAGTCTGCCTGTCGAACATCACCTGTGCTGAAGATGCGCGTTGAGATTCCTCCTTGCGCTTGGATCCTGTTGTCCATGAGATGACTTGGCCTTTCTTGGAGTTGATGCATTATTGGTGGAAGTATTTTTTCTTTTCTCCGTGGATTTACGGCCTGTAGCCCTGGGAAGAGGTTCTCCGAGCAGGTCGATGTCTGCAGTGTCGATGCGGGGGTTGAAGACCAGTGAGGAGCTTGTGGAGGTCTTGAGCAGGGCTGTGGATAAATTAAACATTGACTGGCCACATGATCAGCAGGAGCGCGCCTCAGTAAAAAGCAGGCTAGATGAGCGCTTTCTGCCAGTCCGTTCTGTTCAGCCTCCACGGCAGAGATGTGGTTAAATCTTTGATTAAATCTGACCGAGATAAAGGAGAAGGACAAAAGCTTCCTGCTTGATGCTCCGCTGTCTCCTGAGGGTCTGTTCGGTGACACGGTTACCACAGTTACCAACAGGTTCCAGGAGGCAAAGAAGCAATCTGCGGCACTGAAGCAGTTCCTTCCCCGAAAACCCCAGGCCTCGTCTGCTGCTGTGAGAGAGCAGCAGGCGCAGAGTACAAGCTCCTCTCATCGAGAACAGCAAAAACAGAGCGTCACCACCAGCACACCCCCGCAGAAAGGGTGGGGCGGTGGGCGGCGCTCTCTGGCGCAGCCTTCCAAGGGTAAGACTGATCTGAGGACAGTCATTATCTCGAGGAAGTCTGCATCGAAGAAGCCCTGACGCCAATGTGCCCAGGGCTGTGAGGGTGGTCCCCTTCGGTGCCCTCACAGGGTCAATCCACCAACCCCGCCCGAGTGCCGGGGCGTGGAGGGCCCTCGCGAGTCATCCGAGGATGGGAGGTGGGGCTGTCGAGCCAGTTGTTCCCTGCCGGTCCGCCGTTTCAGGGCGCTGTGCTCACGGTGCAGAGTACATCAGAGGCCAGCATCGAGAGGCTGGTACCCTTAGTAGATTTTGTGTCAGAGTGGGAGAATCTACCAAATATTTCTCAGTGTTTCTTTGGGGCGACACCCTCATTTCCTCCGTGGAACTTTGAGGTTAAGGCCTGCGGCACGCACCAGGGTGCCGGCCTGGGACTTGGCTATTGTCCTTCAAGGCCTTTCCGAGGCTCCCTTTGAGCCACTCGAGGAAGTTTCAGAGAAGTTTCTCACTCTTAAAACCATTCTTATTCTAGCTGTTTCTTCATTGAAGAGAATTGGGGATCTACAAGCCCTGTCGGTGGCACCCACGTGCTTGGAATTACCTCCCGGTATGGCCAAGGCCTTCCTTCATCCTAGGCCGGGTTATGTTCCTAAAGTTCCCACTAATCCTGTGAGACCTATTGTAATTCAGGCATTCTGTCCTCCGCCTTTTGTGATGTCAGACCAGGAATGGCTTAATCTGCTTTGCCCTGTTCATGCACTAGATGCCTATGTCCACAGGGCTGCGCTGCGGAGGAGATCATAACAGTTGTTTGTTTGTTACGGGCCACCCTCGAGAGGGGGTCCGGCTTCAAAGCAGAGGATGAGCAAGTGGGTGGTCGAGGCCATCTCACTTGCTTATGTGGCGGCCGTGCAGCCTTCTCCTTTGGCTGTCCGGGCCCAGTCAACTAGGAGTATGGCTGCCTCTCAGGCACTTTTGGCAGGGGCCTCCCTGCAGGATGTTTGTGATGCGGCAGGATGGTCCTCACCACTCACTTTCGTCAGATTCTACTAACTTGACATTAACGCTACTCCGGGGGCTCGGGTGCTTGCGTCCTAACCCTTTTGCCTGTCTGTCCTGCCTAGTTTGGACTGCTTGCCTGTTTTTGATCTTTTGCCTGTTTTGATTACGATTGTGGATTATCCTTCATTAAAGCTGCATTTGGATTCTCAACCCTTTGTGTCTCAGAGTAGTATGTTACTGCGCCCATGGTTTTCGTTGGATAAAGGGAGTCAATCCTAGCCAATGCCTTGCCAACAAAGGTTTTATTGATGGACGTAGTAGTAGCAGTTTTTGTAAGCAGTATTGGTGAATACTACTCGTGCTTAGGCTTTCATGAGACAAGACGCAATGGAGCACGCAGACTCTATGACTAACACTTCTTATCAACTAAATTAGTTTTTTACACTTTGTAATTTCTGTAAATAGTTGCTTTACTTTTTCAGTAACTGTATATCCATTATAATTAGCAGTTTATTGCAGATTTATTTGAATGAAAAACTACTCTTTACAATTACAAATGTTCTGAAATAAATTAACTTTTTGAAAGGATGCCTAGACTTTTCTTTACATAAAATCTTACAGAAGCTAAATTTTTGAGAGTATTATCCTCAAATTTGAATCATACCATTATTAGACATTCAGTTTTATATTTAAGTTATTTTAAGGCTCTTAACATTAAAGTCTCAATTTTTTCCCTGAGTGAATAATAAAAAAATAAAAAATGACCCTTGGGTAGCAAAATTTCAAGTGTCTAGTTTAAAATAAGTCTTATGAATATAGACCATAGGGTATAAGAGCTGAAGACATTTTCATTTGGGTATGTTGTTTTCAGAAAATTCTCAAAAATAGGGGCGCAAGTTAAGAGGTTAATGTAAAATCCAAATATTGTAATGTGTATATAGTACTTTTTCCTGTTATTAAAGTCCTAATAATTCACAATATTTAACAAGTTGTCAAATTTGTATGATACTCGTACATATTTCTATATACTCGAACACAATTCTGCAGCTTTTACTACTACTGCTGCCATTGGCTACTGCCTCAATTCCTGTACATATTTATCGTGATTTTTGTAAATCAGTTGTGCCCTTTCTTGGAAAGTAGTCGGATGTCCCACACACTGTCAGAAAGTTTATATTAATTTATTTAAAATCATTACAAATTGGGCCCTGTCTGTTCATGTTGCAATGTTACATGATGTCTCTCCACCTCGTAACCTGCTTTGGTTTTCAAGAGTGGAAATGCTCACATGAAATCAGATATTCGATTATTTTGTCATAATCAGATCAGTTACACTGCTAATAACGTCCCGTTTGCATGTAAATCATGTTATTTTTAAACAAATTCATATGATCTAGCTTACTATTAAAAATGTACTGTTAACAATGGAAATGCGCACACATTAGTGAACTTACACTGCATGAAAAGTGGGATTTTCGACCCCGTAAACGCCTGTAGACTCCCGGAAATCTCCCTAATTTTCGTCAGTTTTCGACAATTTAGAGGCAGCGAACGTCGTGTTCGTCAGTGCCACAAATTGTCATAAACGAACCATGACGTAGGTGGAGAGCCCCCCGCTGAGAGACCGCGCGGAGGTGCGACACCTCTAATTAGCATATGAACAGCAGCGAAACCAGAGAGTCAATGGCCTGACTTGAATTTACTCACTCAGTATTGGCTGAGGCCACTACTTTTAAACAAGAAAAATCTCTCGTGATTGGTTGGCAGATCACTGCAAACCAATCATTATTGGTCCCCCTGGCCCATTATAAATGTAAACCCCAATAATAATAATAATAAATATATAATTTATGTTGTAATAATTTATGTTTTATATTAATGTTATTGTGCTATGAAGTATTCATACCATCAAGGAATATATGGGAAAATTATACGGACCGTGACGTTTATTCAAAGAAAGAGCTTCATTTATAAACACACAGCTGTTTATTCAAAGAAAGAGCTTTATTGTTAAACACACAACTATGTACAGTGCAGCAGTAATGTCTCGTAATGTAATGTAAAGTTCGGCGAGCTCCAGGCTGCGAGAGGGCGGTGGCCGCACAATCCATCCAGACACCCCGTCAACAATGCCGTCTTCCTCGTCAGACATGAGTTCAATGGTTGCGGACTTCCAAATGTCCACCTCATCCTCAGCCAGCACACTCTCGCTTCCAGCAACTGTAATACAATCCATAAAGACAATAAGCAACCTGAAAAATACTCACATTGACAAAAAACGGATCTAATATAATAAATCTTACCCTTTTTCTTCTTGATCCGCCTGCGATGTAAGTTCAGGTTGTTTGTATCTGAAGCTCCGGTGTGTCGATTCATCATACGTCTTACAGGCAGCTGGAAAACAATTACATGAGACTGGTATTAATAAAAACAGTCACGGTAAAATTAAACAAGGAATGAGAAAAACATTAGAAGTTATACTTACACACAATGTCATCGTGATCAGCGGTTAAATCTGGACTCGCGGAAATCGCTCCAAGCAGATAAGAGGTCACGGCTTCGTTATGAGGCAAGGATAGTCTATGTAAACAAAATGTGCAGTTTTAAGCTCGGATCTATTAACGCATCCGTTTCCTTATTCAGCTGAATAAAAGCATATTCTTTAAATCGTAACGTTACATTACCCATGCTCTGGTTCAAAGCGCCTGCAGTTTGCCTCAACTCCGACTGTTGCCGTACCCCTTCTAGCCACAACTCTTCTTCTCCATTTTTAGTGTATATCTGTGGCAGAATTACAGTGCCACATACTGGCCTGGCATGTATACTACATCGTTTTGAGCCGTTTTCATGCTCTCGTGTGTACGCTGATATTTCTTGAAACGAGGAAAAAAAAAAGATCGGATAGGGAAAGTTCTGGCTTCGTGTGGACATGGCCCAAAACACGTCTGTTTAAAGCTCGTCTTCAAGTTTTGTACGCGTCATGGCCATGACCTCGCACGTGAAGTATTGTCAAGTATCGTCAAGAAATGTATTAAATTAACAAGAAAATGAAACAAAGAATGTTAAGAGGTGAATAAAATAAAAAAATGTTGATGTATTTTGGCTGTGTATGCGTGTGTGCGTGTGTGTGTGTGTGTGTGTGTGTGTGTGTGTGTGTGTGTGTGAGAGAGAGAGGTTTCAGACCACCAAGGAGCTCCAGAAAAACCTATTATATTTATTTTCACTTTATTTAAGTTAATGGGTGTGGCAAAAGTGCTTCAATTACATATAGGCATAACATCGTAACTTTTTATTTTGTGTGTATTTTTTTTTTACATAACATTGGTTATTGCTAATGACATACAGAGTAATTAATCTACTCTGTTAGCCCGGACAAGTTGAATCTACTTAAAAAATTGGAGCAAACTGGTTGCCCTAAAAATTTAGTAATGTGAACTAAAACGAGTACATTTAACTTAAAATGTTTTAGTTTAAAAAATTCAGAACCTAGATAAAACTCCCCCTGCTGCTACTCTGATTTGCATTTGTGTAGCTCACAGCATGTTCATTTACATGTTAAAGCCTCCCCTAGAATTAAGGGGAGGGGGGGTCATGGGGGGACAACTGCCAAGCAAGGCCCACATCAATTTCCGTCAATTTACGGCAGTTTTCGGTGTTGCCTGCAAATTGCCGTGCACAGTTGTAAACCTGAAGTTTCACGGCAATCTACAGTGCCACATACTGACAAAAATCCCACTTTTCATGCAGTGTTATTACATAAATACATTTAACACTTAATTATGCAAAACGTTTTACAGAAAGAAATCCTACAGTTATGAATCATTTCCTGTGCTGGGCATATTGGGAAACATGTCCTCCAACATATTTGATCTGTGGCCACATTCTTCACATCTTCTCATAGAACACTTTTTTCGTTTTTCAGGTCTTCGTGAAACATCTGTCTCATGTTTTCCATGGTCTTCTTTGTCTCCTGCGTTCTCCTGGTGGTCCACTTCATAACTGCGTTTGGGTGTTGTTGTTCAGGCATGCGTAGGATGTGTCCAATGAGGTGCATCCTTCGATCTGTCACAGTTTCTCAAAGTCTTCATGTGGAGTCTCACTCCTCCTCTTGATCATTTTGATATATGCAGAACCAATATCGATGAACTGTACTTGATGTCTGCCTTTATCAAAAAAGCATCAGTGCTCATCAGAAGTTTTGTTGAAGGACATATCTATTGCCATCCACTAGTTAGTCATGCAGCAACTTCATTAAGCTATAGTCTATTGCTGCGTCCCAATTCGCATACTATCCGTGCTAAATAGTATTCGAAAAAAGAATTAGTATGTCCCAAATCTTAGTATGTTGAAAAAAGTATTCCAAAGATTCCCGGATGGTTTACTATTTCCGGTCAGAATCCGAAGTGCAGATCGATGCGCACTCTAACGGCTGATATTGCCCACAACCCATTGCGAGATGGACGAGGATTCGATTAGAACTACAAACGCGGATAAAAAGTGTTTAAAAAACTACAAACATGACGGTTACGCGAGTCTGACGGTTAAGTGGAGAGAATTAGATAAAGTGGTTTGAGTGAGCAATTATCAGTATTTAACCGGACGAAAAGATATTTATTCAATATTATCCACATTATATTTCACCTGCAGCAGCATTGAGAACTTTTGTAATGATACGTTTGGCCATTAACTTTGCAAACACATGAGAGGAGTCTAAAGACCCACGAAAGGCAGATCAACGAGCGACTACATTTCTCTCCGATACGGTAGGAAATTAAATTTAAAGTGGAGGATTTGAACTGTGACGATGATTGACATTTTAAACGGTGACGGGACGCACGTAACAGAGTCCGTTAAAGATGACGAAGTAGTATGTCCCAAAGCTTGCATACTCTTCTGCTACACACTCAAAAGTATGTACTTTTTCTTCACAAAAAGAGTACATACTTTTAGGACGTAGTATAAGTAGGCGAATTGGGACGCAGCCTATGTATATTTCTGCATTTGTATATATCAGGTGTTTGTTCGAACAATTGAAGATAGTGAGAGTGTTCAGGAATACCTTTTGAAAAAATCAATATTTATTCATTAAACTTTTATTACAGTGGTCACTATAAATGTCCACCATACACTAAGGATGCTTTCACATTTGCAGGGCAGGCCCGTGGCATAGGCGGAATAGGCAAATGCTAGGGGCGCCACTCATCCATAGGGGCGCCAAAATGTATTACTGATACTATTTTATTCATATTAATTTGAAATATGACCAAATAAAGCGCAAAAAACCTTAACTAAGTTCCCCGCCTCTTCCTGGTCCGCCTCATTAATCTCCCCCGCCGAGCTACTTGAAGTGCGTCAGAAATATAACGCGCGATCAGTTTAACTTATGGAATTTGTTGTGTCGCGTCGCCTCTCGCCGCATCTAATGTAGACAGGATTGCTTTCATTTTTTAGGGTGCTTGGCCGCTCGCTACAGGTGTAGACACGGTGAAACTTGCCTGATAATTTATGACGGATTGCCGAATTGTAGTGTCATAAAAAACAGAAGCCCTCTGATGCAGGCAAGATAAGGGAAACATTGCAAAAATGCTCTTCTTATGTAGTATTTTTGTCTTGTTTCTAGTCTAAATATCTAAAAAAAACTTAAACCAAGATGCATTTACTAGATAAGTAAAATAATATTTTTTCTTAAGTGAGTTTATGCTTAAAACAAGCTAAATTATCTGCCAATGGGGTGAGAAAAATAATCTTGTTTCTGATTAAAATCTTATTTCTGTCCCAAACAGAAATAAGATAATTCTTCTCACCCCATTTGGCAGATAATTGTGCAAGTTTTAAGCTAAAACTCACTTCATTTTGATTTTTTCCCCCAGAAAACAAGGAAAAATTATCTGTCATTTTACTAGTAAAAAATACTAAATAAGAAGAGCATTTTTTGCAGTGTAAAGACAGAGGTAAAGTGGTGTAATGAATGAACGGTTTATTTAATTGCATAGTAGTAAAATACTAATGTACGCTAATTAATTCCAGTTTTACCTTAAACTATATGCAAGCAGCTGTTCTGGGTTCTCCAGTGGCCACAGATAGTGTATTTTGTCAAAAAAAATTCATATCTGATTTTTAAACGCATGTAATATCACTTTTTTAATAGCCTAATGTTTTTATTCTACAGCTGTGCAGTTTTAAGGGGACATATGGACATTTTAAAAAGTATTTGCCAAAATTAGTAATGATATTTATATACAGGTTTATTTAAAATAGCAACATTTTATGTAAATTTCACATTAAATATCTAAATTTCTCAGTTTAATTCATGGTGAAAACATGAATGTGCATATTAGTGGAAGTTTGCTGCCATCTACTGGAAAACAAACACTTTTGCTAGTTCTCAATAGTTTGTGCATGAATGCTAGATGCAATTACTTGTTATTTGTGTTTAGGCTGTAATGTGGCGTAGGTGCTATTTTTGTATAGTTTAACTATCATCAGCCTTTTAAAAAAATTAAATAATAATAATTTCATGAACATAATGACGGGGTAGAATGGACTGGACATCATATAAAACAACAACAATAAAAATTAAAAAACATCAATGCATTAAAAAAATAAAACAGTACCAGTGTTCCCGCAACTTAGACTGAAAACATGTAGTGCTAAACCTTGATACAAGGGGCACCAAGTAAAATCTTGCCTAGGGCAGCAAATTGGTCAGGGCCGGCCCTGCACATTTGGTTCGATTGCCTGGACCGAAATTGAATTGGCACTTGCATCTATCTGCCTCGAATGTACTGCAAATGCTCTAAAGAACACTAAAGACGAGCATAAATGAGATCTACAGTTCTCTGCTTGCAGTACGTGTCACGCTCGCCAGGAAAATGAGTGAAACACACCAGGGCTGGCCCAAGCCCTTATGGGGCCCTTAGGCAGAATTTTATTTGGGGGCCCCTCAGTGCCACAATACGATTGACTATTGTCAATTCTTGATAATTCGCACACCCAGTATAAATTGTATTAGTTGTAGCTGTGTTGCTTACATGTCTGCCTGTCATGTCATGTTTTTACCCTTATACGGTTTTTAATTGTAACAGTAGCAAACCCACCAGAGTGATCAGGCGTTAATATTCAAAGTCTTACAGTAGGCTTACTACAGTTCCCACTGGGATATGTACTTTTTTAAAGTAGTCTCTTATGCTGAATACTTTTCCCCAGGATTCTTTGATGAATAGAAGGTTCAAAAGAACAGCATTTCTCTGAAATAGAAAGCTTTCAAAAAATCCTAAAAACATTGTTCAACACTGATAATCATAGATGTTTGTTGAGCATCAAATCATCATATTAGAATGATTTGTGAAGGATCATATGACACTGAAGACTGGCGTAATGATGATAAATACAGCTTTGATCACAGGAATAAATTACACTTTACTGTATATTCACATAGAACACAGCTGTTTTACATTATGATATTATTTTTCAATATTTCTGTTTTTACTGTATTTTTAATCAAATAAATGCAGCCTTGGTGAGAAGAAGAGACTTATTTAAAAAAATGATTTCTTTCAAACATTAAACAGAGCTTTTATTTTGGCGGAAATAAAATTTTATTTTTTGTATTCCATTCGACTGTGTAGAAAGAACCTTTTTATTTTCTAAATAAAAACTTACAAAATGCAGGCTACACAACTTATAATTTCAAGGGAGAAACTGGAAGCTATGCTGTCTACTCTGTCCAAAACATGCAGCACGTCAGACAATATATCCGTACTAAACCATGTAGCGCATTCTCAAATCCATCCATTCATAAAAAGGTTACCGGGCAACTGACGAGTACGCGTTAGCCGATTTTTCCGCACTTTGGACTTTGAACCCTGACTAACAAGCGAATAGTGTCCAGCCGATGGCGCCGCAAGCTCGTGCAGCGCTGTCAGAATCAATCCGTGCATATATTAGAAAACTTTTTGCAATTTATTGCAATAATTGTTTAAGGCCATTTTGCGATTTCAATCATCATAAAACACTTTGCCTTGAGCCTTTGATATATAAAAGTTCATCAGATAAATAGGTACGCCTGATTCTGTAGCCCCACCCACCGACTCATGGAGCCAAACTGATCGCGCTACCGAGCAATAAACATGCTGAACATGGCAAGATATTGCGCTGTGCCTGGTTGTGGAAGAACACAGTCACTACATAAGCTTCCTTCAGATTCTAATATTGGAAATGTGTACACATTTCCCCATTAGACAGCTGCAGCTCATACAGAACACTGCTGCCAGGATTCTGAGCAGAACCAGAAAATATGAACATGAAATATAAAGTACTGTTACTTGTTTATAAATCACTCAATGGCATAGGACCTCAATACATTGCAGATATGCTGATTAAATACAAACCCAACAGATCACTCAGATCATCAGGATCAAGTCAGTTAGAAATACCAAGGGTTCATTCAAAGCAAGGAGAGTCTGCATTTAGCTATTTTGCCAGCCGCAGTTGGAACCAGCTTCCGAGACGATGAAGACCAAGGACTGACGATGGGAACAAACAAAGCCGATAATGGAATCTCAGTGGCCTGTTGCACAAATTCGGTTTAGGTTTTAACCCAGGTAAGTTTGCAGTTAGTTTGAGCAAACTCTGGTTTTTGGGCCTTATGAAGGTGGATTGGTTTTTAGCAGTGTTCATTGCCATGGTAACTTACGCTACACGGCTAACCTGCTCCAGAGTAGGTTTTATTCTGGATAAGAGATCATAAACCCAAACTGGACCAATCAGCAGTGAGTAAAGTTATATAAATCTGACACATCACAGTTGAATAGAATTGGATTTTGTAGCAATGGCGTCATCGTTTTTGAAAATCCCAGTGGAGATCGGAGTGCAAATAATAAGAAGGGTACTTCACCTTGAAAGAACTTTTAGGGACAGGCATAATTCCCTAGCTTTTCCCGATGAATATCTGTACGAAAGGTATCGATTTTCGGCAGATGGTATAGTTTATCTATACCGGCTTCTCGAGCCGCACATTAAATATATGACACGCGAAGCCACGCGCTTAATGTACCGCAAATTATATGTATTACTTTGCGGTTCTTGGCTAGTGGTACATATTTGCATCCAGTGGGTGATGCTGAACCGGGTGCTAGTTCAGAGCCAGTGCTAGTGCCAGTTTGGAGTTGGTTCAACTGATGAGCCTTCTAATGCTGTGTTCACACCAAACTTGAAAAGAGCATCAAAATCGCATCTACCACATCTAGTTGGACGCATGAACATTTTTAATCCATTCCAACCAAACACAATATCAAACGAGGACGAACAAAGAATGGGTGAGAACTCAGGGTTTAAATGGACAGGGCAAACAAAGGAACTAATGAGGTAATGAAGGAACACAGTTGGAAACGAATGACTAATCAATTAACAGGGAAAGTAGGTCATGAGTAAAACAAAGCATAATGAGGAATGTAGTGAAAACAAGACAACACAGAGCATACATGTAACACCTATGTTCTACATGATTTAAGCAGTGGTGGGTTACTCTGGCCCTCAGTGTCCACTGTCCTGCAGATTTCGCTCCAACCTCACACCCACTTGCCTATAATTGTCTTTAAGTAAACCTAAAGACTAGTTAAAAATTTAGGCTTGGAGGTAAACTCTCCACCTCAAAAGGGTCAGAGTTAGTGATGTGACATTTGAACCTTGGCGTCGCAGCTTGTGCCGAGAATAAATGGGCGTGCCAGATGAAGCCCCGATTCGAGGCTTGTGTTGTTAATGGAGAAATCACGTGAACAATAACAAAGGAGGCCTCGTTATGTGTGGAATACATCATCGGTTTGGTCTGAGTGTTGCTTTGGCTTCGAAACTCACGCCACCTTGTGGTTGTTGTGGAAAAGTGTCAGGAGTAGTAGAAGTGTGAGTGTCAGAGAGTCAGAGAGTTGTGTCATTGTCGTTATTGTGTTTCCCTTTCAAGGGAACTCACGCTGCGTCAAGCGCTGCGGGAACGCCCCTGCGTGATGCGTCATGAAGCACTCGTAAAATCAGTCCAATGGTGTGGCTGGACGTCGTAGGCGGGTGACGTCATAGACCAGGAAGCTATAAAGCAGCCCTGAACCAGACAATGTCAGCTTCTGTGTCTTCACAAGCGCTCCATGTGAAATCGTTTGTCCTTGTATGAAAGAAAAGTGTGTGTGTCTCGCAAAAAATAAGAAAAAAATGGCGAATCAACAATTCAGACAGTGTGTTATTCCCTGCCCTCGTTTCATCACGGGTGGGGATACACACTTGCTCTGTGTAATGTGTTTGGGACCGGAGCATGCACAGTCAGCTCTCGAGGGGGCTGGCTGCGAGCATTGCGAAAAGTTATCAATGAGAACTCTCCGGTCCTGCCGTTCGCTCTTTGAGGAGGGCGCTACGGCTCGCGTTCCCCAGGGCGCAGGTCCCGCTGCTGCTGAGGCACAGCGAAGGCTTTCATCTTGGGGTTCGCAAATGGATCTGACGGCGGGGTTAGAGACGGGTGATCCCCTTTCTCTGCCTTTACCTGTCAGACCCGACGGTGCCTACGTGCCTTAGTCATGTGGAAGGATCCTTGGTTCCTGTCCCAGGGTCCGGTGCTGGGGGCTCCTTGTCGTCGCTTAACGCTAACGACGGATGCATCCCTCACCGGCTGGGGGGCGACCATGAGTGGTCGCTCAGCCCAGGGTCTGTGGAGCGACCAGCAGCTCTCCTGGCACATAAACCAGTTAGAGCTGATGGCAGTGTTCCTGGCACTCAGGCACTTTCTCCCAGACCTGAGGGGCCATCATGTGTTCACAACACATCGGTGGTCTCATACATAAATCGCCAGGGGGGGTTACGCTCGCGCCGGCTATGGAAGCTGGCACATCGAGTCCTAGTTTGGGCCCAGGGCAAGATGCTATCGGTCCGAGCAGTGTACATCCCGGGGTACCTGAATATGACGGCAGACTCCCTGTCGAGGCAGGGAGTGGTGCCGGGGAGTTGGAGACTCCACCCCGAGGTGGTGGAGCTCATATGGAACCGGTTTGGTCAGGCTCAGGTGGATCTGTTTGCGTCTCAAGAGACAACGCACTGTCCCCTATTTTACTCCCTCACACATCCAGCCCCGCTGGGGTTGGATGCCATGGTGCAGATGTGGCCGAGGCTGCGTCTGTACGCCTTTCCCCCTCTGGCATTAATACCAGGAGTGCTGGAGAGAGTACGCCGGAACGGGGTTCGTCTGCTGCTAATAGCCCCATTTTGGCCGACACAAGTTTGGTTGTCAGACATTATATCTCTCCTCGAAGGTCCCCCGTGGGAAATTACGATCAGGAGGGACCTTCTCTCCCAGGCGTCGGGGGCAATCCTGCACCCGAGGCCAGAGTTGTGGAAACTGTGGGCTTGGCCCCTGAGGGGGCCCAGCTCGTAGACTCAGGTCTTTCTGCTGAGGTAGTTCAGACCATGTTGCACTCCAGAGCCCCCCTCCACGAGGAGGCTGTATGCCCTTAAATGGAGAGTCTTTGTAGCTTGGTGTTCTAACCATTCTCTAAACCCAGTCAACTGCCAAGTCAACTCAGTACTGGATTTTCTACAAGAAAAGTTCGCTTCAGGGTTATCCCCTTCCACCTTAAAGGTATACGTGACGGCAATATCGGCCTATCACGTCCATCTGGATGGTGCATCGGTGGGGAAACACCCATGGGTTATTCGCTTCCTTCGTGGTACTCTGAGGCCTGCGGCACGCTCAAGGGTGCCGACCTGGGATCTGGCTGTGGTGCTGGAAGGTCTAGCTTTGGCCCCATTTGAGCCTATTGAGGAGGTGCCAGAGAAGTTCCTCACGTTAAAAACTGTGTTTCTCTTGGCTATTTCCTCTCTAAAGAGAGTGGGGGATTTGGAAGCACTATCTGTTTCCCCCTCCTGTCTTGAGTTTGCGCCAGGAATGGTGAAAGCTTTTTTATATCCAAAAGAAGGATATGTCCCGAAAGTTCCTACGAACGTGGCGGGTCCTATAATGCTGCAGGCCTTCTCTCCGCCTCCCTTTGAGAATCCAGACCAGGAGAAGTTAAATCTGCTCTGCCCAGTAAGGGCACTAGATGCTTATGTCCACAGAGCTGCCCTGTGGAGGAAATCTGAGCAACTGTTCGTCTGTTTCGGGTCCCGAAACAAAGGGAAACCTGCATCTAAGCAGACATTAAGCAAGTGGATAGTCGAGGCTATCTCACTCGCATATGAGTCGGCCGGCCAACCTTCACCACTAAAGGTCCGAGCCCACTCTACTAGGAGTATGGCAACCTTGATGTAGCCTCTACTCCAGGTTCTCGGGTGCTTGTAGCTTAATGTGCGCTATAAATTTCACATATACAGGCATTTGAGAGTTATGGCGGTGTTGGTATTGTGTTCCCGCAGCGCTTGACGCAGCGCGAGTTCCCTTGAAAGGGAACGTCTCAGGTTACGTATGTAACCATGGTTCCCTGAGAGGGAACGAGACGCTGCGTCGCTTAGCCATACTCCCGGCACGCCTGTGACCGACTTGTTCGACTTTTTCAGAAGCTGACATTGTCTGGTTCAGGGCTGCTTTATAGCTTCCTGGTCTATGACGTCTATGGGCTGCGAGGTCTCCGTGGTTCAGGAAGCCTCATTTTGCCATCACTAGTCAGAGTTGCCCATTCCTGATTTAAAATTATAAAGCAGCAGTCATCACATTATATAATATACACATTGAAGTATTATGTATATAATATTGCAGCACATAATATTAGCCAAGTACTGAACAAAAACTATTTTAGCCATATCAACAGCAACTTTTTAAACAGCAGATCTTTTAAAATATCTTTTAGAAAGGCATGGTCTCTTCTGAGTCTTTGCCAGTGATGCTAGACTTCTTTAAAGACAACATACTCTTCTGTCATTTGTTTCAAGAGAATTACTTGTGATAGCCTGTGCAATGTAAAATTGTCCAAATTCTGCAATAAGTCCTTGGCTGCACATTAGTCTTTTTCCTGTAGAATCCTCTGAAGTTTGTGCCTTCTCTTGCTATCCATCTTAAAACACAAATGCAAAGTGTTTTAGTCTGTGGAGTATGGCATGCCAACCCTTTTTGACTTGTTTCAAGCCAAAAAACTAACCATATTTCACATAATTCAAATAACATTTACTATTTGATTCATAATCAATCAATCAATCAATCAATGTTTATTTATAGAGCACATTTAAACACAACCATGGTTGACCAAAGTGCCTTACAAGGAATAAAAGAAAACAAAGAGTAAAACGAGAGAAAAAAGAAGTAAAACAGCAAAAACAAACTCAAATAAACAATCGACAGTAAACAAGGAAACCCAAGATAATGTACTAAGGAGTGTTAAAAGCCAAGGAAAATAAATATGTATTGAGATAAGATTTAAAAGTAGTTAGTGACGGGGCAAGTCTAATATAGGGAGGAAGGCTATTCCAAAGTTTGGGTCCAGCAGTAGCGAAACCACGATCACCGCGATTTTTAAGTCTAACTCAGGGTAGCCTACTGTCATGTGATCACATGTGCCTGTCAGTTTGTGTTGTCATTAGGTGTGTTCAACATCGGCTGCGGCTGGATGCAACCGATCGGCGAGAGTAGCCACGTGCAGGCGGGGAGGAGCTGCAAACGGAGACGTGAAGTCGGACACTTACTGCTTCCCGCAGTGACGCTTGCGCTGTGTTTGCATACTTTATCACAGCTGAAGTGAAATAAATGCAATATTTGACAATACACAGATGTTTCAGAGACATTATTGTCATGTAATACTTTACTCAGCGTGTGTTTGTACAAGAATAAAGTTCAACATATAAGCCTACACTATCAATGAAGTGAGGTCTACGTTTTTTAATCAGTTCAATTTGGATAAACATGACAATATAACATCGCGATTACATGAAAGGAGGTTTTACTGTTATAAAAAAACGATTTTTGTGCATTACTGGAGCTGAAGGTTTTAGAATAAACACGAAACACACGTGACCGCTGTTATGCAGTGAATCTGGCCAATCGTGGAACAGCTGTGTCGTCATCAGAGTCCGTGCAGCCTCGTGCAGCCGCTCTAGAGAAACTGCACTGGCTGTATTAGCCGACTGCTCTCGAATCGCTCTCGCGGCACTTTGTTGACATACGTCACTGTCACGTGGCGTCGGCGCTGCCTTAAGTTGGACAAAATTTCTAACTGGCATGTCTACTGTTGCTATAGTGGCGGACAATTTGTTATGTGGATATTTAAGAAAAAAAAAATTATATTCAGTTTTACAACAATAGGTTCAAGAAGTTAAACTGTAACTGATCTGCGTGTCACAGATGCATCAGCGTCAGACCTCTACACTCCGCCCATCCGCTCCGCTTCACCCGAGTTCTGATTCATCGCACCTGTGTTCATCACCTGTCCCTAATTCCCCATCACTGCACTTCCTGTTATAAGCACCTTCAGTTTCTACAGTCATTGTCAGGTCTCGTCGATACTACATCGCCATACTGACTCACTCACTCGATCCTTACCTTCAGAAGACTTACCTGTGTTCCTTCATCCGACGATCCTTCCTCAACCAGCCTGCCTTCTTCAGATCACCAGCCTTGAACTTTCACCATCCCGACTTCCATCCTGCATCAGATAAGAGACTCATTCAGAACACTTCATCAGTTACCGCTCCAGTTTATCTCATCACTTCTTCCTGTCTGCCGTGACCATTATATGTTTGTGTTAAATAAATATCCTTTCAACTTACCTGTTTGTGTCATTCAGCAACCCTGACACTGCGCAGTACGCACATTATGTTTAAATTATTTTCTAAATTATGAATGGGTCAAACGCGTTTGCAAAACGGCCTGAATCCACTTGAATTAGTTTGGACTGCTCTCTCACTGAATAATCTGAAGCGGTTTCTCACTCAGTGAAATAGCCTAAACAGACCGTATTGAGAGAACCAGCGCTGTTTTTCAGTAGTTTTCGTCTGTGAACATGCGCTAAATGGATGTCTGACAATTTCGTTACTTTTTGCAGTTTTCAAATTTAAAAACATTTAAAACGTCAAGAGATAGAGTAGGCTTTAGTCGTTATGGTCAGAAATGTTAGACTAAATGGTTATTTAACTTTATTATGTTAAATTGTACTGATACTGACTATTGTATCAGTTAACCAACAGAGGGCGCCGTTTAGCAGTGTTTCTTTATGTTGCTTGTAAACTGATGGAGATCAATAAAGCACTCTGAGGAATGGCAGTCTGTGTGAATAGTGCAGTCAATACATGGTACCAGGAGTAAACTCGTAAAACATGAGTGTAATGAATAATATACGCCCACCGGACGAGTTGAAGTTGACGGGTAATGTCCACGCTAACTGGAAAGCCTTTAGGAAAAGTTTTGAGCTTTATTTGTTAGCTATAGGATTCGACGAAGGAAACGATCGAAGAAAGATAGCTCTGTTGCTAACTGTAGCTGGACGGGCTGTGCTGGATGTATACAACTTTTCGGATGAGGAAAGAGAGACGCTGCCCGCGGTACTGAGCAGTTTGAGGATTACTGCACACCGAGAAAGAACGAAACATATGAACGGTATGTCTTCAGGAACAGAATGCAAAAAGAGACTGAATCAATAGAACAGTATGTGACAGATTTGCGCCTCAAGAGTCAATCCTGCAATTTCGGTACACTGTGCGACTCCATGATCAGGGATCAGAGTGTAATAGGAGTGCAGGACAAGAGAGTAAGGATGCTGTTGTTAAAAGAAACAGAACTTACCATTGAGGAAGCAATTGGTATTTGTCAGGCTGCAGAAAGTACGAAGATACAATTGAAGTCGTTTGAAAACGAAAGTGAAACTGATCAGGGATACGGTGCAAAAACACAAAAGTAGATTTGATAAACGACAGCCACAGAAATACAAATGGAAACCACAGGGCAGAGACTGTGATAGATGTGGAAGTAAACATGCTCCAAAAGAATGTCCAGCGTATGGCAAAGAATGTAGAAAGTGCGGAGGAAAAAATCATTTTGCCAAGTCCTGTCTCACAAAGAAAAGGGTACATGTCGTCGGGCAGAAACAAGAAGAAAGTGACAGTGAGGACAGAGAACCACTGTATGTCGAAGCAGCAATTCTGACTAATATGGATGGTAATAATGATGAATGGATAGCACCTTTGATAGTGGATGGTGTGACAGTGCCAATGAAAATCGACACAGCTGCACAAGTAAATGTCCTGCCGAGAAAATACTATAATAAGATGAACATTAAGCCAAAAGTGAGACCCAAGAAATTGGACTTAAGGGCATTTAATGATCAGCCGATCCCATATATGGGTGTTTTCAGGAGAAGGACGCACCATAAACGCACTGTTTGTTCTAGTTGAAGAGGATAAACAGCCGATTTTAGGACTGAAAGCAAGTGAAGGACTTGGGCTGATAAAGAGAGTTCATGTCATTGATAGCGCTCTAGTGACCACTAGGGGCGCAGCACATAGCAAGCAAATGGACATATGTGCAGATTCTACCACTGAGATAGTGAGAGAGTACAAGGATGTATTCCAGGGTATCGGTTGCCTACCTAATTCTCAAGATGGCGACCCCAAGAAAACCCCAAGATGGCGGCGCGAGTAGTTCGCGAGGCTCTGGGTCTCTCCAGATTCTGCAATTTTGCGGTATTTTTCTTGCTCATCTCGGGTCTGTTCGTTCAGAATAGTTGTGCCTTAACATCGTACACCCGTGGTGAGATTTTGGATATTGGTTTGCGAATTTCCGACAGTTTTATGGACAATCTTCGACTCCTTCCTGAGATCGCTAGGACACCCGAGGCTATGCACTCTACCCGTTGCTACCCTCTGCTTACGTTGCGACACCCCTCCCCCACTTGGGACAGTCAGATCACCTTTCTTTGTTCCTCATCCCCAAATATGCACCCCTCATCAACCGTGTGAAGCCATCAGTGAAGACCATCAAGGTGTGGCCTGCGGGGGTTGATTCCACACTCCAGGAAGGTTTCTACACACAGACTGGAGTGTGTTTGCTTCTCAAGCCACCAGTGGCACTCACACAGACATTGACTTCTACACCTCCTCTGTATTGGATCATATCAATACCACCATTGACAGTGTTACAACACAGAAACAGATCACCACATACCCAAATCAGAAGCCATGGATGAACAGGGAAGTGCGACTCCTGCTGAAGTCACGCAATACTGCCTTCAGATCAGGAGATGCACAAGCCTACAGTACGTCCAGGGCAAACCTGAAGAGGGGCATCAAAAAGGCCAAGCACTGCTACAAGCTAAAGATAGAGGGACACTTTTCCAACTCTGACCCTCGACGCATGTGGCAGGGCATTCAGGCCATCAGTGACTACAAACCCCCCCACTCCACCCCCGCATTCACTGATGTCAACTTCCTGAACGAGCTAAATTACTTTTATGCTCGCTTTGAAAGAGACAACAGAGAAACTGCCACCAAGCTCAAACCCTCAGCTGACCCACCAATCACACTCTCCACCACAGATGTCTGCAAGGCACTGAGCCGGATCAGCGCGCACAAGGCTGCTGGACCAGACAACATCCCTGCTCGTGTTCTCAGGGCATGTGCGGAGCAGCTCGCTGAGGTTTTTACAGAAATTTTCAACCTGTCTCTTGCCCAAGCAGCTGTACCTTCATGCTTTAAACGCACTTCCATTGTGCCAGTGCCAAAACACTCTAACCCGAGGTGCCCTAATGACTACCGCCCTGTAGCACTCACACCCATCGTCATGAAGTGCTTTGAGCGGCTGGTCCTGGAACACCTAAAAGACTCTCTACCATCCACATTGGACTCACACCAGTTTGCCTACCGCAGCAATAGAAGCACAGAGGATGCCGTTTCCATGGCACTGCACTCTGTGCTCACTCACCTGGACAATAAAAACACTTACGCACGCATGCTGTTTGTTGACTTCAGCTCAGCATTCAACACTGTCATCCCAACCAAGTTAATAGCCAAACTTGGAGACCTGGGCATCAACACTTCAATGTGTAACTGGATTTTGGACTTCCTAACTGACAGACCCCAGAATGTTCGTTCAGGATTCACCTGCTCCACATCCATCACTCTTAACACTGGTGTACCACAGGGCTGTGTGCTAAGCCCGTTTCTCTACTCCCTCTTCACCGCCGACTGCAAGCCTGTGTATGGATCTAATTCTATCGTCAAGTTTGCGGACGACACAACGGTGATTGGTCTCATCAGCAACAACGATGAGACTGCCTATAGGGAGGAGATCCAGCACCTGGCCACATGGTGCACCGAAAATAACCTGCTCCTCAACACCACCAAAACAAAGGAGCTCATCGTGGACTTCAGGAAGGAGTCAAGAGGCACACACGACACCATCCACATCAATGGAATGGCTGTTGAACGTGTCTCCAGTTTCAAGTTCCTGGGGATCCACATCTCGGCGACATGTCGTGGACGACCAACACCTCCAGCCTGGTCAAGAAGGCTCACCAGCGCCTCTTCTTCCTGAGGACACTGAGGAAGAATCAGCTCTCCTCGGCTATCCTGGTGAACTTCTATCGCTGCGCAATAGAAAGCATCCTGACCAACTGTGTGGCAGTGTGGTATGGGAGCTGCTCTGTTGCGGAGCGCAAGGCACTGCAGCGGGTGGTGAAAACTGCCCAGCGCATCACAGGGACTCCACTACCTGCCATCGAGCACATCCAGAGGAAACGCTGTCTGCATCGAGCTCGCAGCATCCTCAAGGACTCCTCTCACCCAGCCCACAGACTGTTTTCTCTCCTGCCCTCCGGCAGGCGTTTCAGGATCCACCGGACCAGGACCAGCAGACTAAAGAACAGTTTTTTCCCCAGAGCTGTCTCTTTACTGAACTCAAACCCCCGCTGATCCACTCCCCTCATATACTGATAACTCTCCTACCTCACATCCGCCTTCACTCTGTTATTTGCACTACCGACTGTTTATTACAGTCACAACTGTTTACTTATTCATTTTGCACTAACATACCTTAACTGGATTATGCTCATTTGCACTGCCGACTGTTATTTACAGTACCTACTGTTTACATTTGCATTTTGCACCGTACTTCTAACTGTAATATGCAATCACTTTCCACTGCACTTTTACACTTTTTTTCGGATAGCTACTGTCCATAATTTATTGCACTACCTTAATCCACTGCCATATTCCTCATTTAAGCCTAACATATCATTGTATACCTCTCTCTGTAAAATTCTGTTTATAGTAATAGCCATCTGTATGTTATATTACATATCCACCTGCAAATTCTGTTTATAGTAATAACCATCTGTATATTATTCACTGTACATATTCACCTGTAAATTCTGTTTATAGTAATAACCATCTCTCTATTTATAGATATATTTATATATACTCAGTACATATCCATGTCCTGCACTTATGCAAACGTTGTATATCCTGCACTTGCTGCTATTGCACTTCTGGTTAGACCTAAACTGCATTTCGTTGCCTTGTACTTGTTCTTGTGTAATGACAATAAAGTTGAATCTAATCTAATCTAATCTAATCAGTACAAAATACGGCTGAAAGAAAATGCAGAACCAGTAATCCATGCAGCACAAAAAGTGCCATTAGCCCTGAAAGAAAGACTGAGAAAATAATTGAAATCCTTGATAGACAAAGGGATAGTGAAAAAAGTAGAAGAACCTACAGACGGGGTGAATTCTCTCATCATTGTGGAAAAAAAGAACGGTGATCTGAGACTATGCATCGATCCAAGAGATCTGAATAAATGGATAAAAAGAGAGCACTATAAGTTGCCAACTAAATCAGACATCACAAGCGCAATGACTGGAGCACAATTCTTTTCCAAGCTTGATGCATCATCAGGGTTCTACCAAGTTAAATTGGATGAGGAAAGTGCAGCACAGTGCACATTTAACACTCCCTTTGGTAGACATTGCTTCCTACGAATGCCTTTTGGAATAGCCTCAGCTCCAGAGGTTTTCCACAGGACTATACAACAAATGTTCGATGGCATGGATGTCTTCCTGGATGATGTAGTCATATGGGGTGCTACAAGGGCAGAACATGATGAGCGACTGAGAAAGGTGATGGCACGAGCACGGCAAACAGGACTGAAACTGAATAAACAAAAGTGTCAGATTGGGGTGAGAGACATTACTTACCTGGGAGACAGACTGTCTGCTGAAGGAATACAGCCAGACCCTGAAAAAATAAGAGCTTTAAAAGAAATGCCACAACCCAAAGAAAAGACTGAGCTGCAACGGGCATTAGGCTTAGTCAACTATGTGGGAAGATTTATTCCAAATCTGTCAGCTAACACAAAGGCATTGCGCAGTTTGCTGGAAAGCGGAACCGAGTGGCGATGGAAGCATGAACATGTGACTGAATGGGACATGCTCAAGAACAGCCTGGTTAAAGAACCAGTGCTGAAATTCTTTGATCCTGCGCTTCCAGTGAAAGTATCTACTGATGCTTCAAAGGATAGACTTGGAGCAGTTCTGCTTCAAAAACATGACTTGGCATGGTTTCCAGTGGCATATGCATCACGAACGATGACTGAGGCAGAAAGAAACTATGCCCAAATAGAGAAAGAAACGTTAGGAGCAGTTTTTGGATGTGAAAAGTTCCATGAATATATTTATGGAAGAGAAGTGGTACTAGAAACGGATCATAAACCACTGATTGCGATCTCAACAAAGGCACTAGGAGATGCTCCTCCTCGCATCCAACGGTTAACAAATGGCAAAACTCACGCATGAGGGACACTTAGGCATTGAAAAATGCAAGAGACGTGCAAGAGTTTTGATGTATTAGCCACACATGAATAGGGACATTGAAGCACTGGTGCAGCGCTGCGAGACATGTCAGCGGCACAGGTACCAGCAACCTAAGAAACCCTTAATGGCCCACAGTAAACCTGAGGAACCATGGAGAAAAGTCGGAACAGACTTATTTCATCTGGCAGGGAGGGACTACCTTGTCATCATGGACTACAAGTCAAACTACCCAGAGCTGGCGATGCTGACTAATACAACAGCACAGCAGGTGATAAAACACACTAAATCGATCTTCGCAAGACATGGAATTCCGGTGACTGTGGTGAGTGACAACGGACCACAGTTCAGCAGTCAGGACTACAGAGACTTTGCAGAGACTTATGGGTTTAAACATGTAACATCAAGTCCACTGTACCCCCAGTCAAACGGCTTGGCTGAAAAAGGAGTGCAGAAAGTGAAGCGGCTGCTGAAGAAAGTTGCTGAGACTGGAGAGGATCCTTATTTAGCACTGCTGAACTACAGAGCATCCCCTCTTGAATGAGAACGGTCTCCAGGTGAAATTTTCATGAACAGGAAGCTGAGAACACGGCTACCCTCAGCAGAACACCTGCTTCAAAACAGACACAGAGATTATTCAAAGATAAACAGCCAAAGCAGAGCCTATGACAGGAATGCCAAGCAGTTATGTCCACTGGAACAAAAGGATACGGTACGTGTCAGATGCGATGGAAAATGGGGACCTGTAGCGAAGGTCATCAAAGAGACAACACCAAGATCCTACGAGGTACTTACTGAGTATGGTAACACGCTGCGAAGAAATCGCCGTCATCTTCTGAAAGTGCCAGACACCTGTATTGAAAGTACAGACGTAGTTATCAATGATGGACTAACTGAGCAAACACGAGCAGAGGAAAACTCACCAAGCTCTACAGCTGTCACCGAAAACATCACAGAAAACTCACCTTCCACTGAGATGGGTCAGGGAAGACCACGTCGTTACTCAATGAAACCTAAAAGACTGATAGAAGAGTGTTAAGTTTGGTTTGAAATAAATGTTTACTTAGTATTTACTGAGTATTTGCATAGTTATATGCAAGAAAGTTTTGTGCAGCTAATGCTAGTAATACGCTGCAAGATTGTGTTGAACCTATTTGTTTTTATGTTACTATGAGTAAGTGCTGTTAAAGTTGACAGACCTAATTTAGGTTATAGTTAAAGGGGTGGTAAACCACGATTTCACTATTCTAACTTAAGCTAGCGTGTAATGTTGCTGCTTTAGCATAAACAACATCTGCAAAGTTACAACGTTCAAAGTTTAAAGCAAAGGGAGATATTTGCTTTTAAAGAAATCAGTTTCTGAGAACTACAGCAAACGGCCAGTAGGCGACTACACACATTCCTCCAGGGTTGGTGACATCACCAGGCTCAATATTTACATAAACCCCTCCTCCGAGAATATTAAATAGGGGGGGGGTGAGGCCATTTTGTATCGCGGCGCTGTTGAGGTATAGTTAGGCTGGAGTGTTGTTGCCGCGATGCAGAGGAAACGCTGTTATATTCATCCGGATTGCAGGTCTGGGGTACTTGCTTTGTTCAGCCTTCATAGGGACAGGGGTGCGTTGCAGAGCGTTTAACATACAGCATGTGTGTTTGAGACAGAAGGGAACAGGCACTTGCGGGGCTCCCGCAGCACATCTCACGGAGGGAAACTTTCACAATGTTCGCGAGTTCAACACCGGATTTGCACAACGTCAGCTGCATAAGACAGCCAGTGTGTGAATGCACGACGCGCGCGGGGCTCCCTCCCGCAGCACATTTCACGGAGGAAAACTTTCACAATGTTCGCGAGTTCAACACCGGATTTGCACAACGTCAGCTGCATAAGACAGCCAGTGTGTGAATGCACGACGCGCGTGGGGCTCCCTCCCGCAGCACATTTCACGGAGGAAAACTTTCACAATGTTCGCGAGTTTCAATGCAGGATATGCACAACGGCTTGACCTGAAAGCTGGATTGTGATGAGGGTTCGACGTAGGGTCAGGAAGGAAGAAGACAGGGGTCGGCGTGACTGGGACATGTGCTCTTTATTTATAATATAACTCAAAAATCACAGCGCTCGCGGGCGCAAACAGCTCTCAAATTATAGTGGCTTTTAACCACTTTCTCCAGCAGACAATATTTCTTGGCACAGGTCAGGCAGATAGCAGCAGTCATGTCCCAGTCCCTCTCTCTCTCCATCTCTCTCTCGCAGTGGCTTTATAGCTCTCTCCACGCCAATTACTGTAATCAAAGACAGGTGTTTTTAATCAGCGCTCAAGCCGCTTACTCACCGCTCGGATCCTTTCCTTCTCTCCGCCCGCAGACCTCGCGAAAACCACGCCCACCTCACCACATACCCCCACCGTGCGACTCAGGCCGGGGAGCCATCCGGCCTGCAGCCCCCCCCCCCCCCCCATTCCTGGAGAGGAAGTCGGCCACAACCATCTGAGCACCCGGCCTGTGGACCACCTGAAACTTAAAGGGCTGAAGAGCCAGATACCAACGGGTGATCCGCGCGTTGGTATCTTTCATGCGATGGAGCCACTGCAAGGGGGCGTGGTCCGAACAGAGGGTGAAATCCCGTCCCAGGAGGTAATAGCGGAGAGTAAGAACGGCCCACTTGATGGCAAGACACTCCTTTTCTATGGTGCTGTACATCGTCTCTCTCTTAGAGAGCTTACGACTGATGTACAGCACCGGCCGCTCTTCACCCTCCACCTCCTGAGACAGGACAGCGCCCAGCCCTCGGTCCGATGCGTCAGTCTGCAGGACAAAAGGGAGAGAAAAGTCAGGAGCCGTTAATAGTGGTCCGCCACACAAAGCAGCCTTTATCTTGGTGAAAGCCTGCTGGCACTGCTCCGTCCACTGAACCGTATCTGGCACTTCCTTTTTCGTTAGATCAGTCAGCGGGCTGGCAAGGTCCGAATAATTAGGCACAAACCTTCTGTAATATCCCGCCAGCCCCAGGAACTGTCTAACTTCCTTTTTGGTCTTGGGTCTGGGACAGGTCGCAATCGCTGCCGTCTTATCAATTTGGGGACGCACCTGCCCGTGACCCAAGTGGAAGCCCAGATACCTTACTTCCACCCGCCCAATCGCACACTTCTTTGGGTTGGCCGTGAGCCCAGCCCTCCTCAGCGACTTCAGGATAGCCCGCAAATGCTGCATATGACGCTGCCAATCCCCGCTGTAGATGATAATATCATCCAGATAGGCAGCGGCATATGCAGCGTGCGGCCGGAGAATTCTGTCCATCAGACGCTGAAAGGTCGCTGGAGCCCCGAACAAGCCGAAAGGAAGGGTGACAAATTGGTGTAACCCGAACGGCGTGGTGAAAGCTGTCTTTTCTTTGGACAAAGGAGATAAGGGGATCTGCCAGTATCCCTTAGTTAAGTCCAGTGTCGAATAAAACCGAGCAGCACCAAGCCGGTCCAGCAACTCGTCAACCCTGGGCATTGGATAAGCGTCGAATTTAGACACCGCATTGACTTTTCTATAATCCACGCAGAAACGAACGGAGCCGTCAGGCTTTGGAACCAAAACGATCGGGCTGGCCCAGTCACTGTTGGATTCTTCTCGCACGAACTTCCGAATCATGGTTTTCAACGTGCGATTAAATCGTTCCACCAGACCGTCTGTTTGTGGGTGATAGACGCTCGTGCGGATCGATTTAATGCCCAGTAACTCGTATAGTTCGCGAATTGTACGTGACATAAATGCCGTGCCCTGATCAGTGAGAATCTCTTTCGGGATTCCCACTCGGGAGATTAACTGAAACAGTGCCGCTGCGACGCTCTTAGCGGAAATATTACGCAATGGCACTGCTTCAGGGTACCGTGTTGCGTAATCCACAAGAACCAATGCAAAGCGGTGCCCACGTGCAGACCGTTCTAATGGCCCGATGAGGTCCATACCAATTCTTTCGAAGGGGACCTGCATTAGAGGAAGGGAGCACAATGGTGCTTTTGGGGTGGCTGGAGGATTCACCAACTGACATTCACGACACGCGGCACACCACCTGCGCATGTTCTCGTGAATGCCCGGCCAAAAGAAGCGGGCCATGAGACGGTTTAGTGTCGCTGTCTGACCTAAATGTCCGGCCATTGGGTTAGAATGAGCCGCCTGGAAAAGCATTTCCCGACGGCTCCTTGGAACTAACAACTGGGTTGTATCTTGTTTCGACTGGGCATCTTGGTTTACCCGATACAACCTATCTTTGATGACCGTAAAATAGGGGTAGGAGAGCGGCTGGTCAGGTCGGAGAAGTCGGCCGTCGATGGAGCGGACCTGTTCGAACGCATGTTTGAGCGTTTCATCGCGGGACTGTTCCAGGGGAAAGTCATCGCGCTCAGAGAGAATAGTTCTCTGCAGAGCGCTCATTTCCCCTGAATCAGGTTCCCGAGGTCCCGGCTGAGCTTCCCCGAGCTGAACCACCGCGGTCCTGCCTCGGTCTCTCTTTCCCCAAGAGGCACCCGAGCATAAATAACCCATCAGTTTATTAAATGCCGGCCAATTCGTCCCCAAGATAATCGGGTGCCGGAGGTGCGGGTTAACTGCAACCTCAACACTATGCTTTTGTCCCCTAAAATGAATCTGAACCGGCAGCAGCGGATAATTCACCACTTCCCCGTGCACACACCGCACCTTAACCACGCGGCTATTAACCAAAGCCCGGGGTTGAATCAGACTCTGGTGGATGGAGGTCTGGTTACAACCTGAATCCACCAGAGCATGATACGTACCCCCCTTAATACTCACTGGTATTTGGTACAGGCCGGCCTGACCGGGGGCGGCTTGCGGCTCATCGGGGACCCGGATCAGCGTCCCGACCTCCATGACTGGACAGCGATCCACAAAGTGTCCAGGGTCCCCACAGCGCCAACAAGCCGGCCCAGACCTCACCGCTACCCTGGTGGCAGGAAGCGGCTCGCGCAATTGGCGTGGAGAGAGCGGAGGGGAAGAGGTAGCCGTGAAAGAGCCGGTGGGAATCCCCAGCCCTTTAGGCGGAGCCCGTGACGTCACCGGAGGCTCGGCTGGGGATCCCGTCCTCCACCTGGGCGCCAGTTTCGGGGCGGGGGGCCCTCGCGACCTGGGTAGAGGGATAGGAGCAGGAACAGAGGAGGAGACAAAAGGGAGAGAGAGAGAGGAGAGAGAGGCAGATGGTAGGGGTTCGCCGACCCCAGGGCACGCCACCATTTGGTCCTCCGCCAGTTGGATGGCCTGGTCCAGCGACGTCGGGCGGTGGCACTGGACCCACTGCGCAGTCGTCTTGGGTAGCTTGCCGACGAACTGCTCCAGTACCACGCGATCGATTACATCCTCGACGTCACTCCCCCCGGCCATCAGCCATTTGCGGCAGGAGTCCCGGAGCTGTTGGGCGAAGACGAAGGGTCGGCCGGACTCGTCGAGGCTCATGGTCCTGAACCTTTGACGGTGCTGTTCCGGGGACCGGCCGACCCGCTGTAGAATGGCCCTCTTCAGGTCCTGATAGACCAGGAGGTTCTGGACTGGCAGTTGGTGGGCGGCTACTTGTGCGTCTCCGGACAGCAACGGAAGTAGCCGCATTGGCCAGTCCACGGTGGGCCACCCCCGGAGCTCGGCCGACTTCTCAAAGAGGTCCAGGAACGCCTCAGGGTCGTCCTGGGGACCCATCTTCAAGAGGGGGACGGAAGCCGCCGGGTCAGATGATGAGTGGGGAGTGGCCTTATCCTCCCGGTCTATCCAGCTCCGGAACAGCTGGCGGTCTTCTTGCTGAGCCTGGAGGAGCAGCTCGAACTTCTTGCCCTGCTCCTCCCTCATGGCCGGCATTTGTTCATGTTGCTCTTGATGAAGACCTGCCAGCGAATGGATGATGTCCGCAAACGGCGTACCTGACGGAGATTGCATGGCGGCGGCGTTCTTCTTCCCTCCCGGGTTTCGGCACCAGTGTGATGAGGGTTCGACGTAGGGTCAGGAAGGAAGAAGACAGGGGTCGGCGTGACTGGGACACGTGCTCTTTATTTAAAAAAATAAAAACAGCTCTCAAATTATAGTGGCTTTTAACCACTTTCTCCAGCAGACAATATTTCTTGGCACAGGTCAGGCAGATAGCAGCAGTCATGTCCCAGTCCCTCTCTCTCTCCATCTCTCTCTCGCAGTGGCTTTATAGCTCTCTCCACGCCAATTACTGTAATCAAAGACAGGTGTTTTTAATCAGCGCTCAAGCCGCTTACTCACCGCTCGGATCCTTTCCTTCTCTCCGCCCGCAGACCTCGCGAAAACCACGCCCACCTCACCACATGGATTTACAAACAGAAGCTGTTTACGGGCCACAACCTGTAAGTCTGATTTATTTTTCATCGATGTGTTTTCCTGTAATAGGTTGTAGCAAGGAAGTAAACAGATGACAACGCTGTTCTGCAAACCAGTCTGTTAAATGCTTATTCATACTTAACGTTATCCGACGAACACCTATCGTTACAAACACTAACGTTAAAATCTCAACAGCGAACTTGGCATTAGTGTAAATGATTCTTTGATTAGAGCTTTTATGTATTATGTATCTACAGGCATGCTAAACATGGTTCTGTGTGTGATTTGGCTACTATAGTAAAGCCAGTGCTTAGTGTTTTGGGTTAATAGTTCTTGCGACAGATATTTGGCTATAATCGTTCTAAAAATACAAAAGTAACAGTGCCATTCAGTAGCGATCACCAGGGCCGTGCACAGACCTTTTGAGGGGCATGTGCTGAAACTGAAAAAGGGCACCCCCTCTGTTCACCCGCCCCTAAAGGCCTTTGCACACTGAGTCCGAAATTTCCGCATGCGTTTTTTCGTATTCGTGATCCGAAAAATTTGTCACGCACAGAGACCTTGCACACTGAGTCCGATGCGTATTAATGAATGCGTTACAGAAAAAAACGCAAAACAACACAAAATGCCATCTTCCACCTGCTTATCAAGGAGCTGCGGATTATCTAGACCGATTCAAAGTTGAATGTCAGTGGCTCCGTTTGATGCTTTGCTAGCGATACTGGAGCCACATATTAAAAAGAAGACCACCAATTACCAATCCTGAACAGAGACTGGAAGTATGTCTAGGATCCGCGCGCACACACACACACACACACACACACACACACACACACACACGGTTTACAGGGAGTTGGTGTGCTATAATTATAGCTGTGATATTGTAGTATTTTTGATACAATAATATTTGTATATTTAATTGTAGGTATCTGAGGAGCACTGGCGATTCATTCACCAGCATTGTCAGCAGTTTTAGGTTGGGCATCAGCACTGTAGATGGGAAAATGGATGCGAAAAACGCAAAAAAATCGAACCTGTTCCGATTTTTTTTTTTGACGGACAAAAGTTTCGGAGGCTTTCGGAGGCAAGCGTGATTGACATAACGTGAGGTCGAATTTATTTTTTGACGTGCGAAAATTTCGCATGGGAATTTCGGACTCAGTGTGCAAAGGCCTTAACACTTTATTATCAAACACACATGACATGCTTTATTTACATTTTTTGAAGATTTTCAATATTTTTATTGGGGGGAAAAATGCCTTTTTGAATTTCTGTGTGATGGGAAAATTAAGTAGAGCAAGTTCGGCAAAACGCGGATTCGAACCGTGATCAATTTGCGTCAAAACTAAAACAAGCCATGCGCTTTACCCCTGCACTATCACGAATATAATTTACATGGTGTCTTCTGCAATTCTGACTGACCCAACCAGACCTTCTCTGAAAAAGACGGCCTATTTGCACTTAATGTAACGACAACATTACTGTAACCATGTTTTACTACACATGGGAAAACGAGAGAGTATAGAGATTCAAAAATTAGAGAATATGTGCATATATCAACAACGTAAATGAATTAAACATGCGACCATGATATTATTACATGTTAACAAATTAATTGTATTAGCAATCATAAATCCAAGAACAAATTTCTACAAAATATATTTGACCTAGATGACGAGGATCACTCAGTCACTTTGTGTAAGTTCCAGTAGGAAACAGCGCGGGCGCTCTTGGTGGTCTATGGGCGCACCATTGCTTATTTATGATTTTTCGGTGGCAAAAACAAATTAAATGTGGTTGTATTACTTATCAATATATTATTAACATTTTACAAAAGTCAAACTCAAATGCACTTACCAAAACTATTGATTTATTGAAGCAGGAACAAAAAACACTACCACCAAAAAAAGGGCACTTCGGAGTGTAAGGGCAAAAAGGGCATGTGCTCTGACCAGGTTGAGCCCTACCTGTGCACGTGCCTGGCGATCACTATAGATCCGCAGTCTTTACTCATTAGGACTGAACAGGTTCTGCTCGATCATCTTCACTAAAATGTTCTGGGTCTGATTCGGGCTCAGATTGGTGTGGTTTTATTGACGCCATCGTTTCTAATACTGACCAAAGCAAAGTCTACCGGTAAGGTAAGGGGCGTGACGTTTCCGACAAACATACACTGCGGTTAGCGAATCACAACACACTGGGCCAGCTAACCAATCTCAGCCCATTGCGTATTTTTGAGGGACTGGCTTCATACAACCCGGAAAGCATCAGACCGTTTTACAAGGAGGGACAGAGCAGTGTAGAATAAATGTCAAATATATGAAAAATAAAGATTTTTTTTTTAAAAACGAAGCATTAACACATGTTACAGTGCACCCCACAAACACAATCAAGCCTTCAAAACAATGTGTTTTACCACCCCTTTAAAAAAAAGGAGATGTAGGGGAGTACGGGGCACAACCTAACGCGGGGTTAGTTGTAACACGCACGTTTTAACCCTTTCCACACATGCCAGAATGACGAAACTTAGTGTATTTACTAGTTGCCATATCAACATTATTTAGAGAAAAAATAGCGCCATGATTAAAAAATCTCTGGAAGATATTACTGAACATGTATTTAACCATAGCAAAAGTAAATTTCTTACTTAAGTTTAGTTTTCATCTCAGTTTTTTGTGTTTATTTAAAATAAGACAAATCCAATATTATTTTAATCTTATATCTGTTATTTAACAGTTGAGATAATTCTTTAATGCTGATCTAACCAGCAGAAGACACAAGCCACGATTTAAATCCCAGTTGCGCAGGTGGGGTGTGTTGTAACACTGCGTTACAATGAGCCCCTATTAGAAATATGCCGTTATATTACAACACTTCAGCTTATGATTCTTATTTAGTGGGGGTCATTTTTTAGGATTCTTTACCTAACTGAAGTCTCTGAGATCCTGACACCTTGCACTTCTGGAGACTCCAGGTAGGTTGCAGCTCTGGAAAATGGTGGCGCTGGAGACTAAAGGGTTCCTGATGGTTTCACCCTTAATTCTTCACCTTAATTCTTAATTCTTTTGCGGTTAATTGGTGTCTTTTCTTCACCACCTGTTTTTGTCTGACCCTGCTGACCCAACGAGCATTTCACTGTCCAATGGTCACGCCTTAACTGCAATGTCTAGTATTGCATTAGTATTGCATCCTTCTCATGGGCATTTAATAATTTTTGACTTTTCAGTCTGAGTTAAATCTCTTTTTTGGCTCAATTTATCTGTAAAAGAAAACATGCCTAATAATTCTGCACACCTGAATATAAGGTGTTTTTCATTTCCAGCCTTCATGAACAATTATATATCACTTATACATTATTAAATACTAAATTAATAGTAGTTTTTAGGATTACTGTGGTTTGGAATTGGTCAAATGTGCCTGGAAAAAAAATATGATCAGAAAATCAACGTGCCTAATAATTCTGCACTCCCTGTATATACTTTTATGAATTCTTTTGAGAAACCATGAGAAAAGGGTGAATAATGACTGAGAGTTAATGTTCAGATATTATTAATTATTATTATGTTTTGAACTATACTGTATAGCTGTATTTAGCGATGTGTTTGTAGTCAAACTCAAAAATGCTTATATTTTTAATGATTAAAAAATGCCATTATTTTATTTAAAAAATGTAATAATTGTATTTTGTTGACAAAATATTTTAGTTTGTCTTGGATATTTTTTTGATTATATCAGAGAACATTTTAAGCTGTCATTTGGTCATGTTACAATGTGCCCCACCACATGTTACAATGTACCCCAACTACAGGGCATGTTGTCACATTTCACTTCCAATCTTTCGGGGTAAATCAAGACAAAAGTATACACTGTATTAATGAAACAAAACCAGATAATTGTACTAGACATGTGTGCAATTAATGTGGGAAAAATAAATACTCTGAACCCCAAGTGGATTTACACAACCTGAGAAAGTCAAAAAGCGTTAGGTTGTGCCCCGCTCTCCCCTACTGATACTGACTATTGTATCAGTTAACCAACAGAGGGCGCCGTTTAGCAGTGTTTCTTTATTTTGCTTGTAAACTGATGGAGATCAATAAAGCACTCTGAGGAATGGCAGTCTGTGTGAATAGTGCAGTCAATACAAAAAAAACAAAAAAACATTTGTGCGTCAGATGAAATGCAGGCATCCTGCTTTCTCCATCCATGCAATAAATGCACATCCTTCAATGAGCGCGGATTTCTAGTGTAGCCTATTTACTTGAACTTCTTAGGAAGCCTAATATCTATGGTTTAACCCATTTCAGAGGCAGCCAGAATCGGAATTTGAATGGACTGAATAAATCTTGCTACGAACTTGCGATGCCACGAACTTGCGATGCCACGCTGACTGACATGAATGCGCATGAATCATTATCACACGCACAGTCTCATGCAAAGTGAAATATTAAGTTACTGCATAATACATTTTTAACAAGCAAAATAATACAGCATCACGATACACATTTTTAGCTATGTCTTTGAACTATTTAGTATTTTAAAGGACAAAAACATGAATTTTAACTATTGGCTTTTACATCAAGTCAGCTGTCACTTTACTTTGTGCGAGGCCCTGGTGAGGCGCGAGGCCCTGTGCGGTCGTACACTTGGCACAGCCCTTGCAGTACCGTCTTAAGCAGATACACAACAGTTTCACTGCTTAAAATATTTTCCTTCTAATATTTTTCTTATTTATATTACAATTAGTGTAGTAATTAAGGTTAAAAATGAGAATTCCAATTCAAAGAGGCAAATTAGAGTCATTTTGGGGCTAGAAAAATAATAATTTTCATTTGTAATGCCATTACCCAGTAGGTGCCTTTATGGCTCTTTAATCAATATACATGTATCTAATCAAGTAAAAAAAAATTTAAAACGTTAATAACTTACATCCCCAGTACTGATTACCAGGGCCCCAAGGGCAGAGAGGGCCCTTGAAAAGTCTGTGATATATTTTAACATGGAACATGGGGGCCCTTCAGGACTGCCTATGCCCAGGATTTTGTGCAAAGCACCTGTTAACGATACTTATATAAGCACACACAAGTGAATATTAATGAATGTGAGCACATATTTAACCCAAGAAACGTTTAAAATAGTGCTACGGCAAACTTATTTTTCCTTATATGTACAGTAGGCTATATACATATGAATTGATACTGAATCAAGATCGAAATCGATACCACTCCCCCGAAAAGAAAAAAAAATCTCACTCCAACCTGAACTTAAAAGTTGGCAACCCTGTATAATCTATTATGAATACACCCAACATGGTATAAAGAACACAGATAAACCATACATTGTCGCAATTGTGTGTTTATTGTCTTCAAACGTGTCTATCTGAATGTTATAGGGATCTCAGAAAGCTTTGGCTGAATCCGAAATCGCCCCCTATACCCTCATTCACTATTCCCTACATTAATTGAATGAGTGAATGAAAACGAGTGAGTGAATTTGGACACTGAGTGAGCCGGAAGGGCTGACACTTTTGCAGTTTGCTGTTTATTTGAAACGTAGCAAACCAGCAGCTCCAGTAATAATGAAAAGATTTATCTTGAACTCTGCCATGAAAACGTGCATGTATAAACCTTAACCAAACAATTTAAAAATCAATTTAAAAGGAATGTATACCTGTACATGATAAGTTTCTTTATAATTACTGTAATTATTTAATTGTTGATTTCAGGTTTGAATATGTTAGTTTCCAAGACATAATTCAACATCGCTTTGTTAATACTGGAGCTTGCCAGTTTTTTTTTTCAAGTGTCAAATAGTTACCACAGGGTCCGACCAAGATGTGGAACGGCTAATCCGACTAAGGACGGAGAAGAATCATTTGTTCCCTTCCAGTTAGTACACTACGAGTTACGTCAGTTACTGACGAAATGGGGGTTTCGCTATTTCGTCAGTAACTGACGTAACTCGTAGTGTACTGACTGAAAGGGAACGTCTCGGTTACGTATGTAACCCTCGTTCCCTGAAGGAAGAAAAAGTTCTTGAATGTTTTTTTTTTTTTTACCATTGCAAGCAATATATATATATATATATATATATATATATATATATATTTTTTTTATTATTGGTTACAGGGAATGCGTTAATTACTCTTTTATCATACTATATACAATACATTGGTAATTCTGATAATTGCAAATGTGAAATATAGTTCCATATTTACATCAAGGAACATCTTATAACTGTGATATAAAACGGTTTAATGTTGGAATATGCAAGATTTCCCTTATACATTAGGTGGCGACCAAGTGCTTGCTAGGAGTTTAGTGGCAGAGTTAAGGTAATAGAGAAAATATAGAGTCTGCCAGTGTTCATGTCAGTAGTCTTTGTTGCATGTGTGTTTAAAAGCTCAGTTGTCGATTTATTGAAAACATCACAATAACATGTCAGGTTATTGTAGGCTGATGTTATAGGAGACTGGTTGATCAGTTGATTATTGGTAATGTTAAAGGGGTGGTAAAACACATTCTTTTGAAGGCTTGACTGTGTTTGTGGGGTGCACTGTAACATGTGTTCATGCTTTGTTTTAAAAAAAATTGCCTTATTTTTCATATATTTGACCTTTATTCTACACTGCTCTGTCCCTCCTTGTAAAACAGTCTGATGCTTTCTGGGTTGTATGAACCCAGTCCCTCAAAAATACGCAAAAATTGGTTAGCTGGCCAAGTGTATTCTGATTCGCTAACCGCCTAGTGCACGTTTGTCGGAAACGTCACGCCTCTTACCTGGAGGCTGTGCTTTGGTCGGCGTCAATAAAACCATATGAGCCCGAATCAGACCCAGAACATTTGAGTGAAGATGATCGAGCAGAACCTGTTCAGTCCTCAAGAGTAAAGACTGCGGGTCTATAGTGATCGCTACTGAATGGCACTTTAACTTTTGTATTTTTAGAACGATTATAGCCAAATATCTGTCGCAAGAACTAACCCAAAACGAACACTAAGCACTGGCTTTAACTAGTAAGTTAGCCAAATCACACACAGAACCATGTTTAGCATGCCTGAAGATAAACAATACATAAAAGCTCTAATCAAAGAATCATTTACACTAATGTCAGGTTCGCTGTTGAGATTTTAACGTTAGTGTTTGTAATGTTAGGTGTTCGTCGGATAACGTTAAGTATGAATGAGCATTTAACAGACTGGTTTGCAGTACAGCGCTGTCATCTGTTTACTTCCTTGCTACAACCTATTACAGGAAAACGCATCGATGAAATATAAATCAGACTTACAGGTTGTGGCCCGTAAACAGCTTCTGTTTGTAAATCCAGCTTTCAGGACAAGCCGTTGTGCATATCCTGTATTGAACTTGCGAAGTTTGTGGAAGTTTGTGTTGTCCTCCGTGAAATGTGCAGCGCGCGCGTCGTGCATCCACGCACCGGCAGTGTTTTTTTCACGCAGCTGACGTTGTGCAAATCCGGCATTGAAATCGCGAAGACGGTGGATGTTTTCCTCTGTTAGATGTGCTGCAGGGAGCCCTGCGCGCGCCTGATTCCCCGCTGACTCAAACACACGTGCAACATGCTGTCTGTTAAACGCTCTGCAACGCACCCCCGTCCCAAGGAAGGCTGAACAGAGCAAGTACCCCAGACTTGCAATCCGGATGGAAATAACAGCGTTTCCTCGGCATCGCGGCAACAACACCCCAGCCTAACTAACTTATACCACAACAGCGCCGCGATACAAAATGGCCTCACCCTCCCTTATTTAATCTTCTCGGAGGAGGGGTTTATGTAAATATTGAGCCTGTTGATGTCACCAACCCTGGAGGAATGTCTGTAGTCGCCTACTGGCCGTTTGCTGTAGTTCTTAGAAACTGATTTCTTTAAAAGCAAATATCTCCCTTTGCTTTAAACTTTGAACGTTGTAACTTTGCAGATGTTGTTTATGCTCAAGCAGCAACATTACACGCTAGCTAAAGTTAGAATAGTGAAATCGTGGTTTACCACCCCTTTAATATATACAGTTATTTTTTCAGATTCCCGGAATCTATTTAGCAGAGGACTCTGACTATTAGCTGAATGTAGTCATGATCCCTCAGAGCTGTCACATTGATCATGTCATCTCTGCCAGGTGCAGAGACTGCTGCAGCAAGGTGCTCTCTTTGTTCTCCACCCTGAAGTTCTTGATTGTGTAGCAGTTCATCAGTGTTTTCATCTGGTCCAAGTGCTGCCTCAACTGGCTCCAGAATGTCACCACTTGTGAGACAAATGTTATTAAAAATGGCACAGCAAGCAATCACGGCAGGGGCAAAATTCGGCTTCACCTCCAAAGCTTTAAAAAAGATGCTCCGCCACCTTGATTTCAGGATCCCAAAGGACCTCTCAATGATGTTTCGTGCCTTTGAATGGTGGTGGTTGAAACGAGCTTGTATTGGACTTGTGACAGGCTCCCTATATGGAGTTACTAGGGAGATTGGCTGAGATATACAGGGATACCCACCATCCCCAAGAATCCAGAAATATGCTGGTGGGTACAGCTGCTGGCAAAAGAGTGGGCTGTTTTTAAGAACTCTGGAATCGTGAACTGAACCTGGGTAGCCTACAAAGATGTCTAAAAACTAGCCTCTATGGTCACAAACTGCTTGGAGCTGAATTGAGTAAAACAGTTTGTGGTTGAGGTAGCACTGAGCATCTGTACTAGGTGGCTTGATTCTCACTTGGCAGCCATCAATGCTTCCTACAGCGTTTTTGAAAGCTGCAGATCCTGCTAGTTGTGCGAATCCATCTCCAATCTCCTGCAGTTCCTCAACAGCTGGGAAATGAATCACTTGGGCTCTTTTGCTCACAATCTGATTTGCCACATGGTGAACAATGTCATGTACAGTGGAGTGGGGTATGTCAAAGGCTCTAGAAACCACCCGATATGAAGTAGCGCTGGCCAACCAGAACACAAAAACAAGCACTTCAAGCTCAAGGCCCCAGCTAGGGTGACCACCATCAAACAAACCAAATGTGGGACGATTACTAAGTTTGTGTGGGACAATGTGGGACATGTTACCAACACTAAAACATAACCTGAAACTGTTGTATAATCTTAAATTCAACATCACTGAGCCCAAAGGAAGCAGGCATCATGCAGATAACTACTTTTGAAACAGTTCTGACCAAGTGCAACTAAAATCCAACTAAATAAATAATGAAACAAATAAAACAACATTAAATTAGTTAATCTTATATATTAATATATATATATATATATATATATATATATATATATATATATATATATATATATATATATATATATATATATATATATATATATATATATATATATATATATATATATATATATATTCATTTATATACAGAACTATCCATTCGTTTTCTGACAGGGAACACATAGAACGAATCACCACTCCACATTTTGATTGACAGCCGTCACAACCTACTAGTGACCGTGTTTACTCCTTTCTTTTCAACCATTGGATATGGTTTAAAAAATGGCTTTTGTATTTGTGTAAGGCGGGATGTTACTTCTGACGAAGTGCTGTTAAATATAGGTGAAAAACGATGCCGCAAAAATAATAAATAAAATGCTTTCTTAAAAAGGCAAAAGAACGCATGCATGTTTTCTCAATATGATCATTAAAAATCAATAGACTGGTGAAAATGCGGGACATTTTCTCAATATGCGACATGCGGGACAAGGGGTGAAAATGCTGTGCGGTACAACGCAAAGCGGGACAGGTGGTCACCCTAGCCCCAGCCATGATCATAATGGCCATGAAGGAATGTGAAAAGAGTTGTCAGTGTCTGCCTTGTAAGCCTGTAGTCTGGTCTCAGATCACTAACTCCATCGTAGAAAATTGATAGGGCTGGGATGTGAAGGTTGATGCGGCAGTACTGCAACCTAAAAAATTGTGAAATATATGTGCATGGGATATATATTGGATAATTGGATATGTGGGAAATATTCATACATGTCATTTTGACCCCAAAAAATATTTTTATTTTATTTTGAAGGCTATATACTGGTTCAAAATGATGGAGCAGGTCACATTTGTACCTATAGAGTTCATGTAAACTATTAAATATTTGGCTTTATGCTGTAATCGAATATAGTATATATAGTAGCTTACTATATAGTATATACAATACCATATATTAGTATAAGCTAGTATAAAATGTTTACATAAAAATATTATGTTTATATTTTTAAATTAAATGCTTATGAATTTATTATTATTCTTACATTACCCTTTCCCAGTAAATTCAGTGCCACACAAGTAGAAAGCGCTATAGGATTAACTTTAAACTTGTTGAGTTACAAACTGTTGGCCATTGCGTAAGAGAATACGACGTCTCAGTTGTTAAATGAAAAGTTCTTCATTTCGTTGTTCTCTCATTTCTATAATTTGAAGAACAATGGAAGATAATATTTCTTTAAAGCACGACATGGTGATGCAGCAGTAGTTCTCTGAGAAAAAATCTGGCGGGAATACTCGTGCAGGCGAGCACTGTACGTCACACAAAGCAATCACCACACTGTAGGCATTTTTAATTTAATTCTAACAAACAAGCAAGGCTCAAACAAAACGGCATCCCCTCCGGCGCCTTCAGTGTCAGAATTGGCTCACTGCTTTTCATTCACTCCTTGTGGACTTGTGGAGTAATGGGGAATGAGGGTACATGGGGCGAATCGGACAGCAGTAATTCATTCAGCGCGCGACTCTCACCGTGCGTTGAGAACACAGTATGGTTGAGAGTGAGAGCAATTCTCGTTTGTTCTCGAAACGCTCTCGCGGTACTTATGAGCCGATCGGTCTGCACCGCGCTGGTGCATTGAACAAGCCTCTTCACCAGCCATTGCTCGTACTACATCAGCTGTACACTCGTTATTGTGGTACATTGTGGGATTGAATGAGTGCACTCAAAAACGTCCACTGTGGTTTCAGACACCACTACAAACGGCTGTTCCCTCAAATAGTGCCCTATTTAAGGGTATAAGGGGCGATTTCGATCACCTCCTTTGTTTATCAGGGACTTCTTGGAATGTCACATGGTATCTTCTTCATCCGTCTGTACCATATATGTACTACATGTGCACTGAGTGCCCTCCGGCTGCCAGTATGAACTGAAAACACAGCACATCAGAGTATCCAGCGCTCATAACGATTACATCTGTGCATTTTGGGGAAGTATTGAATAAATAATACTTATCTGTATAGATATTTGACACAGACATATGATAATCTATCAATATTTCTCCTCATCTGCATACTTTTGAACTAAAAGCCCTGAGGGATGTTGTTTTAGTCTTCGTGACGAGAATAGAGGAGTTTTTTTACGAATGAGAGCAGCTGACGCTCATATTACAATCAAAAGGTACCGACACCGCTGTTCATATTCATAACTCCTGACACATAGTAACAAATTATGGTCACTATAAGACTTTGAGAATCGAACAGAGGTAAAAAATGGAAGCTTGAGTCTTAGTTTTTTTTAATGATGTATAGTTTGTCATGGTAATTACTTACATCTGACAGTAATTTGAGCTAATTTAAACAGAAAGCTTCAGTGCGTCCACGTCCTCCTACAGGTTATCAGGTTTTATGTTCTGCTCTTTCCCTTAGTCTTAGTCCGCTCTCCGTTGTGTATAATGCGTTTTACTACATTAAACTTCCATCGGAACTGTATCTGCTTGTGTTTGTCTTCCTGCCTGTGTGGCATGATTCCCAGAGTCAAGTGGTTGGGCGGGGCATTTATAATGTCATCAGCTGGGCGGGCTATAAAAGCCAATGTTAAACGCACCTAGGCAGAGCGTCATTCCACGGCTAGGCAGAGCGTCATTTCCCGGATGTGGTGTGGGTTCCGTTGTTGTGAATAGACGTGAATCTGTTCCGGTAAAGGAAGGCGGCTGTATGCATGGTCGCTTCTGCGGCGGCCGTTTCGTCATAGCTGCTTTAATCGGCTGATGGCTATGAGTTGCATTTGTCCTCCTCCAGGTATGTGGTTCACTTATTATATCTGCTTATCAGCCGTGGAAGTGGTGCGAGTCGCTATTTGTTTTATTTCAGTTGAGGTTTGGCATACGGGTGACGACTGTTGCAAATAGGCTGAGTAAATACACTTACAGCTACATCCCGGTTCCCGCAGCTTGTATTGGGTAAGTCATAGTTTTTATTGTCCTATAAAGAATATTGAATGTTAATTTTATGTTTCTTGCGCAGATTGCAGGGTGAATAACATCCCTTCAGTTGCAGCATCGCTGTCTCGTCCTATGGTCGATTTGCATTGAGTGTGTGTGTGCTGGGTCACGGTGGGGTCCGACCCACGCCGACGAACTGTGTCCTTGTGTGCACATGCCTCATTCCAACAAAGCTTTACGTGTGCTGATGTGGTGTGATATTTAGTTTCTTTTAAAGTTGTTGGAGGTTTTGTCTAATTAATTCAAATCAGGTATATTTATTACTGTTTTGGTTTGGTAACTTGAGTAGTCCTTTTGATTTATTTTTCCGAATGTTGTAATCTAATTTTCCCTATTAATGTGAAATTGGGTCATTTTGAATTTAAGCTGATTTAATCAATCTTTTGTTTTCTTAATTCTTAATAAAAAAAGGGGTGCGAGGCTCCAAAGTCAGTCACTTCCAGTAACATATGGGCTTCAGTACGGGGTACAAGGGAAGTCTCAAGCGGATGTCAGTACCCCAAGGTCTGAGTTTGATGAGTTAAGGGATATGTTAAAGCAGCAACAGGAGCAGTTAAGCCAACTCACGCAAGGGCTTTCTCAGTTACAGGGCTCCCGGTTGCGGAATCCCTCTCCCCGCCGGGGTCCAGTAATATGTAGGCGTTGTCAACGAGCTGGTCATTTTGCCAGGGATTGTGATAGTGAGCGTGATCCTTCTCCAGTAATATGTAGGCGTTGTCAACGACCTGGTCATTTTGCCAGGGATTGTAATAGTGAACGGGTTCCGTCTCGCTCCGGGCCTTCTACGACTGATACTGCGGGGGGGGGGGGGCAGATTCTTTTCGTGCGGCGTTCGGAAAACTAGCACCCACTGGACTGCAGAGCCACAGTTCAGTTGGGGAGTCTAATGGCTCTGTGTTGCATCATTCCGATTTTTCTCACACATTGGTTGCGTCATGCCCCCATCTTATTGCCTTGTTTGGTGGAGTTTCGATTCCCTGTCTGATTGACACCGGGTCGATGGTATCAACAATTACCGAAAGTTGTTTCCATAGACATTTTGAACAAAGTGTTAAAACATGTCACTGGTTACAGCTTCGGGCCGCTAATGGGCTTGAGATACCATATATTGGATACGTAGAGTTGGACATCAAGCTTTGTGGTAAGATAGTGCCAAAGTGTGGGGTGCTAGTGGTCAAGGATCCTCCTGGTGGGCTTAGTATCTCAGTTCCGGGTGTCTTGGGAATGAATGTTCTCCGGCGCTGTTACCAGGAACTCTTTGGCCAACATGGCCCTGCATTATTTAGTGTACCGTCTGTGTCAGAAGCTCCGAGCATTATGGTTCAGGCCCTTCAGCATTGCTGTCAGGTTAGTACTCAGCCTGAGAAGGACCATGATGGTAAAGTTCGGGTACGTGGTCGCCGGGTATGTTGTATACCCGGTGGTACAATGAAATTGGTGGCCACCACCTGTTCAAGACATTTTTCGGTGACTACGGTACTTTTTGAACCACTTGAAGGTGGATTGCCTGCTGGTTTGTTTGCGGCACCTGCGTTGATTCGTGTGAACAATGGTACTGCATATGTACCAGTAGTGAATGTAAGTACCTTAGATGTTATGTTGTATCCACATAACACTTTGGGCATCTTGAACACTATTTTGGTGGTCAGCTTGCCCTCAGATGTAGTTGAGGTTAAGTCTGCTACAGTTTCTGTTAATTCTCAACCCCTTTCAGTAAGTCCTGTGCTGGACCAGATTGATGCCATGGATTTGTCCATGTTGGCAGGTGAAGAAGTAGCTCAGGTTAGAGCATTGCTGCGGAGATACCAGTCAGTGTTCTCTGGTTATGAAGGAGACCTTGGGTGCACTAGTCTCATTGCACATGAGATCCCCCTCTCTGATGATGTTCCGGTTAGGCAGCGATATCGGCGAATACCTCCATCGGAGTATGACGTAGTAAAAGCTCATATTAACCAGCTGTTGGAAGCGCAGGTGATAAGAGAAAGTTCTAGCCCTTATGCCTCCCCAATTGTCTTGGTGAAGAAAAAGGATGGTAGCCTGCGCATGTGCGTAGACTACCGTCAGTTAAACTCCAAGACACGGAAGGATGCGTTTCCTTTGCCACGCATTGAGGAATCACTGGATGCATTGACAGGGGCCCGTTGGTTCTCAACCTTAGACCTAGCCAGTGGATATAATCAGGTCCCAGTGGTGGAGGGGGATAGGCCGAAAACCGCCTTTTGCACCCCATTTGGGCTTTTTGAGTATAATCGGATGCCTTTTGGGCTCTGCAATGCCCCCAGCACTTTTCAACGACTGATGCAACGCTTGTTTGGTGATCAGCAGGGTCAATCCTTGCTGCTTTACCTCGATGATATTGTGGTATTTTCTTCTTCTGCAGAGCAGCATTTGATGCGGCTGGAGGTTGTATTGAGTCGGCTGGAGCGGGAGGGGTTGAAGGCGAGGTTGGAGAAGTGTTTCTTCTTCCAGAAAGAGGTTCGGTATCTGGGGCACGTAATTTCATCGGAGGGAGTGTCCACAGACCCGAGTAAGATCGAGGCGGTGTCTCAGTGGCGTCGCCCTGAAACGGCTAGTGAGCTCCGCTCATTTTTGGGTTTCGCAAGCTATTACCGCCGCTTTGTAGAGGGTTTTGCAGGACTAGCGGCACCCCTTCATAGGTTGGTGGCGGAGTTCGCGGGCCCAAGATCTAGGAAGCAAGCCTCTCAGAGTTTTGTGGCTGCTTGGAGTGAACAGTGTTTCGAAGGGTTAAAAGGCAAGCTTACGTCATCACCAGTCCTTGCATATGCAGACTTTTCTCTGCCTTTCATCCTGGAAGTGGACGCCAGTCATGCTGGACTGGGAGCAGTCCTTTCCCAGGAGCAGGGAGGTAGGGTGCGCCCTGTTGCATATGCTAGCCGCAGTCTTCGGCCCACGGAGAAGAATATGTCTAACTACAGCTCCATGAAATTAGAGTTCCTGGCACTCAAGTGGACCATGACTGACAAGTTCAGGGAGTACCTGATCGGGCAGAAGTGTGTTGTCTTTACAGACAATAATCCCCTTAGCCATCTGTTAACCGCCAAATTGGGTGCACCTGAACAGCGTTGGGCCGCCCAACTGGCCTCTTTTGATTTTGAACTTCGATACAAGTCTGGGAAGAGTAACCGCAACGCGGATGCTCTTTCAAGACTTGATCCAGCAAGGCATTGTGAGTTGGGCCGAGAGGGTTTTGGTACCAGCGTACCACAGGAGGTACAACAGGTTATGGATGAGCAAGTGGGTTCTCTGGGCACCCAAGCAGCCAGCCAAGAAACAGTCATGGCTTTTCCAAGTCGTTCAGTTGATGACATAAGGTCATTACAACGAGTAGACACGGTTCTTGGGGAGGTTTTGGGATTTTGGGAGCGGAGGATGTTTCCCAGTCGTGAAGAGCGTTGTTTACTCTCTAAGCCAGCCTTAGTAATGCTCCGCCAGTGGCAGAGGTTGGTGGAGCGGGACGGGGTGGTGTATCGTCGTGTCTTCCGTCCTGACGGAGGGGAGGAGCTACTACAGTTAGTATTACCTAGTGCCCTGCGTAGTGAGGTGTTGACCTTATTGCACCAGGAGCATGGGCACCAGGGAATTGAGCGGACCACAGAATTGGTAAGGCAGCGCTGTTATTGGCCTGGTATGGCTTTGGAGATAGCCCAGTGGTGTCGGCATTGTGAACGATGCCAAGTGGCCAAGGATACACAGCCCTCTGCCCGAAGTTTCATGGGTCATTTATTAGCGTCCAGGCCTAATGAGATCCTTGCGATAGATTTTAATGTTTTGGAGCCATCGCGGACAGGTATTGAGAATGTATTAGTGATGACTGATGTCTTCACTAAATACAGTATGGCTGTCCCTACTCGGGACCAGAGGGCGGAGACCGTAGTGGGGGTATTGGTGACGGAGTGGTTCTACAAGCTAGGGGTACCTTGTCGGATTCACTCAGACCAAGGTCGAAACTTTGAGTCACAGTTAATGCGACAGTTGTGCAATTTGTATAAGGTTGACCGGTCGCGGACTACACCGTACCATCCGAGTGGTAACGGCCAGTGCGAGCGGTTTAACCGTACGTTGTACAACCTTTTGCGTACCCTCCCAGCTTCAAGGAAAGGGGATTGGGTATCCTGTCTCCCACAAGTATTGTTTTGTTACAATACTACTCCCCACCAGACCACTGGTGAATCGCCCTACCTTCTGATGTTCGGGCAAGAACCCAGACTCCCAGTGGATTTCCTTCTGGGAAGGGTTCAGGATGTGGTACCTGGTACGGTACATGACTGGGTGATAGAACATCAAGCCAGGCTTCAGGTTGCTTTTGAGGGGGCTCGTGAACGTATAAAGGCAGCAGCAGACCGTCGAAAGGCCAATTACGATCAGCACGTTCGGGATGCCCCGTTGGCTGAAGGGCAGACGGTTTATCTTAGGGACCTTGGTAAGAGGGGTCGTAATAAAATTCAAGACTTGTGGAGTTCCGTAGTGCACCGCGTGGTGAAGGCACCGAAGGATGGTGGGGCTGTTTATTCTGTGGTACCAGTGCATGAGCCAGATAAGGTAAAGCATGTTCATCGTTCCTTATTGAAGGCCCGAAATCAGGAGGAGCGGCCTGGGCAAACGCAGGAGGATAGTCCTCCGGCGCAGCAGGTAGGTGAGCAGGATGAAGAGTTGGATAGGGTAGATTGGTTATTGGTGGCTCCCAGAGAGCATCAGGCTCCTGTGGCACTGGATCCCGAAGTATCAGGTGATGTGGAATCGTCCTCTGCTGGGTCAGCGGCAGCTACGGGAGGAACGTCTGTAGTGCCTATAGGACCTGACTTGGGGACAGGGCAGGTCGGTGAGGTATCTGCGCAACCAGGGGTGCATAATCATGTTATGGCGGAGGAGGACGGGGCTCGACGGTCGAGGCGAACGACAGCCGGCTATCATCCTAACGTGCACCGCCTCCCTCGGGCAGTGGGACAATCGGTATCTCATACTTCTATAGGTTCTAGCTCTGTTTCTGTGCTTTTTAGGCCGTGGAATTGAAGCCATCGTCGGGGCGACGACGCAAGATCAAGGGGTAGATTGTGGCATGATTCCCAGAGTCAAGTGGTTGGGCGGGGCATTTATAATGTCATCAGTTGGGCGGGCTATAAAAGCCAATGTTAAACGCACCTAGGCAGAGCGTCATTCCACGGCTAGGCAGAGCGTAATTTCCCGGATGTGGTGTGGGTTCCGTTGTTGTGAATAGACGTGAATCTGTTCCGGTAAAGGAAGGCGGCTGTATGCATGGTCGCTTCTGCGGCGGCCGTTTCGTCATAGCTGCTTTAATCGGCTGATGGCTGTGAGTTGCATTTGTCCTCCTCCAGGTATGTGGTTCACTTATTATATCTGCTTATCAGCCGTGGAAGTGGTGCGAGTCGCTATTTGTTTTATTTCAGTTGAGGTTTGGCATACGGGTGACGACTGTTGCAAATAGGCTGAGTAAATACACTTACAGCTACATCCCGGTTCCCGCAGCTTGTATTGGGTAAGTCATAGTTTTTATTGTCCTATAAAGAATATTGAATGTTAATTTTATGTTTCTTGCGCAGATTGCAGGGTGAATAACATCCCTTCAGTTGCAGCATCGCTGTCTCGTCCTATGGTCGATTTGCATTGAGTGTGTGTGTGCTGGGTCACGGTGGGGTCCGACCCACGCCGACGAACTGTGTGCTGTGAACAAAGCTTTACGTGTGCTGATGTGGTGTGATATTTAGTTTCTTTTAAAGTTGTTGGAGGTTTTGTCTAATTAATTCAAATCAGGTATATTATTACTGTTTTGGTTTGGTAACTTGAGTAGTCCTATTGATTTATTTTTCCGAATGTTGTAATCTAATTTTCCCTATTAATGTGAAATTGGGTCATTTTGAATTTAAGCTGATTTAATCAATCTTTTGTTTTCTTAATCTAAATTGAGTTTATTGTTTGTTTAATTGATTATTTTGGTTGATAACATTGTGAACCATTTATTTGGGATTTAATTTGCTGTAGTTTGAGTTAAAGTGTGTGTGTGTGTGTGTGTGTGTGTGTGTATTGAGTTATTTTCTTTTAGGAGCTGCGGCTTTTGACCAGGGCGACCATTCCTCTATTGGTGGTGGTGTTTCTTCATTGTGTGCTGTGGTCGGTGGCGTGCACTGTGGTTCTTTATTTGGTATGTGAGTGTGCTGTGCAGATTGAGATCCCTTCTTATTGGAGCCTCTTCCCTGTAGTGGCTGCAGCTCCATGACATGTGAAGTAACTTATGCAAGTCTGATGTGTGATGTTGTTTCATGTAGGCTTTTGTTATTCCTATTAAATTTTTGTATTGATTGATACCTGTGTCTCCACGTTTTGCTTGCCACTGGGCAGGGAACCTGTGTAAAGCCTTTCAGTTTAATGCTTTGGGCGAAATTCCCAAAGTGGCGTAGTCGGGCATTATTTCCTTCATTCGGTAACCTCAAATTAATTTGTTAAATTTACCTGGCCCTCTTGGGCTCTCGCCACACCTGCAAACACAATGAGAAAGAGCATTTAAGAATAGTTATGTTTGCCCCAAATTTTCCCATTCACCAAGATATATCTTCCCTCTGCATCTGAAATCTGATTAATTAATTCAAAGGATATGTGTTTGTGAAACAAAATAGCAACACCTCGGCTGTTTGTTTTAAAAGATGAATAGAGAATTGTCCAACCCAATCTTTCTGTATTTTACTCCTTGAGTGTCAAAAATTGCAGACGGCCCCAGATTACTGTTGTTCAACATTCACTGCTCGTTAAAACATCACACTATTACTTTATCTGGACAAACTCAGTATCATTAGACAGATTAAAGACTCCAGCTTCGATATTTGACCACTGTTTAGGCTATGAGAAAACTGGGTTCCAGTGTCATTAATTTCTTAATTCTTAATTTATGTCAGGAGTGCAAAATAACCAATCTATAATGAAAGATATTTTTAATGGAATATCACACACAAATTAATTTTCTCTCATCTGCAGCAGTTCAGTTGTGTCCACACATCTCGCAAAGAACATCTTTTAGGTCAGCTCTTAGTTCAAAGTGCGCATATTCGGAGAAATATTGATTCATTATCACGTGTTTGCAAAACATTTTTTCATACAGAATACCATTTCTATTAATTTCCCACTGAATTATCCGATCTTTACAGCTGAAATATGTACAGAGCTCTCTCTTACCCCTTTTCCACCAAGGCAGTGCTAGAGCTAGATCGGAGTCAGAGCCTAGTTTCAAATCGGTTCTTTGTCTTTCCACACCCAAAGCCCCAGCTCCGAGCCAGGAAAAGTGGTTCTTAAGTAGCACCAAAACATTGCTGGGCTAGAACAGGGCTAGAAGTAAGAACCGATTACGTCAGGCGCTGGGGGCGGGGTCAACAAGACGAACACAAACTGGAGATCCGCCATTGTTGAAATAGCAGCTAATGGAGCTAACAGCTGCTGCTCGTTTGTAATCTCCGTCTATACAAATTATGGCGAATTGCATGAATGCGTTGGATTTGCTGTTCATTGTGTTTCATTGTGTTTCATTGTGTTTTGATGCCGATGTAGGATCGTAAAGCCATGTGAATCAATAGTAACGCAACGTTTGCATTGTTGATGGAAGGCTTGTTCGCAGCGGTGCTGTGCAGACCGATCGCCGTATGACAACGAGTCCAGCGAGAGCATATGACTCCTTATGCTTTTGATTCACTCATGTTTTTTTTTTTTTTTTATATCATACGCTGATCGTCTGCGCAGCACCGATGCATTTCGAACAAGCCTGGTGTATTTGTGTTTCCCGCTGCCCAGGGTTGCCAGGTTTTCAAAACCCGCCCAATTGCTACTCAAAACAAGCCCAATCGCGTTTCAGGGGGGCTTCCCCGATAAAAATCACATTTGGGGGTAAAATATGTTTTTTTGGCATGGTTGCCTACTAAAATTTGCATTCCTGGGGCTAAATATCACATAATTGGGGTCACTTCAACCCGCGGACATGAAAAACAGCCGCGGCAACAGTGATGAAGTAGCCCAATTCCGCAGGAAAACCGCGGACTTGGCAACACTGCCGCTGCCTCGCAAGCGTTGCTGAGAAAGATGAGACATATACAGTGATGTAAGACCTGGCTCTGTTTTGGCTCTCAGCCCGTGGAAAAGCAAACGGTTCTTAGAAGGCTCCTCAGTCGAACCAACTATGAACTGGGACTAGCTCTGGCTCTGAACTAGCTCTAGCACTGCCTTGGTGGAAAAGGGGCCACAGTCTCTCCTCTTCCTGATTTGCGTCATATATGAGTCATCACACGTTCATTCGTCTTCTAGAGCTGTCAATCATCTTACGTGACTCAATACTGCCCTCCTGCATGACGCTCTTCTGTGTGTTTACTTCCTCATTCTGTCTCTGTGAAGAACGAACCAATTCTACATTTCTACGCGTGAACTAAGAAGCTAATAAACATACGATAACTATGGCATAAGGTTTTTGTATGAATTTTCATGTGATTTCGGCTATTTTATATCAATAATGGATGTTTACATTATAACTGTTAAGCAGGTGTAGTGATTAGCTCCATATAATATGCTAAATATAACATGTTTTAACATCACCATATGAATGAAATCCACATTATATCGCGACAGGAAGCTAATACAAACACTTGATTGTGGTCTTAAGTGACATTTTGAGTGAAAGTGTAATTTTAATCTTTTAAATTGTGTTATGTAGCTTGATGCTAACTGTAGCTCTAATGCACCTGTTGCGCCAGGAGCTTTATCTATTTTGTTATAATAATTTGCATAAGGTTCCAAGGATGTGCTTTTATTTATTTTATTTTTTTTTAGAAAGACTTCAGATAATATGTTGATTACTGTAAAGTGCTCAATGTGGCAAACACTCACACACACGCACACACACACATTAAAAAAAACATTGCATTGAAAGCCATTGAATAATAATAATATTATTCTAATAATAATAATAATATTCAGTGTTTCCCTATTCACAGTGGCGCAGCGCCGCTGCAAAATCTTCACATTATCAGTAATATGACATTCACTTACACACTGTAAAAGCACAACAGCCAACATCATCTTGAAATTGTTTTCTGAAAGTCTTGACTAAGTGCATGAAATCCTCCCTTAGCCTCTCATTATTCAGGACATGTAGGCCATAAAGTTAGGCTATGTGTCGAGAGAGAGAGAGAGAGAGAGAGAGAGAGAGAGAGAGAGAGAGAGAGAGAGAGAGAGAGAGAGAGAGAGAGAGAGAGAGAGAGAGAGAGAGAGAGAGAGCTTTACACTTTAGGGCTGTGCAATTAAAGGAACATTCCACTTTTTTGGAAAATAGGCTCATTTTCCAAATCCATTAGAGTTAAACAGTTTTACCATTTTTGAATCCATTCAGCCGATCTTTATATCTGGTGGTAGCACTTTTAGCATAGCTTAGCATACATCATTGAATCGGATTAGACCATTAGCATCGCGTTCAAAAATGACCAAAGACTTTAAATATTTTTCCTATTTAAAACTTGACTCTTCTGTAGTTACATAGTGTACTAAGACCAACAGAAAAAGAAAAGTTGTGATTTTGTAGGCTGATATGACTAGGAACTATTCTATCATTCCTGCGTAATAATCAAGGAACTGTGCTGCCGTACCATGAGTGCAATGGCGCAATGATATTAATTAATAATTGGATGAATGGATTCAAAAATGGTAAAACTCAACTGTTTAACTCTAATGGACTTGGAAAATAAGCCTATTTTTTTTTTAAAGTGGAGTGTTCCTTTAATCTTTTTTATTTTCGCTTTATTTTTATTTTCCCCAAGGATTATAAAAAGAAGATATGAGGTAAAACTATTATAAACTATACCCGCGTTCCCACTAGCGCAACTTCCTTCCCTTCACAGCACGCACTGTCATTTCTCCCCAGACATGCATTTAACTTCAGATTCAGCACAATCTGTGATTGTTGTCAAATGCACTCTCCACTTTGGCTAAATTGCAGGACGTGTTTGACCAAAATAAAAGCACAATAATCTGCGCAAAAGACACTGTTTCCAAGTCCAATGCGGGTGTGTGTGCCCACGCTGCCAAACAGACCGACTTGCACATACCAGCTGTGTCTCATGTAGAAAGGTCCTCCAGAAGTCGCATTCGAAGGCTGCATGCGTCATCAAGGCTGTCTCATTTCAGAAAAGTAAGTAGGACACAAATGCGCCCTTCTTTTCAGGAATTCGGAGTGTGCATGAGGTGTATCCTTTGCTGCTGCAGATAACCCACAATTCTTTGCGTCGCCATCTTAAAGGGGCAGCATCTAATAAACCTGCTGACGATTGAGCCATTAAACCATGACTTCTGGCAATTTTTTGGATAGAAATGGACATTTAAAAAATTAAAATCTAAAAGGTGATTAGCTTACATAGCCTATTTTACTTCACTAACCTCCAGGCAGGGGCAGAAAGTTCCTCAGGGGCAGGGGCTCTATATAGTATATATACAGATAAAAAAAAAAAAAAAATACAGAAAAAAACAGTAGCCTAATATTGTCACCAAGCCACGCGTGGGGGGGGGGGGTCCGGGGGCATGCGCACTTTTTAATAATCAAAGAATAAAAACATAAAAAAGAGCATCACATATCATACAAGAGCTGCAAGTAATTTTCTCTTTGCCTTTTGTTGTTTGATTCACATTAAGGGATTTTTTTTTTTTTTTTTCGGAGGTGCATGCCCCCAGAAACATTCATATTGAAGAACTGTTAATAAGAAAGATTGAGAAGATTGGACAGTTGTGCTCCTTTTTTTTGGAATACTTGAAACACTTTTTTAGTCGAATGCTTGATGCTGCCTAGCCTGACCCAGAGTCTACCTTCAGCGGCCCCCAGGTAAATTGAGTTTGAGACCCCTGGTTAACAGAGTTCAGCCTATGCAGCCATAGAGTTCTATTGTCATCTAGTTACTATTGATATTGTAGCTTTTTTATATTTTTTTACCATCATATGTCACCAGGTGTCATCAAAGTCACCATTTTTAGGTTTTGGCTCTCAGGACTTATTACGTAATTATTATTATTTTTTTACTGAAGTTAAAGAAATATTAAATATAACATGAAAATAAGCATATTTTACATAAAAAATATGGTACTTTTAGAGGTAAATCAATTAATAAAAAAAAAATTGGGGATCACACCTGAGACCTTTGTGCCCAAATTTGTCCACGATTAAGGGCTGTTATGCGAGGGGGGCTAAATACTATTGCAACTCCTCAGGCTAGTATGACAGGCAGGATTTATAAAATAAAAAAAACAACAGAAAAACAAAACTACATTTAAAACATAGAACCCACACACTCACACACATATAAGCTAACAAAAAGTTCCATATGCACCAGCTCATTGCAGGGTGATATCTTTTGGTGACCGTTGTTTAGTCTAAGAGTTAGGGTCAATGTAACCACTTTTGTTTAGGCTACATACCTTGAAGCAGCTTGTGGAGTTCCTACAATAACCAAACAATCGCTTCAGCCCCAAAACAACATTATCATTGAGTATCCGAGGGGGCTATAATCAACTATTAGTATTTTAACACAAACAGTATCCCAATGAGCTAGTTGCTTAAACATTTCAATAAACACCTTATGTCTCCTCTTTTGTTTTGTCTCTTCAAAGGAGAAATATAAAAAAGGAAAGTAACCTAAAATAAAGTTCAAAGGCTTCTTTGGTATTCTTAAGTAAATAAGTAGGCTAACCGAACCAATGTCCAAGTCATTGTTTACTAGTCATACTTCCAGTGTGAGTTCGCTGATCAGTGTGGATTATCGTCATCAGCTTTGTATAATCCTTTTACTTCCAGTATTTTTATTGATACAGCTGGATTTGGGAAGATTATTGTAGACCCGTCATCCTTGAAAACCTTTAGTTTAGCAGGAGCCAGAATGTGTGTTTTGATGTCCTGGGCCTTTAACTGTACTCTGATGGGCTTGAACAGGGGCTTGTTTCAACTACGATGTTTGTTGCATAATCGTATTGATGTCACACTCAGTCTCTTGACTCTTTCAGTTCATCTTTCAGTCCTTTGAACTCATTGCTTAAGGAATCTTTTACCTCAGCAAACAGTTTGTGCATTTTACTTAAATTAGCCATGCTGTTTGCATCTCCAACAGTTTGTTTGTTTGCAGTTTTCTTCTTTGGCGGATACTTATTAAACTCTATATGTGTTCCGGAGTGAATGCTCATAACTCAGTTTCTGCTGCCAGGCATATTTCCTCTTTAAATGTAGGATAGACAAAGTACAGAGTTAATTTTCAGGGGAGGTATCAATCAAGCTGCCGCCATGTCACTGGAACCCCTCAATCAAGCATAACCAAGCATAAAGGCAAATTAAGTTATGAACTATGACTGCTTTTCAAAGTACAAATTGTTTTAAAACAGTTTAAAGAAATTGATGATGACCTAAAGTTAACATTTGTGATGCGATCTGGGAAAACCCATCGGCTGTCGCACTGGAAAGTTTTCAGCAAAGTCAAAGTCAGTCAGCCCATTTACTTATGTCCTGATCAGTGCCCTGACTACTGAACTAGGGAGCTGATTGAGACACAGACTTCGTCTTTCTCTAATGTTTCGGATACTTCAATCAGAAATGTTTTTGAAAGAAGTCTAAAAAAATAGTAATATTGTGACACTGAACACAATTCAATATTCAGTAAATACCAATAACTGAAAAAATTGGTAATGATGAATGTTATAAGTAAAATATTTGGGATTTAAAACAACATAATGCAATGCAATTATGATTTCAAATAGTATAGGGTGAATTCAGGTTAATTGGGAGACTTTTCCCCAGTCATTTCGATGGCAAACATTTTCTGAATCATTTGATTTTGTAAACTATCATACACACAATACTCAAATATAATTTCATGCTTCAGTTCATTTATGAGACGTGTGCAATGCATGATAACCAGTGCTAAGGCTATTGTCTGTTATTTTGGCTTCTTATTAACCCCTTGCCTGTCACCACAACCCCCCCCCCCCCCCCCCCAACATTTTGACAAGTGGGGCATTTTGACATACCCATAGTAAAAAGGCTGCTGCTCACAAGTTATTCTGAATAGACAAATAGCAATTGTTATTTCTAGAAAGCCAACACTTGAAAGTTTACAGCTGAATACTCAGAATTACTCAGACAGTTATTAATATGGAGATGTATATGCTCAAACATAAAAACAAAAAATTATTAATAATATATGTTTAAATATATAAAAATAGTATGTGAATGTAGTATAACAACATATAACCACAACTAGAGTGAAGCCACAAGTGTGGTCATCCTTCATTTCAAATCTGAGGCTCTTATGTCCAAAACTATGAATTTTATGAAACATTTTCTAAAACCATCTCAGGATTTTTTTTAGAGAAGCTGTTATCAAAAATGTTGGCCTGCAAACACCCATTTGCAGTCTTTTGTCTAATGTCTGGCGAGGAGAACAACTCAATTCATGCTATAATGTGCTCACGCGACGATCGTTTTACACCTTGGAGTGTGAGACTTAATCCTCATTATTGTTTTATCGTTGTTCTTTTGTCTGTATTGAGCAATTAGCAATAGCCTTTATGATGGCACAAATGGCCCATTAAGACATTAAGCACTCTCAGTAATCCAAATATTATAAGTCTTTCTAAAAAAAAATCAAAAACAAAACAAAAACTTGGAACCTTATGTGAATTATTTTATATTGTAACAAAAAAGACAAAGCTCCTGGTTCAGCAGGTGCATTAGAGCTACGGTTAGCATCAAGCTACATAACACAATATAAAGATTAAAATGACATATTCACTCAAAATTTCATTTTAGACCACCATCGAGTGTTTGTATTAGCTTCTTGTTGAGATATAATGGGGATTTCATTCATATGGTGATGTTTGGTAATGCACCGAATCCAGATTTTTGGGGTTCGGCCGAATACCGAATCCACTGGTTAAGATTCGGCCGAATCCGAAACCGAATACCAAATCCTTCTCCCATCCTCAGTCCATTATCACAGTAAACACATTAATTAAGTAAACAATGTCCACAGCAGTGTAGGGATGCTATTGACCATTTAACTGTTAACTGAAAGTAAGAACTTTGACCGATTAATATGTGCATGCGCGTCAACATGTGCAACCACAAACCAGACATATTTCGCAAAATTAAGCAATGGAAAGCTTACTGTGTGGGACCATTTTGACAGAAAATTACAGCAGTAGTACAAGCTCCTGACAGGTGGAAAGAAAATGAAAGGCGCTTCATGAGGCTGGCCACTCTAGCGAGGCGTTATCTCTGTATTCCCGGGGCATCAGTGCCATCTGAAGTGTTGTTTAAGGCTTTTCGTAGTGCGGTTTTGGTCAAGTTTACTACAGTAAACATTGTTGTGTACCGTAAATCCTCTAATATAGGCCCGGGCCTTTATTTTACTCAAGCGCATCGCGGTCCAGGCCTTTATTGGAAGGAGGCCAGAATTAGAGGCAGGCCTCAATTTCTATTTGAGCAAATCAAACTACCAGTAGAATGAATAAAAATGAGATTTTGCGTCTATTTCAACCTATAAAATACTAGGTTCATTTATTGAAAACATACAGTTACCATTATGGTATGCATACAGAATATTAACAACAACAAAAAAACGTAGCAAACAGTGCATTGTAAACACTTAACCATACACGGTAGGTTATCGATCGATAACAAAAGGCAACAGACACCTTACCGCTCCAAAGTTTAACCTGTCTCGTTTGGTTTGAAGAAGAAAAAAAAATCCAATTCTGTTCAATCCTCGTCCTCCTCAGTTTCCTCCTCCTCTTCATCTCTCCCTGTAAACTCCTCATCACTCGCGCCAGCCTCTACAACAAGTTCATTATTATACAGCTCCTCCTCGTCCTCCTCATGTTCCGCTGCGCGTCTGTTCTCATCCTCGCGCAGGCGGGCAGCAGTCAGGGCCTGTCGTCCAGCAGCGCAGGGCTATAAAGAACGATACATTTTAGTTTGCGTTATTGTGTTTTTAGTTATACGTTTTTGCAAGTCACAGTGGACAGGCTCACTCACGAATGAAATTAATCTAATGGTAGAGAGAGAGCGAGCGAGAGAGAGAGAGAGAGAGAGAGAGAGAGAGAGAGAGAGAGAGAGAGATAGTGATACGTGAGTGCTAATTTCAACACACCTGTCCCTCTCGGAAGCACAGTATGAGGTTGTCCTCACTCCCGTCGGGTTTCACAGACTGCCCACACACTTTGAAGGACTTGATGATCAGATCCTTGTCCAGCTTTTCCCAAGCAGCGAGAACCCAGCCCACTAGCAGACGGCGAGATGGTGCTTTTAGGTTCCCTCCACTTGTGTATTGCTTGTCTGTGTCCCCAGCCATCCACTCGTCATAAGAAGCATGTAGGCTCGCTTTGAAGGGCTGGTTCCACATGACATCGGGGGCTTGGACATACTTAGTGCAGCCTCCTGGGATCACCGCGGTTGTGATGTTGTAGGGTCTCAATTCCTGTTTGGTAGAAGTGCTGATGTGACAGCGGTAGGCATCCCACACCAGCAGGCGCGGGCGAAAACTGAATTTGCCTACCACTGATCTGAGCCATGCTGTGGTCAAGTCGTCATTCATCCAGCCGTTTGCAGATGTGGCGATGACTGCTCTTGAGATCTCTTGCCTCTTGCCTCTCTCTATTGCCTTCACTTCACGGATGGCCCCCCGGAAGATTACAAAAGGCTTGAGTTTAGTGCCATCAGCTTTGGCAGCAAGGACAACAGTGAGATGGCTTTTCTCGTGGCCTGTTGTTTTAAGCGCAACACTCTTCGTCCCCTTTACGTCAATGGTACTGGGAGACACCATATCGAACCAAACGGCAGTCTCATCCATTGCAATTATGTCCTTTTCTGAAATTCTTTTCGAGACGACAGTCTTGCTCACATAGTCGACGAATGAGACAAGTTTCTCTGTGAGGAGATCTGGGTCCTTCTGAGCCATTGTGGTGCGACGTCGCAATGCGAAGCCATTTCGGTTTAAAAACTTTTGCAACCAACCCCTGCTAGCCAGAAATTGTGCACCTCTATCACTCACTGTCGGGTAGATTTCCAGAGCCTTGTTTCTGATCATTTTTCTCGACACTCGGTTATGATTGTCCCTCATTGAATGAATCCACTCAGAGAGTTGTGTGTCCAACTCCTCGCTAACCTTTTTTCTCCCTCCTCCTGGCAGTCTTGCTCTCTTTTTGTTTGATGCGGCTAGATCCATTTTCTGCTTTTTCCAGTATCTAATTCTTTTCGGGTCAATGTTAAAATGTTTAGCAGCTTGCTCCCCAGAGTGGTCTGTAGCATATTCCAGCACTTTCTCTTTGAACTTGATGTCAAATTTTCGTCTCCTCTTTGGCTCTGCAGCTGCCATGATAAACGTACCGGTGACTGAAGTCTCACGTGCGAGTCAAGATTGAGGTGATTGACATGACCAGGTTACCATAGCAAGCACCCCCTCCCCCCTGCCCAGAAAAACGTTGGTTCTAATAAAAGCCCCGGCCGCTATTAGAGACCGGCCTTTATTTACCTTTGGTGACAGCGAGACCGGCCAATGTTGGAGACCCGGCCGCTAATGGAATACAGGCCTATATTAGAGGATTTACGGTATGTTCTTCTCGCCGCTGTTTCCTGATGGTTTATAGAAAAATTACCCAGAGTCGTCCTCTGTCGTTTCAAAGAACAACACAACGGAGAGCGCAGGAGGCGCGTGTGCATGCTGTCAGCCGAGGCTCTCGCGCTGCAGAGACAGAAGGATTGAGAGGGTGTGTTCTGCCCCAGGTTTAACTGTCAACAGATTGTTGTCCAGACTAACCCACATCACTTAGACATGTTACTTAAAAAAAAAAAAAAAAAAAGATGTGGATTGAGGTAGCCTAGGCCTGCTATTTTTATTTGACAAAAAAAAAAAAAACGATTCCGGTTCCTCAAAGCTTACGGATTCAGTGTATTTTTGTTTTGTCATCTTAATTTGGTAATTATTTAAGTGAAAAATATTTAGTGTAGGCCTATATATTTTATTATTTTTATTTATATTTTATCTGATCTATATGCGGATTCCTTCATGCACAACTCGTATTCTGTCGGATGTTTCATACGCAAATGTTTTAACAGCGGCTGTTGTTTAGGGTCCTTGCCACCACGAGACAAATCGGCATTGCAAATTGAACATTTACATTTACATTTAGTCATTTAGCAGACGCTTTTATCCAAAGCGACTTACAAATGAGAGCAATAGAAGCAACTAGAACAGTCAAGGGCAACAATATGCAAGTGCTGTAACAAGTCTCATTTAATCTAGCACAGAACAGAATATATATATATATTTTTTTATAAATTAGACAGACAGAAAATGAATAGAATGATAAGTGCTATTCTTGATTGGCCAGGTGCTGCTGGAAGAGATGTGTCTTTAGATGTTCTTTGAAAATGGCTACAGACTCGGCCGCACAAATTGAGATAGGCAGGTCATTCCACCAAGTGGGGGCGGTCCAGGAAAAGGTCAGTGAGAGCGATTTCATGCCTCTCTGGTATGGCACCACAAGGCAGTCCCTCCAGAAAAACGCGATTATGCGATCGCATGATTTAATGCATAATCACCCAAAGTCCGCAATTTTTCAAATACGCTGCCTATTAAATTATAAATTGCCTATTTCCGCGTGCATATGCGGGGCTAGCATGATTTCATAATCCCCGCATTTTCGTTGCAAAAAAGTCATATATATTAACAGAAAGTTGAAAAATGTTTGTTTACTTCACACAAGAGCCGCCATTTTCCCCTATTGCCATAGGAACGTTTTGAAGTGACATAATTACCCGACGTGAACATCATCGGAAAGCTGCAAACCCTGTGGTGAAACCATAGATATTGGTGAAACCATGATGAAGCACACAAATTCCCATTTGCCAACAAAAATAACAGCAAAAGACCGTGCAAAGCAGTTTCCCGGTGTGTTGACCGATTTCAAAATACAGCATCATGAAGCTTCGAAGCATTATGAATCGATTCAACGGTTTGGATCGCCAAAGTTACGTATTTCAGCAGTTTGACACGTGATCCGAATCATGAATCGACTCGCTGATTCATAACGCTTCGAAGCTTCATGATGCTGTTTTTTGAAATCGGTCATCACTATATAAGTCGTTATTTTGTTCTTTTTTTTTGCACACAAAAACTATTCTCATCGCTTCATAAAGTTATTGTAGAACCACTGTAGTGAGATGGACTTTGTAACGACGTCTTTAGTACATTTTATGGGTCTTGAGAGTGCACAGTGAATTGTGCCAATGGAGGCCTTTCTGAGCCATCGGATTTCAACTAAAATATCTTTTATATCATTTGTGTTCCGAAGATGAACGGAGGTGTCCAACGACATGAGGGGAAGTCATTAATGACAGAATTTTCATTTTTGGGTGAACTAACCATTTAATAGATTGCATTTTGTGCATTGGAAGCACTCAAATGTCTGTTTTGTATAGCTACCTCTGTAAAACAGGAAGTTATTTATTCATTTTTTCAGAAGTTGTAGCATATTCCTTTTGTAAAGCTACAGAACTTGTTTGACTCAATGTTTTGTAAATTTGAGCCATGTGTTTATTAAGGTCTTCAATAAAACAAGATGAGACCTTGAATATTCCCAGCACTTTCTGTGATGTAGTGCTTTTTTTCTCTTTTTCATCAAACCACAGTTTTTCCAAGTTCCCGCAATTTTATCGCATAAAATTGCATAAATATCCTGCATTTTCCATCGCATTTTTTAAGAAAACGTGCCGCATAATCAAGGATTTTTGCCCGCAACAATCACAAAAAAAATCTGCATTTTTCTGGAAGGACTGACAAGACGTCGTTCACTGGCAGAACGTAAGTTCCTGGAGGGTGTGTAAGTCTGAACAAGCGAGTTTAGGTATGTTGGTGCAGAGCCAGTGGTTGCTTTGAAGGCAAGCACCAGTGCCTTGAATTTGATGCGAGCGGCTATTGGTAGCCAGTGCAGACTGATGAAGAGAGGCGTGACGTGTGCTCTCTTCGGCTCATTAAAGACCACCCTCGTCGCTGCATTCTGGATCAGTTGCAAAGGTTTGATAGTGCATGCCAGAAGGCCCGCTAGAAGAGCATTGCAGTAGTCCAGTCTGGAGAGAACAAGAGCTTGTACCAGGAGTTGTGTGGCCTGCTCTGATAGGAAGGGTCTAATCTTCCTAATGTTGTATAGTGCAAATCTGCAGGACCGGGTTGTTGCAGTAATGTGGTCAGTGAATTTTAGCTGATCATCAATCAATACCCCAAGGTTCCTGGCTGTCCTGGACAGAGTTATGGTTGATGAACCTAGCTGAATGGAGAGATTGTGATGAAGTGCTGGGTTGGCTGAGACCACAAGCAGTTCTGTCTTTGCAAGGTTGAGTTGCAGGTGATGTTCCTTCATACAGGCAGAAATATCTGTTAGGCAGGCAGCAATACGAACACCAAACATGGGATCATCTGGTTGAAATGAAAAGTAGAGTTGAGTGTCGTCGGCATAGCAGTGATAGGAAAAGCCATGTTTCTGAATGACAGATCCCCGTGATGACATGTAGATGGAGAAGAGAAGTGGTCCAAGCACTGAGCCCTGGGGAACGCCAGTGGCTAGATGATGTGACTTAGACACTTCACCTCTCCATGACACCCTGAAGGACCTACCTGAGAGGTAAGACTTGAACCACTGGAGAGCAGTTCCTGAGATGCCCACAGGAGGATCTGGTGATTAATTGTGTCAAAAGTAGCAGACAAATCCAGTAAGATAAGTACTGTGGATTTGGAAGCTGCTCCTGCCTGTCTCAGTGCCTCCGTAACCGAGAGCAGGGCAGTCTCAGTTGAGTGGCTGCTTTTGAAGCCGGATTGGTTGATGTCCAGGAGGTTGTTCTGTTCAAGAAACATAGAGAGCTGGTTAAACACAACTCGCTCAAGTGTCTTTGCAATGAAAGGCAGAAGGGATACCGGTCTGTAGTTTTCTAAAAGTGCTGGGTTTAGAGAGGGTTTCTTAAGCAGTGGGGTTACCCGAGCCTGCTTAAATGCTGTGGGGAAGGTCCCGGTGTGAAGAGAGGTGTTGACAATGTGAGTGAGTGCAGGGGTAACAGAAGAAGAAATGGCCTGAAGGAGGTGGGTGGGGATAGGATCAAGCGAACAGGTAGTGGGATGATTTGAAAGGGTTAGTTTGGAGACATCTGCTTCGGAGAGCAGAGAGAAGGAGAGGAGCGTGTGTGTGATGGCTGTTGAGATGTGTGTAGGGTTGCCAACCGTCCCGTAAAATACGGAATCGTCCCGTATTTACAAGCAAAATGACGCGTTCCGTATCAAACCAATACGGGACGCGATTTGTTCCGTATTTTACATAGGTCCGCACATAGTTCAATAAACACACAAGGATTTTGCAGTGTGCAAAACGAAACAAAACGAAAACAAATATTCTGTGTTTATGTAATCAGTTTGAAAGATTGTGCCTGGTCTCCTAGCTTCACACTAGGACGGGCGTGATAACAGTATGGCATAGTGGGCATTTCGTTCCCCAGATACCCCTTTTCCACCAAGGCAGTGCTAGAGCTAGATCGGAGCCAGAGCCTAGTTTCAAATCAGTTCTTTGTTTTTCCACACCCAAAGCCCCAGCTCCGAGCCAGGAAATATGGTTCTTAAGTAGCACCAAAACATTGCTGGGCTAGAACAGGGCTAGAAGTAAGAACCGATTACGTCAGGCACTGGGGGCGGGGTCAACAAGACGAACACAAACTTGATATCCGCCATTTTTGAAATAGCAGCTAATGGAGCTAACAGCTGCTGCTCGTTTGTAATCTCCGTCTATACAAATGACCGCGAACTGCATGAATGCGTTGGATTCGCTGTGTTTAGATGCCGCTGTAGGATCGTAAAGACATGTGAATCAATAGTAACGCAACGTTTGCATTGTTGGTGGAAGGCTTGTCCGCAGCGGTGCTGTGCAGTGACCGATCGCCGTATGATAACGAGTCCAGCGAGAGCATATGACTCTTTTGATTCACTCATGCGTTTTTTTTTTTATATCATACGTGTATCAAGCCTGGTGTGTTTGTGTTTCCCGCTGCCCAGGGTTGCCAGGTTTTCACAACAAAACCCGCCCGATTGCTACTCAAAACAAGCCCAATCGCATTTCAGGGGGGATTCCCCGGTAAAAATCACATTTGGGGATAAAATGTGTTTTTTTGGCATGATTGCCTACTAAAATTCGCATTCCTTGGGCTAAATATCACATAATCTGGGTCGCTTCAACCCGCAGACATGAAAAACAGCCCGCGGCAACAGTGTTGAAGTAGCCCAATTGCGCGGGAACACCGCAGACTTGGCAACACTGCCGCTGCCTCGCTAGCGTTGCTGAGAAAGAGGAGACGTATACAGTGACGTAAGACATGGCTCTGTTGTGGCTCTCAGCCCGTGGAAAAGCAAACGGTTCTTAGAAGGCTCCTCAGTCGAACCAACTTTGAACTGGGACTAGCTCTGGCTCTGAACTAGCTCTAGCACTGACTTGGTGGAAAAGGGGTAAGAGTGTCCTCACAACGACGACGCAGTGCGAGTTCCTTCGAAGGGGAACGTCTCCGGTTACAACTGTAACCATTGTTCCCCGAGAAGGGAACAAGACACTGCGTCTCGCCGCCACACCTATCACGGGCAGAGCGCTTGCTTCATTGCAAAAGCTAATGTGTGTGTGCGCCGGCATCCCTTTGTAGCTTCCGGGTATGCCGTCATCTACTATGTCATGACGCAGCACCAATCAGAATTGGAATAGATTTCCTTCATGCTTCAGACGTTTAGCTATGCTGCAGGTGCGCTGTGCTTGCTATTCTAAAAATTTACACTAGCTTTGCAATCTAAACATACAACGGGTGATCACAAGTTCAGAGACTGCATGATTAACAATAGAAAACATATTTAACTTCTTAATAAATTGCTGTTCTCTTCAGAGTAACTTTAGCTAGTCCCCTTGTGTAGAGATGCAGCTTATAAATTCAAGTTTTCATATTTTCATATTCAGTTCAGACCTTTATTTTGAAACAGCGATGAACACGAAAAAAATAAAAGATTTGTAGACAACCAATTTGTTTTCATGCCATGAGTTCAAAATATAACATCCAGTCAATTTTTCGAGATAAAAAGTTCCGGAAATCTTTTAAATATAAAGGGAAAGATATATATAGATTTGCCATTTGTGATGCAGCAATGAGCTATAATGTACATGTTATTTTATATTTATTAGAGGTTGAATTAAAATCAAATACTGATAAACTGCTTATACTACTTTTGAATAGGATGTCTACTTCATAAATGTATACAAATTAAGAAAATATGTGGTTCAGATCACTCAAAAGGTATCACTCAAAATCTTACTGAAAGCAAATTTTTCAACCTAAAACTTTGAACACAACTTGTTCATATTTTTGGCTTTGATTGTCTTGTAGTTTTAGAGTAAAACATGTTTTGTAAAATACATTTATTATAAAATATTATTATAAAATATATTTTTACATTTTCATCAACTTAAACTTTTATAACTTTTTTTTCTATTTTACTTTCATAATTTACATCTAAAATAATCTTCCAAGTGTCTTCTTTAAAACAAGACCAACCCTAGGTCTATATTCCAAAGCATTCTTTAATTACAGCCATTTAAGTTTGGATAGTGCATTTTCATGTCTATGCAAAAGAAAGGGGGTGACAGTTATTTAAACCTGTTTTTCTCAAAATTCCGTTCCTAAAAATCATAGCGACCAGCCGACTTTAGATAACCATAAATTTTGTTTCAGACATGCCTTGAAAGAAATTAAAATATATTTGAAAAGGGCTTGGCCCCAGCCTTCATATGGTATCAAATCTGTAAAAGGTAAAATTTCACCATGTGATGGGTTTTCGTTGATCACATCACATTTGTACTATTTTTTTGTACATCTATTGTATTGAATAGATGAAATTATAAAGTTCTTAGGCCCCGTCCATAGTCCGAATCCGGAGGGTAGCGGATGCTTGCAGTTCCTGCCTGAAGATGAAGGCAGGGGCGGAGCCTATCCCCTGAAGTATGGACAGTGACTGACCTGGTGGTGGTGGGGAGGATGGGGGTGAACGCCAGCGTCAGTATCGGCAAACGTAGTAAAGGATGGGAACAGAACTTATATAGTACAGGAGACAAATAATGATTGGCTAGATACTGTAGATAATTAGTGCATGATGTTGGAGTCTACCAGATAGAACTACGCTAGAGCTACCATGTCTCTTTTCTCAGTGGTAAACAATATTCTGTGACCGCTTTATGACATTTTTTGAGTCTAAGGTTAAAAATGTACATCAGCAATTACTTACTGGTACTTTCCACCATGACTCCTGTCAGTCTATCTCTCATGCACCTCCCCACTCTGTTTTCTCTACCTTTACATTACCAACTACTTCAGAGATAGTGGATTTGATAAATAAATCTAAATCTTCGACTTGTCAGTTAGACCCTCTACCGACTCCTATAGTGAAAGCTTGTTTACCAGCCCTGTTACCATTGATTACTGAAATTGTTCACGCTTCACTTGTTTCTGGTTCTGGTACTTGTTGGCACTAGATCTGTTTTATCTAAATCTAATTGCTTTTCTTTGTACATTACCAATAATGCAATCTGTCCTTCCTCAGGTTAAAAGTTTGGATGTTATCATGGATGGCGCACTATCCTTTGAAACTCACATTAATAATATAATGCGGACTTCATACTTCCACTTGCGTAATATTAACAGTCTCTGTCCCTTCCTCTCAACCAAAAATACAGCAGTTCTTATTCATGCATAAGTCACTTCACGTATAGACTACTGTAATGCTCTTCTCACAGGTGTTCCCTCTAAATTGCTACATATGGTTCAGTTGGTTCAGAATTCTGCAGCATGTGTTCTTTCTAGATCACCTTCTACTGAGCACATTTCTCCAGTTTTTCAGGAATTGCTCTGGCTTCCAGTAAAGTATCGAGTTGAATTCAAGATCTTGCTTCTTACTTACAAGGCACTGCATAATCTTGCACCACAATACCTTACTCAACTTCTTCATGTTTACACTCCTTCACGTGCTCTCAGATCTTCATCTTCAATTTCACTTGAGGTACCTCAGATCCGACTAACTACCATGGGAACCAGATCTTTTAGTTATGCTGCCCCCTGCCTATGGAACTCCCTTCCCCTTGATGTTCGCACTAGTGATTGTTTTTGTTGATTTTTAAAATGCATCTTAAGACATATCTTTTTATACAGGCTTTTTTATAATATGTTTTTATAGAGTCTTTACTTCACTTTATCCTTACATGTGAAGTGTTTGTGGTGTGTTTTGTCTTGTGTAGAGATCTGTATTTTTGCTTGTGAGATAACCTTGGGTGTTATGAAAGGCGCCGTTAAATGAAATGCATTATCATTATTATTATTATTATTTTTATAATTAATTCACTGATAAGGAGATGCATCTGTCAGTTCTCTTTCAGTCAGTACACTACAAGTTACGTCAGTTACTGACAAAATGGGGGTTTCGCTTAGAAGCCAATCGCCTTTGAGATCTACAAAGCGGCCAATGGCATGAAAAAATCATGGGTCTGCGGAATTTGCATAATACAACCCCGCCTCACCGCGTGGGTATAAAGGGTGTCGCATTGCACCCTCGCATTATGTTTCTGCTTCAGAGCCGAGTATCACTTGCCTGAGCGTTCTATATCTCTTCAAGACGAGCTTCTCTCCAGAGTGTTGGTGTGACGGCGCGTTCCAGCGCGTTCCGCATTCCTGTCGATCTGTGCAGTGATCCGCACAGTGTGTGTGTTCACCCTGGGTGATTCAGCATTTCTGCAGAGTATAACTCCTCTCTAAAAGAGCTGTACGTGGCACGTCTTTTTCAAGATGTCTCGCCCGTGCTCTGTTCCTGGGTGTGGGAGACTAGTTAGTCCGTTTGACGGGCATGAACGCTGTTTAGCGTGCTTGGGCCTCGGGCATGCTGAGCGCGCGTTCGTGAATGCGTCATGTTCCCACTGCGGGAACATGACCATCGCGGTGTTGAGATCGAGACTCAGTGATCTCCGTAAAGGAGGGAGAGTCCCCTCTACCACACCCCAATCTATCCCCTCCGCGAGAGGAGATACTTTGGCTGGGGGTCAGGGTGATCTGAGGGTGACGGTGTGGGCCAACCCGACGAACATGCCTCGGGCCACACCCCCTTCTATCACACCGCAACCCGTGGTGTTGCCAGATGATGGCGCTGGTGTTTCCCGGGCTGGGCCCAGCGTGTCATTTGGCGTGGCAGCGGATGAAGCTATGTCTCTCACCGCATCACAAGGTGGGCTGGACTCCTCCGGAGATAAGGATTCGGCTATGCTGCCTCCTTCGGGAGCTCCTGCATTGCCCAAGTTTGATCCGGAGATTATGGCCATTCTTTCCCGGGCAGCCGAGAGCCTTGGGCTTGTGTGGAACCCTCCGTCATGTCCCGAGCGTTCGAGGCTGGATGATTGGTATCTGGGGCGGCTCTGTGCCGAAGGCACCCGCCAACCCCCAGTGCCCTTCTTCCCGGAAGTGCATGAGGAGGTGTCGAAATCGTGGAAGTCTCCCCTGACCTTCCGTGATCTCTCGGCATCTACCTCCGCCTTCGTTGCTCTCAATGGCTGCACGAAGAAAGGGTACACTGGGGTCCCCCAGTGTACGTTCGACTCCATCCCCAGACGGTCCAGCTGATTTGGGAACAGTTTGGCGACGCACAGATAGATCTGTTTGCCTCCCACGACTCTTCCCATTGCCGCTGGTATTACTCCCTGACCGAGGGGACCCTCGTCACGGATGCACTAGCGCACAGCTGGCCGCGGGGCCTACGCAAATATGCGTTTCCCCCAGTGAGCCTTCTCAAACAGGTTCTGTGCAAGATCAAGGAGGACAGGTAGCAGGTCCTTTTGGCCGCCCCGTACTGGCCCGGCTGGACCTGGTTCTCAGAACTAGTATTCCTTGTGACAGCCCCTCCCTGGTCGATCCCTCTGAGGAAGGACCTCCTGACTCAGAGATGGGGCACCCTTTGGCACCCACGTCTCGGTCTTTGGAACCTACACGTGTGGGACCTGGACGGGACGCGGCAGGTTTGAGTACCCTGCCACCTCAGGTGGCGGCTACCATCACTTCCGCTAGGGCCTCATCTACCAGACAGGCCTATGCGTTGAAGTGGAACCTCTTCGTCATCTGGTGCTCTTCTTGGCGGGTCCGTGCTCTCCTTCCTCCAAGAAGGGTTGGAGCGAAGGCTGTCTCCCTCAAGGTTTATGTAGCCGCTATTTCGGCTCACCACGACCTGGTGGACTCTAAAACGGTGGACAGCACGACCTGGTTAGCAGGTTCTTGAGGGGGGCGAGGAGACTGAATCCGCCTCGCCCTCCTCAGATGCCCTCTTGGGATCTTGCAGTGGTTCTATCTGCCCTGCAGAAAGCTCCCTTTGAGCCCCTGCAGTCTGTAGAGTTGAAGTTCCTTTCGATGAAAGTGGGGCTCTTGATTGCCCTGGCTTCCATCAAGAGGGTAGGGGACCTGCAGGCATTTTTGGTTGACGAAGCATGCCTGGAATTCGGGCCGGCTAACTCTCATGTGATCTTGAGACCCCGGCCTGGATATGTGCCCAAGGTTCCCACTACTCCCTTCAGGGATCAGGTGGTGAACCTGCAAGCGCTGCCTTTGGAGGAGGCACCTTCGCGCTTACGTAGACCGGACGCAGTGTTTCAGGACCTCAGACCAGCTCTTGGGCTCTAGCGCATGGCGCCTCGCTGACAGACATTTGTAGAGCTGCAGGCTGGGTGACACCTAACACATTCGCGAGATTCTATAATCTCCGAGTAGAGCCTGTGTCCTCTCGTGTACTCGCCCCAAATGGCCAATAACTGGACAGGTTCGGGTGTCATCGCTTGCTGCGCCATTCCACACCTTGGACTGGATGTGTGTGCATCTCCACTCAGGTGAGCCTCTCAGCAGGCCCTGAGTTCCTCCAGCACTGTTGATGCCGACACCAGAGTGCATGCCTGGTTGGTCAGCCCTCGTGTTCCGGCTAGGTGCCTCCATGTGCATGGTTCCCCCTTTGGGCAACCCCAACATGTGTATTTCCACGGTAAGTCTCTTCAGCACGTGTCTTCCCTTGGCAAGCCACCTTGCCACCCTGGGGTTGAAATATTCCACCTTCGGCTGGATACCCCAGAGTTCCCCTTCAAAGGAAAACTCGCACTGCGTCGTCGAGTGACAACACTCTGGGAACACCCACAGCGTTCCGCGTCTGAAGTATGAATGAAATCAAGCCAATCTGATTGGTGGTGCGTCGTGACGTAGTAGATGACGGCATACCCGGAAGATACAAAAGGGAAGCTGATGCAAACACATACCAGCTTTTTGTTCTTCAGCGAAGCGCTCTGTGTTTTGTCAGTCTTATTTGATGTTGTTTGTCTACCAACATTGTTCACAAGCAGGGCTCGCGAACCCCGTGGCTGGTCCCGTGTCTGTCGAGAAAAAAAAAAAACAAAGACAGCATGGTTGATCAATCATGGGACTCGCAGATGGGCTGTCAGGGGAACTTGAGAGTGCTGAAAGGCATCTTCTCCTTCCCTGGTGACAGTTCCATTGTTCTCCTTCCCCGTGTGGAAGCCCGCGCTGCGGCTTCTTCCCCCGGGGTGGAGGACCCGATGCGTGAGCTGTCTGATTCTGAGGAATTAGACGGGCTCCGTATCGAGGCTCGCCATTTCCTAGTGCAAGATTCAATCTCGCGTTGCCAAAAAAACAAAACAAAAAGGCAGTGCGTTGGTTCGAGTCTGCTAGTAAAGTGATACAACGTGATACGGTGAAATGTGATACTGTTGGGTGCAAGGCATGTGGTCAGCGCCTGAGGGTGCTGGCCGTTTTTCATTGAGAAATATCTCGACGCGTACTGCCGTGCGCCTTTCGGGTGTTTCAGCCTCGCGCCTGTTTGGCTTTTTTTCCAGAGGGATGAAAGCCAATTGTATTATAAGGGCTAGAGCCACGTTGCTGAGGCAACGTATGGTTTACGAGTCCGTATAAATACAATAAAACAGTATCGTCTGATCATTATGGCTGCATTTAAAGGTCCTGTTCTTCGTGATCCCATTTTTCAAACTTTAGTTAGTGTGTAATGTTGCTGTTAGAGCATTTATAATACCTGTAAAATTATAAAGCTCAAAGTTCAATGCCAAGCGAGATATTTTATTTAACAGAAGTTCCCTTTCAAAGCCTACAGCGAACGGCTGGTTAGGACTACATCCTGGTATTTCCTGCTTTAATTACGTCAGTAGAGCAGTATGTCGACTAACCTCCGCCCACAAGAACACGCGAAAAAGGGGGCGTGGTCTTGTTGCTCCCGCGTGGAGAATAGGAAGTGTTGCGTTCGGTTGCGTTCGTATAGTTTGTTTGTTGCCATGTCGTCGAGACGCTGTTATTTTCATCCCGGAGTCAAGTCACCTTTGTTTGGCTTTCCCAGGGACGCTGTACTTAGAGATCATTGAGCGCATGCATCCCCGTTATGGTGAGAGGCGTGACCTTTCCGGTAACGTGAGCTCTGCGTGCCCTAAGCTGCTGTCGATTCACAACACGGGAACCGCTGGCACAATCAGAACTCGTTACGTATTTCTGAAGGAGGGACTTCATAGAACAGGGAAATCTTTCAAGCCGTTTTGAGGACAGTAAAAACAGCAGTATACAGATAAGTAAATTGTGTGAAAAATACTGTGTTTTTTTACACGCGAAACATGAACACATGTTATATTGCACACTGTAAACACGATCAAAGCTTCAAAAAAACACGAAAAACAGGACCTTTAAGTCTGAGGACTTAAATGAAATGGGATCTGACTTTGAGGAGTTAGATATTCAGCCTGTCATTTCGGACCATGTTTACTGTATTGTGTGATACTGTTGGGTGCGAGGCATGCGGTCAGCGCCTGAGGGTGCTGGCTGTTTTCTTTGAGAAATATCTCGACGCGTACTATCGTGCGCCTTTCGGGTGTTTCAGCCTCGCGCCTGTTTGACTTTTTTCCCGAGGGATGAAAGCCAATTGTATTATAACGGCTCAAGCCACGTTGCTGAGGCAACGTGTGGTTACGAGCCATATAAATACAATAAAACAGTATCGTCTGATGATTATGGCTGCATTTAATTCTGAGGAATTAAATAATATATGATCTGACTTTGAGGAGTTAGATATTCAGCCTATCATTCAGACCATATTATGGCTGCATTTAATTCTGAGGAATTAAATTAAAGTATTATCTAACGTGAGGAGTTAGATGTATTTTTTACTCAGCCTATTATTCAGACTAGGTTGCACGGGTTGGGTGATTATGATGGCATTTAATTCTGAGGAATTGAGTGTCATGTTATCTGACTTTGATAAGTTAGATACTTTAATCGGTCTGTCACCCAAGCGTGTTTGACTTGTCTGGATATTCATCAAAGAGGGAGCCCTCCTGAAGTTGATGTCGTTCTCGTCGCCTTGTGGCCTGCGGGACACATCAGTTTCAGGCGGTTGCTAGGCGCAGTGTCCGCCCTAGTGTTGCGGCCCTGTCAAGCTGCTCCCTTAGATGAGGCCCCTGCTGGCCAGCCCCCTCTCCCGGGTAGGAGCGACCGAGGTCGTTTTCCCCCAGGAGCTCTCGGGAAATCAGTGCTGTGTTCCCACCGTCAAAGACGCTTCGGGCCTCACTGATTTCCCGCGCACACACGCCACCTTCGTCGCCTCCAATAGGACTTGCGACTGGGCAGCGAACGTGTGCGCCCACCGAAAATCGTTCTCGACTGCTCCCTGCCGGTTAGCCGCTTCAGGGGGTCGGGAACGAGTTTCGGTTGACACCCGAGGCCAGCCTCGAGAGGCTGGTTCCCTTAGTAGATTATTTCGGCGCATGGTCATGCCTTCCGAGTGTGTCTACGTGGGTCCTGCAGACTGTAGAGCTGGGTTACAGGCTTCAGTTCGGTTCTCCTCCCCCGAAGTTCAACGGGGTGGTCCGGACTGTGGTCGGCCCAGAGCAGGTTCGGGTTATGGAACAAGAAGTACAAACCCTGTTAGACAAGGAGGCCATAGAACGGGTCCCTCTGGCAGACAGGGTGTCCGGGTTCTACAACCGGCACTTCGTAGTTCCAAAGAAGGATGGTGGGTTGCGTCCGATAATAGATCTCAGGCTCTTGAATCGGTCTCTGAGGAGATTCAGGTTCAAGATGCTCATAATTCCAGCCATCGTGAGTCAGATTCAGTCCGAGGACTGGTTCGTCACGATAGATCTAAAGGACGCATACTTCCATATTTCCATCCTTCCATGTCACAGGAAGTTCCTGAGGTTCACTTTCGGGGGCGAAGCGTACCAATATCGGGTTCTTCCCTTCGGCCTGGCACTCTCACCTCGCAGTGGCGGTTCGGCATCGAGATGTCGTTCTGGCCCACATCAGATGCTTGGGGCTGAGACTCAACACGAAAAAGAGCGTGTTGACGCCCTCCCAGCGGACTACGTTCCTGGGGGTTGTATGGGACTCCACGTCGATACGGGCACAAATGTCCCCCGCACGCGTGGAGTCCATACTGGCGATGGTCTCCTGAGTGAAGCCAGGCCGCAGCCTCACTGTGAAGCAGTTTCAGAGACTGCTGGGGCTCAGGGCAGCAGCGTCCAAGGTGATACCTTTTGACCTGCTGCACATGAGACCCCTACAGTGGTGGCTTAGGGCCAAGGGGTTTTCCCCGAGGGGAAATCCGTTTCGTATGATCAGGGTAACGCGCAAATGCCTTCGTTCCCTCGTCATATGGCGGAAACCTTGGTTCCTGTCCCAAGGACCAGTGCTGGGAGCATCATGTTGCCGGAGAGCCGCTTCAGGGGGTCGGGAACGAGTTTCGGTTGACACCCGAGGTCTTACCCGAGTCCACTTCCTGATCTCATACAGAGCAGACGTTCCTTCTATCTGCTCCCCGCTCTGCTTTGGCGCTGATCGTTTTGTCTTTTTTTCTTGACTCCCTGCTTGCTGGACTCCTGAAAATACTGAAATGGAATTAATTAACTGGTCTCTCAGCGCGATTGACAAGATTTTCTCACTGAGGAAAGGTGCTCCGGGAGAACCCACCTGCCCGGACGGGACCTTCCCCGCGGGCTACACGCGGGACGCCTGGAACAACTGGCAAGTCCTGTGCCTGGAAGTCCTGTCCGTGGAGGATATTGAGGATTTATTCATAATTGGCATTATGATAGTGGGGTTCCTATTTATCGGCCTTGGGATTGCCCTGACCTATCGTAAAATTGGTAAGACAGCAGCTAGTAAATTCACCCAGCCGCTGTCTGTGGAAATTAAAGAGTGCTTCGTGGATGTGTGTGACCGACTGAAGGTATTAGATTAAAGAATGACATTGATTGAGGAGCTGTATCGTAACATCTCAGCCCGGACTGCGGAGACGCAGGGAAGAGTGGGCTCCATCGGGGGTCAGGCTAGTGAACTGCTACGCAGTATGTCTGGTCTGACCGTGAAATTGGATGAAATGTCCAGGTCCATTCATGAACCGGACGCTCGCCACTGATGCTGAGGATCAGAACGGATTGATTGATTATGGTCTGGAAAATTACCGAAGATCAGCTAAATGGATTAAGATATTTTCCCTCATCCCAACGTCCAGCTTGTCCCTATCTCTCGGTTGGGAGGTCAGCTTGACAGCTGGGTCCTGCTATCTTGCTTTCGTTCCCTGTGCATGGCCATATCTCCTTTCAAGGACAAGCCACAGAACTGAACTTTGAAAACATCTTAAGTTATGGCTAACATTCTCACACAACACAGGAAGCTTCAAGACTCTTACTCGCATCACACACACCTCACCCCATCCCTGCCCCCATCCAACCGTCTGCCTCCCCTTTCCTCCTTCCTATCTCCCTTACTATTCCCAACAAAAAATCCCATCACGTGACCACGTGTACTGTGTGTACTATGTATGTAATGTTTGCATGTATGCTTAGCAATCTGCATTTCTTTATTTCCGGAGAGCGTGTGGCGGCGCTTTAAATAACTGCGGCTCGGAGGCTTGCTCCAAACTTCATTTCGTTGCATTGTACTTGTACATGTGTAATGACAATAAACTTGAATCTCAATCTTCAACAGATGCTTCCCTCACTGGCTGGGGCGCGGGCACGGACGGCCGCTTTGTGAGAGGTCTGTGAGAGACCCGGCATTCTTTAGGGCACATCAACTGCCTGGAGATGCTGGCGGTCTACAAAGCTCTGAGGAGCTTTTTCCCGGACCTCCGCGGCCACCATGTCCTGATACGCTCAGACAACACCTCGGTTGTCGCGTATCTCAATCACCAGGGGGGTTTGAGGTCGCGCCCTCTTTGCAGACTGGCGCATCATATCCTCCTGTGGTCCCAGGGGAAACTGCCGTCTCTCAGAGCGATGTACGTCCCCAGGGATCAGAACCAGGGAGCAGACGTCCTGCGAGGCAGGGGCTGAGACCCGGGGAGTGGCGACTCCACCCAGAGGCGGTGGAGGCCATGTGCGAGAGATTCGGCCCAGTGGAAGTGGTCTTGTTCGCGTCTCGAGAGACATCCCACTGTCCACTCTGGTTTTCTCTCAGGCATCCAGCTCCGTTAGGGCTGGACGCCATGATGCCGACGTGGCCGAGGCTACGTCTGTACGCATTTCCCCCGATCGCTCTGCTCCCGGGAGTTCTGGAGTGGGTCCGCCGGGAGGGCATCAGCCTGCTCTTAGTAGCACCCCGGTGGCCCAATCGAGTATGGTTCTCGGACATCATAGCTCTGCTAGACGGCTCTCCGTGGCGGATCCCTCTGAGGAGGGATCTGCTATCGCAGGCAGGGGGAACAATATTTCACCCCCGGCCGGAGTTATGGAGCCTCTGGGTCTGGCCCCTGAGGGGGCTCGGTACCTAGAGGCGGGCCTGTCAGCAGAGGCGGTCGAGACTTTACTCAGCTCCAGGGCTCCTTCCACCAGGAGACTGTACAGCCTCAAGTGGAACATATTCTCCACTTGGTGTAGAGAGCGTGAGGTGGACCCAGTTAACTGCCCAGTTGGCTTCAGTGCTGGAGTTCCTCCAAGATCGCTTCTCCTCTGGTCTTACCCCGTCCACCCTGAAGGTGTACGTGGCTGCCCTTGGGGCTTTCCACGCACCTCTAGGTGATGGACTCTTGGGGAAGCACCATTTGGTTGTACAGTTCCTCCGTGGGGCTCGGAGGATGAGGCCTGCGGCTCGCTCCAGAGTCCCAACCTGGGACCTGGCGGTGGTTCTTGAAGGGCTGGCTGAGGCCCCCTTCGAGCCACTGGAGTTGGCTGAGCCGAAGAACCTGACCCTGAAGGTGGCCTTTCTCCTCGCTATTACCTCTCTTAGGAGAGTGGGAGATCTCCAGGCCTTGGCGGTCACGCCAACTTGCCTGGAGTTTGCCCCTGGCGGAGTTAGGGCCATCTTGCACCCTAAACCGGGCTATATACCCAGGGTTCCATCTCAGGGAGCACGGTCTTTGGTTCTTCAGGCTTTCCATCCCCCTCCCCACCTGACGGCGGAAGAGGGGAGACTTCACCTGCTCTGCCCTGTAAAAGCCTTAAAGGGTTAGTTCACCCAAAAATGAAAATTCTGTCATTAATTACTCACCCTCATGTCGTTGGACACCCGTAAGACCTCCGTTCATATTCGGAACACAAATGAAGATATTTTAGTGTAAAGCTGATGGCTGAGAAAGGCTTCAGATAGGCCTCCATTGGCATTCTGTACACTTAAAACGTCGTTACAAAGTCTATCTCACCACAGTGGCTCTACAATAATTTTACGATGCGACGACAATAGTTTTTGTGCGCAAAAAAAAATCTAAATAACACCTTTAACCAACTTGTTCTCAACTTCCGTGTGTGCCTCCACAACGCATGCGCGAGAATATGACGTAGCGCCGGCGTTCGGGAATCCATGAAATACACACTTTAACCCCATTTTGAGAACTACACCGAGACCTAAAGCACGATCAATGTAGAATCCAACAGCTTAGACACGCGCGTCTTCCTCTGCTCGTAAACAAATCGCTTCTGGGTCATATGTCCGAACGCCGGATCTGCGTCATATTCTCGCGCATGCGTCGTGGAGGCATACACGGAAGTCGAGAACAAGTTGGTTAAAGGTGTTATTTTGATTTTTTTTGCGCACAAAAACTATTGTCGTCGCATCGTAAAATTATTGTAGAGCCACTGTGGTGAGATAGACTTTGTAACGATGTTTTAAGTGCCTTTCATGGATCTTGCAAGTGTCAATGTACTGAATGCCAATGGAGGCCTGTCTGAAGACTTTCTCAGCCATCAGCTTTCAACTAAAATATCTTCATTTGTGTTCCGAATATGAACGGAGGTCTTACGGGTGTCCAACGACATGAGGGTGAGTAATTAATGACAGAATTTTCATTTTTGGGTGAACTAACCCTTTAAGGCGAGACACTACAAGTGAATAGGGAATTTTTTTTTAATTACAAGATATCACTGTGAAACTTCTCCAGTTTATTACTGGCATAAACATAAGAAAAAAATTTATTACACGTTTTGTGTAAATTAATGTTTTAATATGCAAATGAGGCCTTATATACTTAAATATACGCTCATTTGCATACTTTTCCAAAAACAAAATCTGGAAATTGGAAAGGACCATGTTTAAAATTCTTGGTTCTATTTGTTGACATGTTAGATGAGAGGGCTTTTACAGAGGGGATTCTGGATATCTTATTTTGTGCTTTAGTAAATTAGAGAATACTGACAATAGCCTTAAAAAAATCAATTTTCGCCATGTTTTTTGGAGATAAAGGACCTATAACTCAGGATAGGAATGATATATAAACAAATCCCTCTGTAAAAGCCTTCAGAATATAGTTCAGTATAAGACTGCAAAAGTTGGTGCTTGTAGGTGCTACTGAAGTGGATATATCTGACTCTGAGTGTGAGAAAAAACTCATTTTGAGAAAACGGCCTTTAAAGTTTTATACTGTATAACTGCATACATTTCTATAAAACCCCCAACCTACAAACAAAATATATATTCAGTTAATTAATATCAGTAGTGTATAATATTTAAAACATGTGGAAATTGATAAATGAATAAATTATTAATAGCAATAGCTCTTAGAGAACTACCTTAAGAGAACTACCTTAACAAACACCAGTCACAAAAACTGCAGACGAGCTCTCCCTGTTTGTTGTATTGGTCCATCTATAACTATTTGAATCTAATTCTGATGGGGTTTCGTCGTCTAATCTGTTGTTGTTTACTTTCTTTTTACTAGCTCTTGCTACTTTGTCTTTTCTGTGAGCGTTTATGAGCCGATTTCAGCGTTGTCTGCACTTTCTCTCAGGTGGAGAATACACAAGCAAGTGGCAGCACGTGAGAAATTACATCGACCAATCAGATGTGGTTTTTGGCTGCAAACTTTCGCGGTTGGTTAGTTCTACAAAGGAAATGTCCATATTTGGATTAGACAGCGCTGTGTGTGAGACTGAGAGCTTTATAATGATACCAAGCATGACACGTTTCTGTGAATGGAGACAGTACGAGAGATCGCGCTTGAATAACGTTTGATGATTTCGGGTAGAAATCTAAAGGCGCACGGTGACAAAATATAATGAAATAACCACCTTAATGTGTAATTTTGAAAATTTTTTATTTTGACATGAAAGCTTACATGTTAAGGGAGCAAACTGGCCCAAAATCTCAAAATTGATCACTGCATGAAAAAACGATGTTTTCACCTGCCGTGTCTCGCCTTAAGTTTTTATTTGGAGAAGTCTTCCCAGTGGAGAAGGTCAGACCAATTGTTGGTATGCGAGGCGGCCGGGTGGGCCACCCCGCACACCTTCACAAGATTTTACAGTCTGCACCTCCCGGTGACGCCTGGTGCTCGAGTGCTTGCGTCCTAAGTGTGCCTGGGGTTCCAGCTTCACACTGGGACGTGGGGTGATTTCGGTGTGGCCTAGTGGGTATTAACGTTCCCAGAGTGTTGTCACTCGACGACGCAGTGCGAGTTCCCCTCGAAGGGGAACGTCTCGGGTTATGACTATAACCCTTGTTCCCCGAGAAGGGAACGAGACACTGCGTCTCATCGCCACACCTATCACGGATAGAGCGCTCGCTTCATCGCAAGTGCTGGTATGTGTTTGCATCAGCTTCCCTTTTGTATCTTCCGGGTATGCCGTCATCTACTACGTCCCGACGCACCACCAATCAGATTGGCTTGATTTCATTCATACTTCAGACGCGCAACGCTGTGGGCGTTCCCAGAGTGTTGTCACTCGACGATGCAGTGTCTCGTTCCCTTCTCGGGGAACAAGGGTTATAGTCATAACCCGAGACGTTTTTCCACATGCAGTCCCTACGGGGGTCATGTGTGTATTCCTAAGTCCTCCCTTCGGGCAGGCATTGTGTTGCATTTCTCCACATGGGATATGCTTCCCAGTGTACATTGGTGTTAGCATTGAGCCCAGTCCCATGTTCGTGCTCGTACGCACATCAGGGATCTCGGGTCAGCGCAGGACGCTGGAAGACAGCCATTGTGGCGAGATTTAATTGGGACCCCCATTTCTTTAGTAACTGACGTAACTCATAGTGTACTGACTGAAAGGGAACGTCTCGGTTACATATGTAACCCTCGTTCTCTGAAGGAAGGGAACAGAGATGTTACGTCCCCATGCCACTACCGCTGTACCGCTGGAACGGCCAAACGCTCATGCCTCGGCTCTTCAGCAGGTAAACATAATGCGAGTGTGCAATGCGACGCCCTTTATACCCACGTGGTGGGGCGGGGTTGCATTATGCAAATTCTGCAGACCCATGGCATTTTCATGCCATTGGTTCGTTTTGTAGATCTCAAAGGCGATTGGCTTCTAAGTGAAATCCCCATTTCGTCAGTAACTGACGTAACGTCTCCGTTCCCTTCCTTCAGTGAACGAGGGTTACATACGTAACCGAGACGTTCTTTGTAAAATTGTAAAAATTTTGGTGTAAGTGAAAAGGGTAGTGAGTATTAGTGCCAAATGACAGATCTGAATGAAGGGGCTTAAGATTTTGGTCATTTGGAGCTTAAACCTAAAGTTTTAAAGGGGTCATGAATTGAGAAATCAACTTTTCATTCAGCCTTTTATATATAGAAGTTTATTGTGATATAAGAATATCCTTTACGTTTCGGAGCTGAAAACTTCCTTGTTAGTCAAAGACAAGCTTTTATAGACACCAGGCCCAGCAAACGCTTGATCTCAGAATGTGCCAGGCTGTGACGTCTGAGTGTGGTGAAGCACCGCCTCTGCAAAAGAAGATCAATGCCTACTTCATCTCTGCCTGTTTAGCCCCGCCCACCGATTCACGCATGTAACATAGGCCTAGTGTTAAACCAGATCGAGTTACTGAGCAATAAACATTCTGTTGAGGATTATAAAATATTGTGCTGTGCCTGGGCTCAACAGTAATGCAACATTTAAGTAACTGTGTTAATTCTAATGCCTGATCTGAAATGTAATGATGCATAACAGTCAGATGTTCTTTGTCTGTGTGTCAGTAAATCAAACCAGTGACTAAAGCCTTGTTTATACTTTCGCCTGGCTCCGCAGCGCAAGCCTCCACTGACTGCACGCGTGCCTCCCCAAAGGGATGAGGTGTTTATACTTGACGCACTCGCAGTTGTGCTATTCTTTGAAACGACAGAGGGCGACTCAGAGTAATTGTTCTATAAACCATCAGGAAACAGCAGTGAGAAGTAGAAGAATGTACACAGGTGACTATATTTATTTTAGTACACTTCACCAAAAACCACACTAGAAAAAGAATTGTGTAAAGTCGTGTATTTTTTATATATTTTTTAATTCTTGATATACATTACTTGTGACATGAGAGCAAAGTGTATATACACATGTATACAACTATATTAACAATCTCTTAAATATTTTCTAATTTCACTAAACATTTTAATTTAGTTTCGTGAAAATTTTTACTAAACATTTTATTATTTCTGCTTTAGTAGGCTCATTTTGTAAATGTAAGGGACCCACTTTATAGTAGGTGCCCTTAACTACTATGTACTAACATTTAAATTAATAATTTGATACAATGCACTTATTGGCCCTCATTTATCAAAAGTACGTACACCAAATTTCCAGCGTACACCTGGCGTACACCCAAAACCACGGTGACTTTGAGATTTCCTACGCCAGCTCAGGAGGTGGTGTACGCACGTTTTGAGTTAGTGCGAAAATGCGCAGAAAAACAATTCCTAACACCACAAAGCGCACTGACAAAGATATGCTATATTATGACCTACTGTAAAAAAACAACAACAACATAGTAATTATAAACTTCAGTGTTTATTTTTGTGCAACATGGACTTCAATGTTTAATTTGTGTGACTTTACCAAAGCATTTGATTTGTAGGCATATGTATTCCTCCAGTTGCGAGCCTGTGCGCTTTACCTGACGTTTCAGGGTTAGGCCCGGCAGCTGCGCACGGACTGGGACTGAAAATAATTCAGACTGACAAAATAATAAAAATGACATTCTTCTTCTTTTAAATAATAATAATAATAATAAAATAAATGATAATAATAATGACATTCTTCTTTTAAATAATAAAAAGCGTCATTAATAATAATAATAAAAATAATAATAAGAAAAAGAATCTTACAAATTGTCATGCATTTATTAATGTAAATGAATGGTACTCCACATCACATCATCATCACTATTGTACACCCCGATACATGTGACGTGATATGAAATTAAATGCTAATTGTTTCAAAACACGTGCTGTAAAATAATGCATTGTGATAGGTAATTTCTGTCTGACTCCGGCTCCTCTTCAGTGCCTAGATCGCCTCTTTGTGGCGATCTTTATATCTGACCACTTTTTTTTCACCTACAATAAACAAGAAAACTTGATCACTATTGGTCTATATTAAGCAATAAAACATTATTACCTCTGCTGGAGTGTTTTTCTCAACCCCCATACTATTAACAGTACTCGTAATTTGGGTCCATATTTTGTTTTTGTGGGCGCCTTTAATTCCACTCTTTAAACTCCCAAATAAAACAATTTTGTTTTTTTCCACTTCCCTGGTGATGGTCTCGATCTCCCATCGGAGAAGTTTCGCTTCTTTGCCGTCTTCCGTGTGTCCATGGCGTAAAATGAGGGTGTGGGGGAGGCAGAGACTTGAATATATAGTGGCGTGTTATTCTAATGATGATCGTTTTCAGCCGCGGCATTTATCAAGGGCAGGTATTGCGTACACCTGGATTTCAGAGGTGCGCACAGCTTCATAAATCAGGCGGTGAGAGGAGTGTAAGCATAATCTTACGCCAACATATACGCCCGTTTCTACGCAAGATTGATAAATGAGGGCCATTGTGTACATACATGTTTTTACATTGTACTTACATTTTTTAAAAATACCTGCATGTAATTATATCTGTAATTAATTACCCATACCACCACACCTGTCCCTAACCCTACCCGTATCCCACCTCAATATCAGCAAAGGTGTTTTGCAAAACAATTTGAACATAGTGTTGAGTTGAATTCAAGATCTTGCTTCTTACTTACAAGGCACTGCATAATCTTGCACCACAATACCTTACTCAACTTCTTCGTGTTTACACTCCTTCACGTGCTCTCAGATCTTCATCTTCAATTTCACTTGTGGTACCTCAGATCCGACTAACTACCATGGGAGCCAGATCTTTTAGTTATGCTGCCCCCTGCCTATGGAACTCCCTTCCCCTTGATGTTCGCACTAGTGATTGTTTGTTGATTTTTAAAATGCATCTTAAGACATATCTTTTTATACAGGCTTTTTTATAATATGTTTTTATAGAATCTTTACTTCACTTTATCCTTACATGGGAAGTGTTTGTGGTGTGTTTTGTCTTGTGTAGAGATCTGTATTTTTGCTTGTGAGATAACCTTGGGTGTTTTGAAAGGCGCCATTAAATGAAATGCATTATCATTATTATTATTATTATTATTATTATTAATTCACTGATAAGGAGATGCATCTGTCAGTTCTTTGTAAAATTATAAAAACTTTGGTGTAGGTGAAAAGGGTAGTGAGTATTTGATGATAAGTATCACTGCCAAATGACAATTTGAACACAGTAAGAACATTGTACTTATTTTTTGATGTAAGTACATAGTACTTAAGGCCACCTAATATAAAGTGGGGCCAATGTAAGTAACTTATTTGTATATGTGAACTGGGTGCCAGTGTGATTCACCTCGAACTTGTGCATCCTCGGTTTAGTTTAAAAAAATGCGCTTCACACCGTCATGCGAAATGGGGTCTCGTGCACTCAACAGGCACTACCGCCCACCGCCCCACACAGTTGACGATCCGGACATTCCGTAGCGGTCGATCGCTGGTCCTATTATAAAGTTAATAATGTGCATACAGCGGCGTTCTAAGTCCATGTCAGCTATCATGCTGTTCACTGGGCTGCCGCGGCAACAGACGCGAGTGCCTTCACTAACAAGAGCAAATTCTCACGTTCAGATTCAGAACAATCACTTTCAATGGACGACTATCTGGGCTATCAATGTTATATGTTATCAAAGACATGGCGTAATCTTCATCACCATTCTGGCGTCATCGCTACATCAGCATTCATCAAAGTGATATGTGGTTAAGCATTCTGATGCCGATTGGGTGTAGTATTAGCCTGGATGCCAGCCGAACTTAGCCCCGCCCACAACATTTTTACTCGGGCAGTTCGGTCTGGAATTGATTGGTAGAGAAGTAATTATGCCCGAACAGAAACTGTTCGGACCAATGAAATTGTCAGGGCGGGCTTTAGATGATGATGGACAGATGATCAACTTTAACGTAATCATCCACGTCATCAAAAGCCGCTTGGGTTGAATTTGTTTTAATCCTAAACGGAGAACTTGTTCGTATATGCATTCACCTTTACTATTTCTCTCAGAAATGATGATCGTGTTGGTAAGTACTCTGTGTATCCTTAAATTCTTTTTTTACAATACCGGCAAAGATCGTTTACACTCATCTTTTTCTTCTAACGTTAGGCTACTTATTCCAACGTGCGACAGGGTTTCCAAGTTTTTACAACAAAACCCGCCCAATTGCTAACGTTCCTCAAAACTAGCCAAAAACAAGCCCAATAGCTTTCATGGGGGGGTTCTCCGGGAAAAAAAGGCATTTGGGGGGTAAAATATGTGTTATTTTGGAAGGGCTGGTAGCTAAAAATCGCATTCCTGGGTTTGTATATCACATAATTGGGGTCGCTTCAACCCGCGGACTAGGCAACACAGTGCAGTTGAGTTCTGTTGACATTTGACAACTAACCTTATGCGTCGCTCCGTTGCTCTGATTGGTTGTAGGTCTATCCAATTGAGGTCTTTCCTGGTTCGGTTGAAACACGCCCCATAATCACAGCCCAACGGAGCAGTATCAGACTCATATTCTGACTAGAATTGAGTATGACGACGTCAGGCTAGTGTAGTATCTTACTCTTTCTCAATTTTGTCGCAAGCATGGTATAGAGCAGACACTTGCATCGTATGAGCGATCGTATTCGACATCGTATTACGACACAACAAGCCGCAACGAGCGATCACGTTGCACGAGCAGACCGGCAGACACCTGTGCGCGTGCACAGGTGTCTGCCGGTCTGCTCGTGCAACGTGATCGCTCGTTGCGGCTTGTTGTGTCGTAACTATCCATAGTGCTCGTAAATGATTTGCGTGACACCGGTTACCGTCATTTTGTTTAGAAAAGCTGAAACAGAACAGATGGCACAGCATATTAGACTCTATCATTCTCCCCACGAAGGCAAGGAAAACAACACAGGTTTTAAAGCAACATGCACCCAATTAATCGGGGCTTCATGACGAACTGAAGTTAAGCTGAAATCGCGAATGTGTTATCAGATCGCTAAAATTGAATTTAAAAACTATGCTGAGCAAATTAGCATATTTAAGTACAGCACATATTATGTGCTTTGAGCCGTTCAGATTCAATGTGTTAGATTCATCTTCCAAGCGCTGTGAGTTTGTCACATACAACATGCAATTAAACTGACACAACATAGTTTCAAGCTTAGAAGTGTTTTGGCCCGTCATCAGAGTACAGATTTTGCCCAAACATACGGGGCACCCAGTGTTGGAATGGCTTCCTTTCATGATTCGACATGGCTTCCTTCCCTATGAGGAAGAACTGTAGCATTCCGTGCTCATATAAAGGTGCTTTGCTTATTGCATCTGACTGCACAGTGATCAACCACTCTGTATTTTGGTAAAATCATATGTGGACAAAAGTGGATAACGTGGAAAACCAGATAATTCATGTGTTTTTTCCTGTAAGGGTTTAATACTTCTAACACATTTTAAATGATGGATACAAAATCTAGTTTAGTTTTTGATCGCTAATACGCTATGTTCCATCCACATTTGCATTTTGTCTATGTAGGCGATTGAAAATTGATTTTCTTGCCGCTGAAATACATTTTGAAATGTATTTTGGTATACGAAGGCTGGAACAAAATATATTTTCACTTTCAAAAATAGATTTCATCGAACTTCGAATATATTTCACTGTTTACAACATACTTTTACCATATATTTAAAATATATTTTGGGCCAGAAAATTATTTTTATTTTTTTTCCGTATGGTATTATAAATGCGCTACATATTAATAAATTAGTTAATTAAAACAAACACGTCATATATATAGTAATTGTGTGCTTTTGTCTTTGCTTTACTCCAGTTAATTTTACTCTATTCATGTTTTATTCAGCTACTGATATATGGATACCTCTTTCTATTTTTAGGAACTTTAGAATTTAGTGTTACGTCTCACTCGGTTCTTCCGTGCTAGGATGCCATGGCTACAATTATGAATAAAACAAATTGTATCTCGCTTGTACTCTCAGCACCATATGTCGGGTAAGGTTTGCATACAAAACAAGGTTTGACTTGATATTCGATAGCAGCACTAATTTAATTCAGTTAGTTTTGTTTAGTTTTACATAAAGATTGCATCCGTACAGCATCTAAATCGCAGCACGGGAACACAATTATTAAAATCTTTAATGAATACAGTTAGCGAGCAGAGTGCGCTCCCTTTATAAACGCATGAAACTGTCAAATGCTTCAGTTCAGAGAAACTCCAACGAAAGTGGAAACTGCTGTGGTCAATCTGACTACACCGAATCATGAATCTATTGCATGTTCTGCTCTTCGTTGGTCAAACGTATGCACTAGAAGGCAGAATTAGCCAGAGAACAATCGCTGAACCATTCAATCCTGATTGCGCGTATTCTGTGTTATGTTAACTCCTCCAATTAGGCATTGCATTCAAGCGCTCAACAGACATTTTCATTTACATTTACACATTTGGTGGACGCTTTTGTCCGGGGCGACTTGAGTTGCATTCAGGGTACACATTTGGCATTTTTTCGGGTCTTGCTTTCCCTGGGAATCGAGCCCGTGGCTTGGCGTTGCTGGTGCCACGCTCTACTGTTTGAGCTACAGAAAAGACATGTCTGTAATTGGCTGCACTCGCATTGTAAACGGCAACTTTTTTAATTCTATCGAGACTAACACAATATACAGGGGAGTAAATATAGCGTTGACCGCTTGACACAGTCTGCACATGTGTATTTATTCCTGGCTGCACCACAAACGACGAGCTCTCTCGCAGTGAGCTTTTTCTTTTCACTAAAACTGGCACACACGGTGCGCTTGTAATCATTGTGATCCGTTGCTTTTCAGACTATGATCCTGATGTCACACTGTGGGATCTCAGTGCATTAATGGCAGGCTGTACGTTAATCAGACGCACGAGGACTTGTCCGGAGTTTTACATCAACCCATTCACCTTAGTGAAATTATTCAGGCCAAAATTGTATCATGGCGTTGGTGAGCATGTCAAACTAACTATTAAAGACATCAGATTTATTTCAGGGTCAAAGGAATTTTAGGATTGCGATATTCGTCTCATACTGCAAACGTGGCCAAAATCACACCGTATTATCCTGGCTTAGGTTATCAAATGATCAATCTCGCATTGATCTCTTTCATAGGTTCGGTAGCTGCGTCGGGTTCTATATAGCTAGTTAGGGTTCTATTAGCTAGTAAAGCTTAATCATTTAAAACATTATTTTCTTTTGCAAGGGCATCGTCCGGTGTTCTCAATCACATGCGCATGTTACGTATCTGTCATGCTGATCTGGTTTATTTTCTTTTGGGGGTTCTCTCAGCAGGTTTATTTGACGGTTTGATGGTGTCTATCAAGCTGCGAGCGGGAGCTACGCCCAGGGGTTTAGAATCCTCCTAACTGCAGATGGAAAGAAATGCGTTCTCCAACTCACCTGTGCATGGGCCATTCTTTCAGATTGGTGTTGCTACGAACATAGCTCAATGTGTTGAGTTGGCATCCTCTACCAAGGTCTCCCCAATCAAGAAGCATCTGAATGCGGGATTCCATGATGGTCAAGATGGTTTTCTTCAGCAATGCTCAAACCATCAGGCATGTTCAGTAAACACTCCCATAATTCCAAAGGTAAAACTAAGATTCCCTACTTGTCTCAACAAGCATCAGGTAATTTCAAAGCTTTTAATTTAACTCCTAACACTTAAATCGCAAAGGTTGCTCTTCCACTTACACCGATATTCTGCTAGAAGCTGTGTTTTATCAGCCCTTTTCGGCTTCATGTGTCCATGGAATTCACTTTAGAAACTAATCAGTTTGATCCTACTCTGTCTTTTCTATTCTGATCTTCACTTCTCACTCAATTTTTTTACTCTTTTCCTTAAGCATTCTAGAATGACTCTAAAGGTTCTGGTATCACGTTAACAATTTCTAAGATGAAGAATAATCTCTGTCCCTTCACTTCCATGGTTAAATATCTTCACGTTCGTCCTAAGACTTCCGACCACTCCCCCCTATTTATTTTATCTAACGGAGCACCTCTCTCTAAGGCCTGGTTTCAGACCCACTTTTATACTGACCTTAAAAGCTGCAGTCTACCTCCTTCTCTTCATAACGGACTTTCCTACAGCTACGAACATGGAATTTCTAGGCCAGCATTCAAGCTACTGGGGATATGGCGTTCTTCTGCTTTCGAGTCTTATATAAGACCTGATTCAAAAATCATCCTCGAAGCTCAGCAAGCTCTCCAGTAACGGTTCCGGTAAATCCCTATGCAACTACTGGTGGTGGTGTTCCTGCCAATTCGGCTCGGTACGTTATGATAGCGTGGTCTTTCTACTATATCAAAAGATGGCCCGTGGCCCGTGTGTCCTATCAAAAGATGGTCTGTGACCCATGTGTCCTATCAAAAGATGGTCTGTGACCCATGTGTCCTATCAAAAGATGGTCTGTGACCCATGTGTCCTATCAAAAGATGGTCTGTGACTCATGTGTCCTATACAAAAGATGGTCTGTGACCCATGTGTCCTATCAAAAGATGGCCTGTGGCCCATGTGTCCTATCAAAAGATGGCCTGTGGCCCATGTGTCCTATCAAAAGATGGTCTGTGACCCATGTGTCCTATCAAAAGATGGCCTGTGGTCCATGTGTCCTACCAAAAGTTGGCCTGTGGCCCATGTGTCCTATCAAAAGTTGGCATGTGGCCCATGTGTCCTATCAAAAGATGGCCTGTGGCCCATGTGTCCTATCCTATCAAAAGATGGCCTGTGGCCCATGTGTCCTATCAAAAGATGGCCTGTGGCCCATGTGTCCTATCAAAAGATGGCCTGTGACCATGTGTCCCATCAACAGATGACTGCGGCCATATGTCCGTACGTCACGGTAGCTGTGAATCTCGCGTTAGGAACTACGATGGCCGGTGGTTTCGCATCTTAACCCAAAATATTACATGGTCTAAAATCTATTTTTTTTCCCTCTCTCCATTAGGAACTTCAGGATTCATGAGCATACTTCATAAACCGTTCTTTGGGGGTGGGACCCGTTCCCGGTGGATCCTCCTTCCACCTATCTTTGGGGGTGGGCTGCGCCCCTGCTTTCGTCTTCAGGCAGGATACGCAGATTCCGTACCCTCGGAATGCGAATTACGAATGGGGCCTACGCCAAAGAACTTGATTGCTTGCTGAGCTCCTAAATAAATGTTATTGTTACAGCATTAATTCTCCCTAGTCTTTCTGGTAGAAATGAAGCCAGCGCAAGTTCTGCCAGGAAGACTCAATCGTTACGTCACGAATTACCTGCTCATCTATCCAATCATATCCTTTTCTGTAGCATAAAAAGGTAGTAATTACTCATGTCTGAGTTCGCAGATACTGTCGCTTCAGCACCACCATCCTCCCCACCACCACCAAGATGGGACCTTTCCTCCATCCCCCCCTACACCACCAGTCGGGCCCTCCTATCATCCTCAACACCACCAGATGGGCTCTCCCCTCTACCCCGAAGACTTCAGGATGTTCTTTTCCTCCATCTACCACATCACCACCAGATGGCCCCCTTCCTTACTTCGCGGGGGTGGGCTGCGCCCCTGCCTTCGTCTCCAGGCAGGATACGCAGATTCCGTACCCTCGGAATGCGAATTACGAATGGGGCCTATGCCAAAGAACTTGATTGCTTGCTGAGCTCCTAAATAAATGTTATTGTTACAGCATTAATTCTCCCGAGTCTTTCTGGTAGAACTAAATATAATGCCATAGATCTAAATGTAATGCAACACTTTCACGATTAGTTAACTATGAGAGCTGTAATAGTAAACACGTGCTAAAAGAGAGAGTAATACTATTTCAGATGGAAAGACATTAGTCAATCACAGCAGTGGGAGTTTTCACTGAAGTCTCACAGCAGAGCCCCTTAAAACAGAGCGTTCAGAGCAGAGTCTAAAATCAGGGTTGGAAAAATGCCCTTTATTTATAAATTATGACAATTTTGACGTAAAAACCGTTCTAACATTATAAGTGCACCCCAGGAAACGTCTCGGTTACGGATGTAACCCTCGTTCCCTGAGGAGGGAACGGAGACGTAACGTTAGTGACTAACGAATGGGGGTTTCGCTTAGAAGCCTATCAACTTCGAGTTTAGAGAAAACGCCCAATGGCGTGCCAATGCCATGGGCATGCGGAATTTGCATACGTAACTCCGCCTCACTGCGTGAGTATATAAGGAAGTAAGAGGCAATATCGCATTATGTTACCTGCTTGAGGAGCCAAGACTGAACTCCTGCGTTCCAGGTAGCACAGCTGATGTGGTAAGGGGACGTTACGTCTCCGTTCCCTCCTCAGGGAACGAGGGTTACATCCGTAACCGAGACGTTCGCTTTCGTTCAGTCACTACGACATAACGTTAGTGACTAACGAATGGGGGTCCCAATATAATCCCGCCACTCAGCTGTCTTCCAGCGCCCTGCGTAAGTGTGAGTACCCTGTCGTAAGACTAGTACGGACGAAGGACTCCCACTTAACACAGGAATACCAAGGTACACTGGGAAGCATATCCCAGTGAGGGAATGCCAAAAATGCCTACCCGTGGGGAGGACTTAAGAGACACATATGACCCGCTGAGGGCTGCATATGGAAGATCTCTAGGGTACCAGCCGAAGGTGGATTTTTAACCCTAGGGGTGGCGGGGACACGCCAAGGGAAGAAACCCGCTCACTGCGGAGACTTACGGTGAAATACACATGTGGGGGTCGCCGGAGGGAACCATGCACATGGGGCACCTGGCCGGACATGAGGGTCTGGGCTCGAAAGGGCAGACTGAACTGATGTCGGCGTCGACAGTGCTGGAGGAGCTCAGGGCTCTCTGGGAGCTCACCTGAGGAAATATCACACGTATCCAGTCCGTGGAGTGGAGTGGCGAGCAAGCGAAGACACCTGGGCCTGGCCCATCACCGGCCCCTCGGGGGGGCGAGTACATAGTCGGACACTGGCTCCACTCGGAGATTGTAGAATCTGACGAATGTGTTGGGTGTCGCCCAGCCTGCAGCTCTGCAGATGTCTGCTAGCGAGGCGCCATGCGCTAGAGCCCAAGAGGAGGCCACACTCCGGGTGGAGTGTGCCTTCACACCAAGGGGACATGGTCGGCCTTGCTGCTGGTAAGCCAAAGCAATGGTGTCCACTACCCAGTGAGACAGCCTTTGCTTTGAGAGAGCACTTCCCTTCCGCTCTCCACCATAACAGACAAAGAGCTGGTCTGAGGTCCTGAAACACTGCGTCATGTCTACGTAGGCGCGGAGGGCGCGTACTGGACAGAGCAATGCCAAGGCTGGGTCTGCCTCCTCCAAAGGCAGCGCTTGCAGGTTCACCACCTGGTCCTTGAAAGGAGTGGTGGGAACCTTGGGCACATATCCAGGCCGGGGTCTCAGGATCACGTGAGAGTTAGCTGGCCCGAATTCCAGGCACGCTTCGTCAACCGAAAATGCCTGCAGGTCCCCGACCCTCTTAACTGAGGCCAATGCGGTCAGCAGAGCCGTCTTCACAGACAGGAACTTAATATCAACCGACCGCAAAGGCTCAAAGGGAGGTCTCTGCAGAGCAGTTAACACTATTGCGAGGTCCCAAGAGGGTACGAGAGGAGAGCGAGGAGGATTCAGTCTCCTGGCTCCCCTCAGGAACCAGATGACCAGGTCGTGCTGACTTACCTTTTTGTTCTCCAAGAGATCGTGGTGGGCAGATATTGCAGCCACATTTACTTTGAGGGTGGAGGGAGACAGCCTTCGCTCCAGCCCCTCTTGGAAAAACTCAAGCACGGACCCGATCAGGCATTTCCAGGGGTCTTCTTGGCGGGAAGAGCACCAGGTGACGAAGAGGTTCCACTTCAACGCATAGGCATGCCGAGTGGACTCTGCCCTAGCGGAAGTGATGGTGGCGACCACCGTAGGTGGTAGGCCACTCAAACCTGCCGCGTCCCGTCTAGGAGCCACACGTGGAGGCTCCAGGGGTCAGGACGTGGGTGCCAAAGGGTGCCCCATCTCTGAGTAAGGAGGTCCGGTCTCTGAGTAAGGAGGTCCGGTCTCAGAGGAATAGGCCAGGGAGGGGCTGTCGCAAGGAGTACGAGTTTGGGGAACCAGGTCCGGCCGTGCCAGTACGGGGCGACCAAAAGGACCTGCTCCTTGTCCTCCCTGATCTTGCACAGGAGCTGTGCGAGTAGGCTCACTGGGGGGAACGCATATTTGCGTAGGCCCCGCGGCCAGCTGTGCGCCAGTGCATCCGTGCCGAGCGTGCCCTCGGTCAGGGAATAATACAGGCTGCAGTGGGAAGAGTCAAGGGAGGCAAACAGATCTACCTGTGCGTCGCCGAACTGTTCCCAAATCAGCTGAACCGTCCGGGGATGGAGTCTCCATTCTCCCGGGAGAGGCTGAAACCGCGAGAGCTCGTCGGCTGCGTGGTTCAGGACTCCCGGAATATGGACAGCACGAAGGGACCTCAGGCGCTTCTGACTCCATAGAATGAGATGGCGGGCGAGTTGAGACATACGGCGGGAGCGTAGACCGCCCTGGTGGTTGATGTACGCTACTACGGCCATGTTGTCTGTCCGGACAAGTACATGTTGGTCCTTCAGCAGCGCTCGGAAGCGGTGCAGGGCGAAACGTACTGCCAGCAACTCGAGGCAATTGACATGCAGGAGGCGCTGGGGTCCTGTCCAGGAGCCCGCGGCTGCTTGTCCATTGCACATGGCACCCCAGCCCGTGGCAGAGGCATCCGTCGATACGACAACATGCCTGGACACTCGTTCTAAGGGCACACCGGCCCGGAGAAAACTGAGGTTCGACCACGGGGTGAGCGTCTGTAGGCAGGCCCGAGTCACTTGGATCCGGAGCGTGCCAGACTGCCATGCCCATCTCGGGACTCGATCGCGAAGCCAGTGCTGAAGCGGTCTCATATGAAGCAATCCGAGCTGCGTTACCGCGGCTGCAGATGCCATATGCCCCAGGAGCCTCTGAAATAGTTTCAGTGGAACCGCACTCTTGCTCTCGATTTGACGGAGGCAAGTCAGCAGAGACTGCGCGCGCTCGCTCGAAAGCTGCGCGTACATGGCGACGAGTCGATCTCCATACCGAGAAAAGAGATCCTCTGCACGGGGCAAAGTTTGCTCTTTTCCCAGTTGACCCGAAGGCCCAGACGGGCTAAGTGGTGGAGAACCAGATCTCTGTGTCCGAAAACCTGCTCTCGAGAGTGGCCCAGTATGAGCCAGTCATCGAGGTAGTTCAGGATGCGAACCCCGTGCTGCCGAAGGGGCGCAAGGGCTGCCTCGGCGATCTTCGTGAAGACGCGAGGGGACAGAGATAGCCCGAATGGGAGAACCGCGTACTGGTATGCCCGCCCCTCGAAAGCAAACCGTAGGAACGGTCTGTGTCGAGGAAGGATGGAGACATGGAAGTAGGCGTCCTTCAGGTCGATCGCTGCAAACCAATCGAGAGGACGAACGCATTCGAAAAGGCGTTTCACAGTCAACATCTTGAACGGAAGCCGGTGAAGGGATCGGTTCAAGATGCGAAGGTCCAGGATTGGCCTTAACCCACCGGTTTTCTTGGGTACAATGAAGTAGGGGCTGTAGAACCCCGACCTCATTTCGGCTGGAGGGACAGGCTCGATCGCACCCTTCGCCAGTAGAGTGGCAATCTCCGCACGCATGACGGGGGCATGGGCCCCGGTCACGGTATAGCGGACTCCCCTGTAACGGGGAGGAGCCTGCGCGAACTGAATCGCGTAGCCGAGCCTGACGGTCCGGGCAACCCAGCGGGACAGCCCCGGAAGCTGAAGCCAGGCTTCCAGAGACTGCACCAACGGGGTCATACGGACGGCAGACGTACCCTGGGTGGGGCAGCGAGGCAGCGTTACCGGCCCGGACAGGGGAGGCTGTTGGGCGTCCCGGGGTCGGGGCACGGTTAACGCCTGCGCCCTGACAGAGGAGACCAGGGAAGGACTCGCGTTCCACTGGGGTCTGCACTGCCAGGGGGCTGGCGACAGAGAGGGACGAGAGTGGCGAGACCCGAGGGTGGCGCGCACTGCCGTCACCGATCTCTGGGGGCTCAGGGATGGGGTTGTCAGTTCTTTCTTTAACCACATTAGGGTGCTGCTGACCCGGGGGCCAGCAGCTGAACAAAAGATTCTCCCCCGGCCCTCCACCAGGGGAAGGAGCGGCCCTGCCGCCGTCTCCTGGAAAGAACTGCCCATCCCTGAGCCGTCCGCATCAGGAGCGCCGCTTAGCCTGGCGTTTCTTCGCAGGCTGCGGGGCTGGAGCGGACTGGGACGCCTTCCTGCGGCTGCCTCTGCGCGGCCCGGGTGGAGGCTGCTGCTTGGGTGGCGCAGAGGTAGAGGGAGCCGCAGGAGGGCACCCTCGGCGGCGAGCGGGCTGAGGCACCTGCGCGGGCGGTTGGGTGGAGGCAGCAGCTGACCGCCGGGGCAGGATATGTTTTATTGCCTCAGTCTGCTTCTGAGCGGCCGAGAACTGTTGGGCGAAGCTCTCGACCGCCCCGCCGAATAGCCCATCCTGTGATATGGGGGCGCTGAGGAAACGGGTTCGCTCAGCGTCACACATATCAGACAGGTTGAGCCATAGGTGTCTCTCCTGGACCACATTTGTGGACATCACCTGACCCAGGGAGCGTGCGGTCACCTTCGTCGCCCGGAGAGCCCCTCCCTCGTGCATATCACACAGCAACTTGGCTTGGTAAGCCTGAAGAGTTGCCATGGTATGCAGAAAAGTGGCGGCCTGCCCCGCAGCTCTATAGGACTTCGCCACCAGGGATGACGAAAACATACAGGCTTTGGAGGGGTGCTTTGGGTCACCACGCCAGGACGAAGCACTCTGTGGACACAGTTGCATTGCAACAGAACGTTCGACTGGGGGGACCCCAGTGTACCCATGAGCCGCGGCTCCATCGAGGGAGGTGAATGCGGAAGAGTTCGCCAAACGTTCACGGGAAGACAACGGGGACTTCCAGGAACGCACGACCTCTTCATGCACCTCAGGGAAGAAAGGTAATGGAGGCCCCCAAAAAACAATCATCCAACCGCGAACGCTCGGGCTGAGGCGGAGGATTCCACTCCAGTCCAAGCGCTGCGGCGGCCCGAGACAGCATGGCTGTCAATTCTGGGTCCGACTCGGGCAATGCTGGCGCACCCGAAGGTGGCAGCACAGCCGAATCATCATCCTCAGATGACTCCAGCCCACCTTGTGATGGGGCGATAGACATCACTTCCTCTTCCGCCGTGCCAAACGCCACAGTCGGGACAGCAGGAGCCGGCCCCGATGTAGACGCCTGAGCACGGACCGGGTCAGGTGCATGAGAGGGGGGTGTGGGCCGAGGAACTAGCGTCGGAGCTTTGTTCCACACCGTCACCCTCAGATCACCCTGGTCACCAGCCAAAGTGCCGCCTCCAGAGGAGACCGCAGATTGGGGGGTGGCGGAGGGGACTCTCGTTCCGGCATCAGCACGGAATTCACGGAGTCTAGATCGAAGCACCGAGATGGCCAGGTTCCCGCAGAGGGAACATGAGTCATCCACAAGCGCTGCCTGAGCATGCTGAAAGCCCAAACACGTCACGCAGCGCTCGTGCCCGTCAAAAGAGAAAAGCGATCTACCGCACCCAGAAGTGCACGGACGAAACATCCTGAAAAGGACGTGTCACGTGCAAGCTCTTTTGTGAGAGGAAACTTTGCAGTCGATGCCGAAGCGCCCAGGGAAACACACACCAGCTGTCAGGCGGACCACTGCACAGATCAGCAGGCAGGAAGTATGCGATCACTGGAACGCGCCGTCACACCAACACCGACTGGAAAGCTGCTCGTCTCGAAGAAGCTGACAGAGTCTCAGAAGGCTGTAGGAGTGAAGAGGTAGGTACTCTTGGCTCCGAAAGCAGAAACATAATGCGATATTGCCTCGTACTTCCTTATATACTCACGCAGTGAGGCGGAGTTACGTATGCAAATTCCGCATGCCCATGGCATTGGCACGCCATTGGGCGTTTTCTCTAAACTCGAAGTTGATAGGCTTCTAAGCGAAACCCCCATTCGTTAGTCACTAACGTTACGTCGTAGTGACTGAACGAAAGGGAACAATAAAACAACACAGTTCATGACCCCTTTAACACTGCATGAAAAGTGGGATTTTCGACCCCATAAACGCCTGTATACTCCTGGAAATCTCCCTAATTTTCGGCAGTTTTCGACAATTTAGAGGCAGCGAACGTCGCGTTCGTCTGTGCCACAAATTGTCGTAAACGAACCATGACGTAGGTGGAGAGCCCCCGCTGAGAGAGCCCGTGGAGGTGCGACGCCTCTAATTTGCATATGAATAGCAGCGAAACCAGAGAGTCAACGGCCAGACTTGAATTTACTCACTCACTATTGGCTGAAGCCACTACATTTAAAAAAGAAAAATCCCTCGTGATTGGTTGGCAGATCACTGCAAACCAATCATTATTGGTCCCCCTGGCTCATTATAAATGTAAACCCCAATAATAATAATAAATATATAATTTATGTTGTAATAATTTGTTTCATATTAATGTTATTGTGCTATGAAGTATTCATACCATCAAGGAATATATGGGCAAATTATACGGACCGTGCCGTTTATTCAAACAAGGGGCTTCATTTATAAGCATACAGCTGTTCATTCAAAGAAAGGGCTTAATTTATAAAACACAGCGGTTTACTCAAAGAAAGAGCTTTATTGTTAAACACACAACTATGTACAGTGCAGCAGTAATGTCTCGTAATGTAATGTAAAGTTCGGCGTGCTCCAGGCTGCGAGAGGGCGGTGGCCGCACAATCCATCCAGACACCCCGTCAACAAAGCCGTCTTCCTCGTCAGACATGAGTTCAATGGTCGCGGACTTCCAAACGTCCACCTCATCCAGCACACTCTTGCTTCCAGCAACTGTAATACAATCCATAAAGACAATAAGCAACCTGAAAAATACTCACATTGACAAAAAACGGATCTAATATAATAAATCTTACCCTTTTTCTTCTTGATCGACTCCGAGCTAAACTTCGCAGTTTCAGGTTGTTTGTATCTGAAGCTCCGGCGTGTCGATTCATAATACGTCTTACAGGCAGCTGGAAAACAATTACATGAGACTGGTATTAATAAAAATAGTCACGGTAAAATTAAACAAGGAATGAGAAACACATTAGAAGTTACTTACACACAATTTCGTCATGATCAGCGGTTAAATCTGGACTCGCGGTAATCGCTCCAAGCAGATAAGAGCTCACGGTTTCGTTATGAGGCGAGGATAGTCTGTGTAAACAAAATGTGCAGTTTTAAGCTCGGATCTATTAACGCATCCATTTCCTTATACAGCTGAATAAAAGCATATTCTTTATATCGTAACGTTACATTACCCATGCTGTGGTTCATAGCGACTGCAGTTTGCCTCAGAGTTATGAAGACGAAGACAGCCTCCTGAAAATGAGTCCAAAAAGTTCGTCGTGTCCATGCAGAGATTGAGTTGAAGACGGTGTCCTGTCATTGTTGATCACGAAAAAGGAAAGCAGCAAAAAACATAAAAAAATAGTTTAAAGCTCGTCTTCTACGCGTCATGGCCATGAACTCGACCTCGCACCCCATTGGACTAGGGCTCTGATATGGAACGCGCCCGGGGCCAAATCTCTTTATACGAAACGCGTGACTTATGATCGTTTCAACCTTCAACACGCCCTGTTTTCCGCTTCACGCACAGTTTTAACATGTTAAGAAGACACATTTGAACGTGTTTCTTAACGCGCACATTCTGTACATGTCGAAGTGTAATATTTTTTTTTTTAAAGTAGACTTACCTTTAGATGTAGCCTAGGCTACATACATATTAATATAAGATATTAATTAATTGCTTAACTGACTACTGTGCTAGAGTAAAGTAGCCTAATGTTACAATGTATATTAAGTAAATGCTTAATATTATACAATTATTAAAATTTTATCTATATGGGTTATTGTTTGTTTTTTAAAGTTAGGCTATATATAATTTCTAAAAGTATAGGCTAATTTACACAGCACATATTTATAACTGAAAACACACACAACTTTATTCACTTTCACATAATGTTTTTGTAATTTGGTGTTTAGTTTGTTGTATAGTTTGTTTATACTGTTCTGTCTCTGTTTTGTTTCCAGGAACATCTGATGAGTGCTATAATAAAATGACTTCATTATATTTAAAATATGTTTTGATATTCATTTTATTTATATTATTAATATTTTATTTACCCATAAACATGTCTTTAGGAAGCCATAAGTTATAGAGACAAGAATAACTTTTGCCATTTAAATGCCACATTCATTTACTGAGGACCCATACAGCCAATGATCATGTGTGAAAACACATACATAAATTGATCACTTAGAAATCAAAACTAAGGTTTGAGAAAGAAAGAATATGCATACAACAAAATATATTGTTTCATAGCAGCTTCAGTAACAAGTTCAAAACAAATTCAGCTGTAAACCGGCTCTAACAAGCCAATATAGTGTCAATATTCAGCTCAAGTGACTTCAGTGTTGATTCAGTTCAGTTGATTTCAGTTCAACTGTAAATTCCTCAGTTGTGCATTGTGTGTAGTTAGATATATGCAAAAACAATATTTTTGGAAATAGTTAAAATAGTTTTGCACAAAGTGTTGCTTTTGCAAGAGATGTCTGATGTTTTGTGTGTAGAGTTACAAGAAATGGAGCCATATTTTCAGAAATTGTGTGTAAGCAATTAGATAAAACTGTAAATGAATCCAGTTTATTTAGTTCAGGACTCATAGTCCAGGTGTTAGTAATCTGTGCTTAATCTTTGTTCCAGGCAACAATTTTTTAACTCACGATTAAATAGATTAAGGCCTACTCTTGGCATAATTTAAACCCTGTCCAGGAAACCACCTCTTGAAAATCTGCATTGATAATTCATAAAATGTGGTGTGAGCTCAATTTAAATGACAATTACAGAAAAACACAATCTGACTTAACTATTAACACACAAACTTGTACTTTTCACATTTATGATTAATAGCCATTTAAAAAATCATTCACAGTGCAGGGTGGAAAAATTAATGTTGGTATGTAAACTGTATGCTTTACTTGATTTATTTGTGTGCTTTGGTTCATTGTCTTGTTGCATCACATAACCTCTCTAAAGGTTGAAGACATGAACTGCTGTCCTGTATTTTTTTTTTTTTTTTTACATAACATTGGTTATTGCTAATGACATACAGAGTAATTAATCTACACTGTGAGCCCGGACAAGTTGAATCTACTTAAAAAATTGGAGCAAACTGGTTGCCCTAAAAATTTAGTAATGTGTACTAAAACGAGTACATTTAACTTAAATTTAAGTTAACATTTTAACTTAAACTTTAAACTTGTTTTAGTCAAAAAAATTCAGAACCTAGATAAAACTCCCCCTGCTGCTACTCTGATTTGCATTTGTGTAGCTCACAGCATGTTCATTTACATGATAAAGCCTCCCCTAGAATTAAGGGGAGGGGGGGAAAACTGCCAAGCAAGGCCCACGTCAATTTCCGACAATTTACAGCAGTTTTCGGTGTTGCCTGCAAATTGCCGTGCACAGTCGTAAACCTGAAGTTTCACGGCAATCTACAGTGTCACATACTGACGAAAATCCCACTTTTCATGCAGTGTAATGGACAAGGCATTGAGAACAAAATTTAATTTAAAGGAAGTCCTAATTATTTGATTTTGAATGTTGTACAGTTAACATGGTCTGAGTACTGTTACATTTCATGAAAATATTTTTTTTTAAACAATTGGGTATTGCGTTTGATTAACATTAATGTCAGGATATAACAATGAGTGTAAGACAATAAGGGTGCTTTCACACTTGGTTCGATTGCCTGGACCGAACCCGAGTTCGATTGCTCCCCCCTCCCCCTGCCCCCGCTGGACTGTGTTCATATTATATTATTTGGATCCGAACCGGGGTGCGTTTGCGTCATCAAAGCAGCAGCTGTTTACCCGGTTGCTTAGTAATGACAGCGAGCGTGAAGGCGGCAAAATGCATAGCTCACCTCACTTTTATATTTTAGTTTTTTAACCGTTGGTTTTGTTTCTAAAGCTTCAATACGTAATGGCACTTGCGTCTATATGCCGCAAATGTACTGCAATGTTCTAAAGAATGCTGAAGACGAGCAGAAATTAGGTTTACAGCTCTCTACTTGCAGTATGTCAGTCATGCTTGTCAGGAAAATGAGTGAAACACACACAAACACACATTTTTATCAAATCATACGTCATTAATAGCGGTTCACTTCCGCGATTTAGTACGATTGCGTTCACATCAGCAGCGAACCGTACCGGAGTTCACATGAACCGTACCCCAGACCACCCTTTTTAAGCGGACTCTGGTACGGTTCGCGGGTGCGCACCCGAGTTCAGAAGACTGCGTTCACATCATCCAAACGTACCGAACTCTGTGCGCACCAAAACTGCTAGTGTGAAAGCACCCTAACTGAACAAGCCATTGTTGAATTTATGTTTTGATAATTGTGTAATTTTGATTAAATGTTTTTAACATTAACAAGTATAGATTTATGTTAATTTAATTAAAGTGTACATGATATATGTCTGTAGACTATAAACTGAAGGATGTTTTATGTAGAAACTTAAAGTGATTAGATACAGTGAGAAAAATAAGTATTTGAACACCCTGCTATTTTGCAAGTTCTCCCACTTAGAAATCATGGAGGGTCTGAAATTGTTATCGTAGGTGCATGTCCACTGTGAGAGACATAATCTAAAAAAAAAAATCCAGAAATCACAATGTATGATTTTTTTAACTATTTATTTGTATGATACAGCTGCAAATAAGTATTTGAACACCTGAGAAAATCAATGTTAATATTTGGTACAGTAGCCTTTGTTTGCAATTACAGAGGTCAAACGTTTCGTGTAGTTTTTCACCAGGTTTGCACACACTGCAGGAGGGATTTTGGCCCACTCCTCCACACAGATCCTCTCTAGATCAGTCAGGTTTCTGGCCTGTCGCTGAGAAACACGGAGTTTGAGCTCCCTCCAAAGATTCTCTATTGGGTATAGGTCTGGAGACTGGCTAGGCCACGCCAGAACCTTGATATGCTTCTTACATACACTTACAAAATCATACGTTGTGATTTCTGGATTTTTTTTTTAGATTATGTCTCTCACAGTGGACATGCACCTACGATGACAATTTCAGACCACTCCATGATTTCTAAGTGGGAGAACTTGCAAAATAGCAGGGTGTTCAAATACTTATTTTCCTCACTGTATGTAAGGGGTGTATTGAAAGGAGTGGATTTACAATACCTATTTTTGAATGATATATCTTGGTATTTATGATTACAGGCAATGTCTGTATTTGAGAGGTGACCGTGGTCTGGCCTAGGGATGTGTGATGTGTTGCTAAACACTTGATAGCAAAACTTTATGTTTTTTATTTAGATTTTGGAGGTATCACACACCCCTAACATATTAGGAATGCAGTAACAGTGTTTGCTTAATTAGCCTGGCATCCAAAAAATAAATATTTACTTGTTTTGTAATCAGTCAAGTCAAGATACAACCAAATTGGCCAAGATTAATAATAGACAACTATGATGTTCTGAAGGTCAATAATGCATTATGTGCTTTGTAGGATATTCTGTTAAAGTGAAATCCTTGAAGGAAAAATATATTGTATTGGACCCTAAATTGGCCTAAGGGGGGCTTCCAGAGATGAAATATGGATTTGTCTTTCATTTATATTATTTATTTTTTACTAAACACGAAAGTATGAAGATGAATATTGTCTGTACCTCTTACTGAGAAAAAGAACATGATATCAGTATGTTTTGGGAAAGTTTCTGGTCAGAGCTGGAGCTCGACCAACTCAAACCTTGGACAAGCTATGTATCTGTGTATGTGCGCTAGTGTTCTGTATTGCGGATCAGTATTGAAGGTGTACATACTAGGGAAAGTGTGTTTCTGGACAAGCTGGCGCCTCTTCCCGACCTGGAAGGTCATTATGTGCCTAATTCCGAGATGAAAGCCTCAATGGAGACGTGCATCTGATTAACTGACAATGTTTGGAAATTTACTATGACTATCTATTTTCTCTTAGCCAACCAGAATCATTCAACCTGAAGTAATGACCTAGACCTTGAAAAGATAATTTTGTTGAGAAACCGTATGCGCGAAAAGAGAGAGAGAGAGAGCTTGTGGCCTACAAACTCCTTGAGAGACTTGAAGTTGGCTTCTACTGATAAAACGGCAAACTATTATTCAGTAAAAAAAAAAAATGTAATTAATCACACTCCTGACTCATGGTCTTCATTCTTCACATCTGGTCTTGGGTCCTAAACTGTTGCTCCCTAATAGTAGTTTGGGTAAACCGCATCTTTATCTACAGTGAGGAAAATAAGTTTTTGAACACCCTGCTATTTTGCAAGTTCTCCCACTTAGAAATCATGGAGGGGTCTGAAATTGTCATCGTAGGTGCATGTCCACTGTGAGAGACATTATCTAAAAAAAAAAAATCCAGAAATCACAATGTATGATTTTTGAACTATTTATTTGTATGATACAGCTGCAAATAAGTATTTGAACACCTGAGAAAATCAATGTTAATATTTGGTACAGTAGCCTTTGTTTGCAATTACAGAGGTCAAACGTTTCCTGTAGTTTTTAACCAGGTTTGCACACACTGCAGGAGGGATTTTGGCCCACTCCTCCACACAGATCTTCTCTAGATCAGTCAGGTTTCTGGCCTGTCGCTGAGAAACACGGTGTTTGAGCTCCCTCCAAAGATTCTCCATTGGGTTTAGGTCTGGAGACTGGCTAGGCCACGCCAGAACCTTGATATGCTTCTTACAAAGCCACTCCTTGGTTATCCTGGCTGTGTGCTTCAGGTCATTGTCATGTTGGAAGACCCAGCCTCGACCCATCTTCAATGCTCTAACTGAGGGAAGGAGGTTATTCCCCAAAATCTCGCAATACATGGCCCCGGTCATCATCTCCTTAATACAGTGCAGTCGCCCTGTCCCATGTGCAGAAAAACACCCCCAACGCATGATGCTACCACCCCCATGCTTCACAGTAGGGATGCTGTTCTTGGGATGGTACTCATTATTCTTCTTCCTCCAAATACGTTTAGTGGAATTATGACCAAAAAGTTCTATTTTGGTCTCATCTGACCTCTGGATCATCCAAATGGTCATTGGCAAACTTAAGACGGGCCTGGTTTAAGCAGGGGAACCTTCCATGCCATGCATGATTTCAAACCATGACGTCTTAGTGTATTACCAACAGTAACCTTGGAAACGGTAGTCCCAGCTCTTTTCAGGTCATTGACCAGCTCCTCCCGTGTAGTTCTGGGCTGATTTATCACCTTTCTTAGGATCATTGAGACCCCACGTGGTGAGATCTTGCATGGAGCCCCAGCCCCAGTCCGAGGGAGATTGACAGTCATGTTTAGCTTCTTCCATTTTCTAATGATTGCTCCAACAGTGGACCTTTTTTCACCAAGATGCTTGGCAATTTCCCCGTAGCCCTTTCCAGCCTTGTGGAGGTGTACAATTTTGTCACTAGTGTAACGAGCTCAAACAGGTGCATCTCATTTAGGATAATAAATGGAGTGGAGGTGGATATTTTAAAGGCAGACTAACAGGTCTTTGAGGGTCAGAATTCAAGCTGATAGACAGGTGTTCAAATACTTATTTGCAGCTGTATCATACAAATAAATAGTTAAAAAATCATACATTGTGATACAAATAAATAGTTAAAAAATCATACATTGTGGATTATGTCTCTCACAGTGGACATGCACCTACGATGACAATTTCAGACCCCTCCATGATTTCTAAGTGGGAGAACTTGCAAAATAGCAGGGTGTTCAAATACTTATTTTCCTCACGGTATGTTCTTTCCGTGCTTGCTACCGTTGTATCTGTCCCATTGAGCCTCTCATCCTCCCCACCTCTCGGGACAACCTAGGGTATTGCCAAGTTCCGTAGCTTGTGCTGGTGCCCTCTTGCAAGTGCTGTGAATGGGGTTGCTAGTCTCAATCACCCACACCAGTTTTTCCTGGAGGTCATCTGTTTTCCAGCATCACTAATCTACCTTTGTTGTCATTCAGCCTTTCATGGAAGTCACTGGTGTCCCAGGAGATTACATTTTTTTTATTTATTTTTTTGATAACTTTTTTTATGATAAGGTTGAACATGGTCCACATGTGCGACCACAAATAACTATGTACAAAACCAGGGTTCGCTTGTATAAAAAATTAAATAAAAATAAAAATAATATATATATATTAAAATGAATCAAAAAGTTCAAAAGTTCAAAAACTCTTTTATTATAATTTTCACTGTTCAAATATTGGCCATAACAATAAACAATATGACCTAATATGCTGAGGAAATAAATTCAAAAGTGCTTCAGAAGATTTATTTCACTGTACATACAAGGTAATTGGTCTGCAGGACATTGTGATCCATTTAGCAAGGGAATTGCTCAGTCAGTCACATGCAGATTTGCTAAATTTGCTTTTCAGTGTTTATTCCATTGTGTTTTGAAGATGCCGTTGATTGATAGAGTTGGTATCATGGGATGTGCTAGGTCGTACCTCCGGATTAACGTTAACTCCTGGATGCTTTGCATTGATGTGGTACTTAAGAGTTGATGAACTCCGGTGATATGCAAATTGCTTGCTGCAGACCAATAATAAATTATCCAGGCAGCGCGTTCTCATCTCCCTCCTTCATTTTATAGCTCAGGGTCAAAGTCCAATACAGAATGGATTAATCTGCGTTATATTTTTTTACACATAATTTTTTTTTTCACATAATTTTTTTCTCAGATTAATTAATCGAAAGGAATGCGCTATTTTGACAGCCCTAATATATATATATATATATATATATATATATATATATATATATATATATATATATATATATATATATATATATATATATATATATATATATACTGTATATACACACACTCACCTAAAGGATTATTAGGAACACCATACTAATACTGTGTTTGACCCCTTTCGCCTTCAGAACTGCCTTAATTCTACGTGGCATTGATTCAACAATGTGCTGAAAGCATTCTATAGAAATGTTGGCCCATATTGATAGGATAGCATCTTGCAGTTGATGGAGATTTGTGGGATGCACATCCAGGGCACAAAGCTCTCGTTCCACCACATCCAAAGATGCTCTATTGGGTTGAGATCTGGGGCCTCATTTATAAACGTTGCGTACGCACAAAAGAAGGCGTACGCCGCTCTCTACGCAATAATTGGTATTTATAAAAAGCAAACTTGACGGGAAAATGTGCGGTCCTTCACGCAAGCTCTGACCCAGGCGTACGCACAAAAACGGGTGAAATGAGAAATGGCGACACCGTCGGCAGATGGAAGAAACACTTGAAAGTGTGTGAAACTGCAGACCGTTGTGTAAAAGAAATTGCAATACTGCCTCTCATAAATAACATGAAGACTTCACAAAGCAAATCTTACAATTAACAGCCTACACGAACACCCGTTTGATCGATCTGCAGTGTAAAACAAACAAAATCAAACGAAAATTAACAGAAATGCAAATTAACACATATTTGCAAAAAGAAAAGTGAAATATGTTCTGCAATAACATTGGCATGTTATGCAATTCATCCTCATAAATATGGTAAACAGAACGAAATAGCTAATGTACAAAACTGATATTCTCGTCAATGTGTCCGTCTGGCGGAGCAGATATAGATGCAATTAGATAGACAGGTAGTAGATAATTAGGGAGATAGATAGATAGATAGATAGATAGATAGATAGATAGATAGATAGATAGATAGATAGATAGATAGATAGATAGATAGATAGATAGATAGATAGATAGATAGATAGATAGATAGATAGATAGATAGATAGATAGATGTATTAATTGTCCACTGGGGAAAGTTGTTTTCATAGTAAAATTTCTTAATCAGCTACGGAATCATGGTATTCATGCCTTTAGTTTTATTTTTGATAAAATAACGTATACGTATGTCTTAACCATTCAGAAAGCTGCAAGACATTACATTTGCACTGAATTATTTCACATTTCCATGTAGATGATAACCGACAACTGTAGCTTGTCAGATTCAATTAAATGGATGGAAATAAAATGCCTCATCACAATGCGTAATGACGCACAATGGCTGATCTTGCGCTCTTAGAAGATGTGGCAAATGGAAGGATTCGGAGTGAACGCATCTTCAGACAGCACGAAGACTTGCTGGCAAATGAGGACACACTCTGGCGATGGAGCACTAGACGCTTTTTTGCCTCGACTTTGATGTCCGACCATTTCTTTTTTATTTCGGCCACAGTCCGAGGTTACGGCGTCTGAAACCTTTTGCCACTCAAGTGCCTTTTTGGCATTAGTAATGCCCACACTGTGCCCTCCAAAACAACATTTTTCTCATCTTTTCCACCTTGCCAACGATAACTTCTACTCCACATTGAGTGAAGTTACATTTTTTTGATTTCCTCTCTGTGTTTGCCATGATTTCGCAATCGATGAATATTAACTTATGGGCGTTATTCTATGAGCTATTCTTTCGGCCATTAGAAAGATGGACTGTTCCATGAACGGCAGATTTAACGACTTGGAGGCTTCCCTGTCAGGAGTGAAGTCAACACTAGCGGCCAACACATCCCGTATCGTTGACATGGAGGAGGCTAGCACTGATTATGAGCACCGAATCTCTCATTTGGAGCAGCTTTGCTCCAATTTATCACAGGAGAATGCATCTCTGAAGTCAAAGGTGACGGATTTAGAGGCCAGATCCTGCAGACAAAATATCAAGATTGCAGGTCTCCCTGAGAACGTTAAGAGACGCAACCCCACACAGTTTGTATCTGGCCTGTTACCATTTTCCGCATTGTGTAAAGGTTGACCGAGCTCACTGCATTGGCTCCGTCGTGAACAACGCGCCGTCACGAGTTATGATTGCCAGGATTCATCATGATGCTGTTAAGACCGAAATACTGCGGCCTTTCCGTAACCAAAGTCCGCTCACTTTCGACGGGGGACGTATCAGTATCTTCCCGGACTTTCCAGCAGAGGTATCCTCCCAATGCAAACAGTTTGACAGAGCACGGGAGAAGCTAACAGCTAAAGGAATAAAATCCGTTCTGCTGTATCCTGCCCGTCTCATCTTCACTCACAAGAAAACGAAGAAAATATTTTCGTCCCCACAGGAGGCCGAATCATACATTGACAGTCTCTCGTAGTGACTGAACATGAAGTAACCATGGTACATCATGGTAAGACTGCTGGTGGCCTGCGCAACCCATGGACTCGTTGAGCGCAACTTTTTATATATATATATATATATATATATATATATATATATATATATATATATATATATATATATATATATATATTATATATATTTAGATATGAAGACTTCAAAATCAAATCAAATCAAAAATCAAATCACTTTATTGTCACACAGCCATGTACACAAGTGCAACAGCAGGTGAAATTCTTGGTGCAGTTCCGAGCAACATAGCAGTCATGACATGTACAACATTTAAAGCAGCATCAGATTACACATCTGATGCGCCCACAATTACTCACAGCACAGTAAACACTACAATAAATAATTTACACAATGTGAGTGTAGTTCTCAAAGCTTTAACCAATATACACATACTTACAATATACATATACTTTAAACAATATACACTAAACATACATTAAACAGTATACATTAAGCTATAATAATAATAATAATAATATACAATGTACAGTATCCATTATTATTCACAGTAGAGATCCAATGTACAATAGGTGCTATATGATAAATGATAAATAATAAATTATAATAAATGTGTATATAATGTGTGTGTATCTACAGTGGGTTGTGCTGAGTGATATTCTGTCCAGTGTGTGTTATGATCCTGATGGGTCAAGAGTTAAGGAGTCTGATTGTTTGTGGGAAGAAGCTGTTCTGGAGTCGGCTGGTGCGTGTTCTGATGCTGCGGTACCGTCTGCCTGATGGCAGCAGTGAGAGCAGCCCATGGCTCGGGTGGCTAGAGTCTCTGATGATCCTCTGAGCTCTCTTCACACATCGCCTGGCGTAAATGTCCTGGAGGGAGGGAAGCTCACCTCCGATGATGCAGCTGGCCGTGCGCACTACCCTTTGCATGGCTTTGCGGCTGCGGGCGGTACTGTTGCCGTACCAGGTGGTGATGCAGCCAGTCAGCAGGCTCTCTATGGTGCTGCTGTAGAACCGTGTGAGGATGTGGCGGCTCATTCCAAACCTCCTCAGCCGTCGCAGAAAGAAAAGGCGCTGATGAGCCTTCTTCACAACGGCCTCGGAGTGGACGGACCATGAGAGTTCCTCTGTGATGTGGACACCGAGGAACTTGAAGCTGCTGACTCTCTCCACCGGTGCTCCATTGATGGTGATGGGGCGGTGTTCTCTCTCATTCCTCCTGAAGTCGACCACCAGCTCCTTGGTCTTGCTGACGTTGAGGGAGAGGTTGTGCTCCTGACACCACCGTGTCAGAGTGTGCACCTCCTCTCTGTAGGCCGTTTCATCATTGTCAGTGATGAGACCTACCACCGTCGTATCGTCAGCAAACTTGATGATGGTGTTGGAGCTGTGGGTTGCCACACAGTCATGTGTGTACAAGGAGTACAGGAGTGGGCTGAGAACACAGCCCTGAGGGGCTCCAGTGTTGAGAGTCAGTGGTGAGGAGATGTTACTGCCCATTCTGACCACCTGGCGTCTGTTTGACAGGAAGTCCAGGATCCAGCTGCATAACAGGCTGTTTAAGCCGAGAGCCCGGAGTTTAATGTCAAGTATGGAGGGCACAATGGTGTTGAATGCTGAGCTGTAGTCTACAAACAGCATTCTCACATATGTGTTCCTCTTTTCCAGGTGGGAGAGAGCAGTGTGAATTGTTGATGAAATGGCATCATCAGTGGAGCGGTTTGTGCGGTATGCAAACTGCAGTGGGTCCAGTGAGGGGGGGAGAACAGAGCAGATGTGGTCTCTGACTAGTCTCTCAAAGCATTTGCTGATGATGGGGGTCAGAGCAACAGGACGCCAGTCGTTTAAGCAGAGTGTTTTTGACTGCTTAGGTACAGGAACAATGGTGGACGTTTTGAAGCATGTGGGGACCACAGACAGGGAGAGGGACAGGTTAAAAATGTCCGTGAAAACTCCAGCCAGTTGGCGCGCGCACGCTCTGATGACGCGGCCGGGAATCCCGTCTGGACCCGCAGCTTTACGGACGTTCACCCGCCGGAAGGATCGGGTTACATCCGCTTCAGATACGGAGAGTGCACTAACCTCTGTATCTTCAGCCGCGAGCTCTCTCTCCGCGAGGGCGGTGTTAGTTCCCTCAAAGCGAGCATAAAAGGTGTTGAGCTCGTCCGGGAGAGAGGCAGCGGTGTTCACGGTGGAGTTTGAGTTCCCTTTATAGTCTGTGATGATGTTAATTCCCCTCCACATGCTTCTGGAGTCGGTGGTGTTGAACTGTCCTTCAATCTTGTCCCTGTACTGGCGTTTTGCTGCTTTGATTGTTTTCCGGAGGGCATAACTTGCTTGTTTATGCTCCTCCGCATTACCGGAGTTAAAGGTGAGGGACCGCGCATTGAGTGCCGCGCGAACATCCCCATTTATCCACGGCTTCTGGTTTGGGTACAGCCGAATTGTTTTGGTCGGAACAACGTCATCTACGCACTTCCTGATGAAACACGTTACGCTATCAGCGTAGACCTCGATGTCGTCATCAGAGGCCGACCGGAACATCTCCCAGTCCGCGTGATCGAAACAGTCCTGTAGCATAGAGTCCGATTGGTCCGACCAGCACTGGATGGTTCTGAGGGCGGGTGCTTCCTGTTTCAGTCTCTGCCTGTAAGCGGGCAAAAGTAGAATCGACGCGTGATCTGATTTGCCGAATGGTGGGCGAGGGAGGGACTTGTAACCCTCCTTGAAGGGGGAGTAGCAGTGGTCTAAAACACGGTTCCCTCGCGTGTTGATGCTAACATGTTGGTGGTATTTGGGTGCGATGCGCTTGAAGTTGGCTTTGTTAAAGTCCCCGGTCACAATAAACGCAGCCTCAGGATGCGCGGTTTCCTGCTCACTCACTGACCTATACAGTTCCTTTAGTGCCCGGTCTGTGTCGGCTTGTGGGGGAATATACACCGCTGTGATGATGACCGCGGTGAATTCCCTCGGTAGCCAGAATGGTCGGCACAGAACCATGAGAAATTCCAGATCAGGAGAGCAGAAAGACTTGATAGAGTGTACGTTCCTCTGGTCACACCAGGATCGGTTGATCATAAAACACACACCCCCGCCTTTGCTTTTCCCGGAGAGATCTTTGTCTCTGTCCATCCGATGCACGGAGAACCCCGTGGTTTCGATGGCTGAGTCTGGAATCTCAGCGGACATCCAAGTTTCTGTAAGGCAGATAATGCAGCAGTCCCTCGTGTCTCGTTGGAAAGAGATCCGCGCTCTCAGCTCGCAGAGTTTATTGTCCAGAGACTGAACATTTGCCAGTAAAATACTGGGAAGCGGGGGTCGGTTTGCGCGGCGTCTTACTCTGACGAGTACGCCAGCTCTACAGCCCCTTCTCCGGCCGCGTCTCCGCGGCCGGGCCACCCAGACAAAGGGTTCCGCTGCTGTGTTTGTAAACGGCGTGTCGTCGTTGATGAATTTAAAGTCCGGTTTTCGGTGTGCGATTGCCGAACCAATGTCCAAAAGTGTCTGTCTGTCGTACGTAGTAAGGCAGACAACATCCAAGACAAAAAACACAAAAACTATAAACAGAACAAACAGAAAACTACAATGCTTCAGCAGAGCTTGCGACGTTGCGGCCGTCCTCGGCGCCATCTCAAAACAAGATGCCATCTCAATACTTCAGATGCAAAAGCCTCTAAATCCGTCTGATGTTTTTATTTAAAATAAGCATTTTTGTCAGGCTTCTATGTACAGGTTTTTACCTAAGTAGTGGTACTTCTGAATGGGCTGAGGCTGGGATTTAGTGGGTTTGAAGTGAAAGTATTTTATGAACGTATACAATATGCGAAGAGCATTCACGCAGTATCGTTATCTCATTTTTGACCGAAGTGGCTTTTAGAGGCTTTTGCATATGAACTCTTCATATATAACTCTTGACGGATCAGTCGGGCCACCCTTATATTTTGTCACTAAGGACTTTTATGTTCTGTTCAGCTGTCCCACGTTTAAATGGGGTATTTTGATTTTCGCTGGGGTTCGAAAAGCGAGTTTATTGGGTTAAAAGTATACCAGCTTATCTTTGTATTGGGACTGTTTATTTGTGTTTTCCTCTGTTTTGTGCATCTAACAATGCCTATACTTGTACTTAATTGTCAATTCTTTTACCCTATGATTTACCTCACCCTGCACTTTGATGAGCACACTTAAGAAGCATTTGAATATTCTGAGCTGGAATGTGCGTGGTTTAATTATTGTTAAAAGATCTAAAGTCTTAGCGCATTTTAATTATGTACACGCAGATATACTGTGTGGCAGGAGGGGTGGTTTAGGCCCTGTCCACACGAACACAGGTATTTTCAAAACCGCAACTTTTTCTACACGGTAACGCAGTATCCGGTTACTGAAACCGGGCTTTTTTGAAAACTCCGGCCAGGGTGAAGTTTTTTAGAAACTCCGGTTACAGCGTTGTCGTGTAGATGGTCAAACAGGAGATTTCGGCGTGTTAATTAAGTAGAAATGTGCGCTGTTCTCTCTGTTTGACATCAGTTTGTGCGCCGTTATCGCTTTCGCTTACATGAGTGGAGTCTACACAATGGCAGACGTATTAATAACTCTGCTAATAGCGCTTCTCACATGTATAAAGATACATGCGCAGTTATCTCATTGTATTGCAGAACAGAGGCGCCAGAATGCAATAATACGACATAGTAAGGCAAGTGTGTGAAGCTTCAGTCCACTTGTGCCTGCCCGTGTACAGTTACCTGTCACTGAGTCCAAAGTAAACTTGTAGAAGAGTTTCACTGAGCCCATAGCATAGAGACAGAGCGACACGCGTCATAATCTGAAGACCACGCCCACCGGGGGGGGGAAACAATCAAACCGTCTCCATTGACTTTGCATTGCGTGAAGCGGCCTTTTTGTCATTTCGGACTTATAACAAAAAACTGAACAATGTATAAAAGCTGATATGTGACAAGGTGTACAGCAAACAAGCTAAACAAAACCCAGAAGCAAAAACCCAGACGTTTTTATAAGCTGTTGACCCAAAAAACGAGCGTTTAAGTACAAAAAAGTGGAGTGGCGGGTCATATTACACTGAGAACTACGACGACTAGAGGGGAACGTAATCAGCGACAGTAAATATAATATATAAAACGGACATTTGGATATTTGACTTAACAGTGACAAAATGTTTACTGCACACATAGACATATTGAGGCATACTGAGTGTCAGGATCCCAAAATTTACCCATTCTTCCTGCTGAAGCTTCACTTCGTATTGCCTGTATCCACTTTTATCTTCTTAAACGCTTGTTTTTTTGGGTCGACAGCTTATAAAAACTTATTTCTATGTTTTTTAGCTTGTTTGCTGTACACCTTGTCACATATCAGCTTTTAGACATTGTTCTGTTCTCTTACGAGAGGTTCTCTCGTATTGCGTAAGTTCCTTACGCTACGGGAAAGTATTCTTTCTTCGAGATTTCTGAGAAACCCAAAATTATCCTTAATTTTGTAACATTGTCAACGCAGTGCGGCAGCCTGGCAGACCATAGCAGGCTATTCCAGCGTGCTATTGGCTGCTCTGCTGGCAACTGCAGCAGCCTATCGGTGAGCCCGCGTGACGTGGCGACCAATGAGGGCGCTTCGCGCCCACCTGGCTTCATTTGCCTACAGGTGGGGCGTGGCCACGTGTATATAAGCAGGGCTCACGGGCTGCATATTCGATTTTCTTTTCTTCAGCGAAGCCCTTCGCATCGCTGGATCTGGAACCCGCCGCCGTTGAACGTGCAGACGAGCAAGCAGAGGACAGCGCCTGAAGAAGCCGGCAGCATCGCGCCACCTTCAGCCATCCGTGCCTGCTCTGCTATCCGGCAGCATTATATCCTTTTATTGCTCAGTGTTGTCGCCGCTGCGTCACACTTTCACAAAAAGAGCCGAGCGTTTTTCTAAAAATGTCTCGTTCCACCTGCGGCTCGTGTCACGCGCAGCTCAGTTCCGGGGACCGCCATGTTATCTGCGCTCTCTGCCTGGGCCGTGATCACGCCGCCGCCGCACTTCTCGCCGGCGGATGCCCGGAGTGCGAAGAACTAACGATGTCGACCCTGCGGGCTCGACTCGATCAGTTCGAAGATGACATCCCTCCAGTCTCTGCTAAGCCGCGCAGGAAAAAGCGCCGCTCGCAGCGGACTCCGGAGTTGGCCGAGAGAAGCTCGCCGGAACCCTTCCCGCCCGCTTCACTCTCGCCTTCCCCGCCCCCACCCCAGGCCGCCATTTCTGTTGCCGCCTCTGGGGATGAGGCGGATGCGGCCGCGGAACGCGCCGACAGCTGCTCCATCATGGCTTCCGACAGCGAGGAATGGTCTTCCGCGACCTCTTCAGTCCGAGCCTCCGGACGCTCTCGAGCGGGTGAGGACGCCGAACTGTTGCGCCTTCTCACCCGGGCTGTCGAGCAGCTAGGCCTCGAATGGGCCCCGCCTAAGGTGGCAGCGCCGAATCGGCTCGACGGATGCTTCCTGAACAGTCGCCGCCGTGCGCCCACCGCCAGGACTGCACCCTTTCTGCCAGAGCTTCACGAGGAGCTCGCGAAGTCCTGGAACGCGCCATTCTCCGCGAGGGTCTCGTCTCAGGCTTCTTCGACGCTCTCACAAGTTGACGGCGCGGCTGAGAAAGGCTACAACGCTATCCCTCCGGTGGAAGAGGCGGTCGCAGCGCACCTTTGCCCGCCTTCTGGTTGGCGCTCAAAGGCTGCCCTCCCGTCTAAGGCCTGCAGAGTGACGTCATCGCTGATCGGCCGCGCTTTCGCTGCCTCCGGTCAAGCTGCGTCTGCTCTGCACTCTATGGCCGTGCTGCAAATCCTCCAAGCCAATCTCCTCCGTGATCTGGACGAGAGGAGCTGTGACGCTGAGCTGATCACGGATTTGCGAAGCGCGACGGATCTCTCCCTCCGCGCTACCAAGACCGCAGCACAGGCCCTCGGACGCTCTATGGCCTCCCTCACGGTAGCTGAGCGCCACCTCTGGCTCACGCTCGCGGACATGCGAGAAACAGAGCGCGCGGCCTTCTTAAACGCCCCGCTCTCTCCATCTGGGCTCTTCGGACCAGCGGTCAAGGGGATCGTCGACCGTTTCTCCGAAGTACAGAAGACGACGCAGGCCATGAACCTCTTCCTGCCTCGACGCCCAGGCGCCAGCGGTAGCTCCGTTGCTCGCCGTCCTCGCGACCAGCCAGCACCGAGCTCCGCGCAGCGCCCAGCGCGGCCCCCTTCGTCTCAGCGAAGACCGAGCGGCCGCCCCAGATCGCGCTCCTCCAGCCACGGTAAGCCGCCTCCCCCTCGGGGCCCCCGGCCTAGGATCGTGCTGAAGTCCGAGCCTCCAAAGCCCTCCTAGCCAGAGGCAAGAAACGACGGTTAAGTCCCGCTGCGGCCGGACCACCGTCAAAACTCTTTTTCCTGTCAGCCCCCACCACTGTGGCTGCTGCAGAGGAATTTCACGCAGCCAACGAGCCGGCAAAAACGCCCTCTCGCCTGTCAACCACCGCCGTTTTTACGGCGAACCAGAGAAATCACAAAAGTTGCATTATTTCTGGTTGCACGGCTCACGCCGTATGTGTTTCAAATGCAGTAAATGTGCCCACTTTTCTGTGTTCACCCCTGCACATAAGCACTATAAACCCCGTGTCCCCCACTCACATAAAGCGGCCTCCGGCCGCTCGAGTGCTAGAGTTAGGTCACGTGTCCGCTTGTCTGCGTCCACGCCTAGCCACCACAGGCGCTGTCACACAGCCACTCTTAATCGGTCATGTTCCACGCGTAAGAGTTGTGCCCGCTCAAACGCGCTCACACATTTTCGCGAACATTATGCCCCAGGCGCTACGCGCCGCGCCACACACCATTTGTTTTCCGCCCAAGGTGGCCGAAGCGATGAGTGTAGGGCCACACACAAGACATTCCCCGCTCAAAGCGGTAGAGACACAGTGTGTAAGGCGGCCAGCCACCGAAAGCGAGCGGCTGGCCCACAGCACAGAGAGCGCGCGCACCGCGCCCGCCCCTCTTATACGGGCCGTCAAACCCGCGAAACGCGGCGTTTCGAGCCCAGAGGCCGTTCTGTCCCGTTTGGCACACGCGAAAGCGTGGGAAGCCATTCCAGGTGTATCAGAATGGGTGCTGAGAACAGTGAAGCACGGCTACACTCTGCAGTTCGCTCGCCGCCCTCCGCGCTTCTGTGCGCGTATAGAGACGAGAGTGAGCGAAGAAGTAGCACATCTACTTCGAGCGGAGATAGCCACGCTGCTGTGCAAAGGGGCTATAGAACCGGTTCCCCATTCTATGAGCGAGTCAGGCTTTTACAGCCGATATTTTCTCGTGCCAAAAAGGGACGGGTCGCTCAGACCGATTCTGGATCTGAGGCGTCTGAACAAAGCTCTTTTGAGGAGATCGTTCAAGATGCTTACGACCAAGCAGATCCTCGCGCATATTCGCCCGAGAGACTGGCTAATTTCCCTAGATTTGAAAGACGCATATTTTCAAATCAAGATAACGCCGCGTCACAGGCCATTCTTACGATTCGCCTTCGACGGCCAGGCTTATCAATACACCGTCCTTCCGTTCGGCCTGTCACTAGCACCCCGTACATTTACGAAGTGCATGGACGCGGCCCTCGCTCCCCTGAGAAACCGGGGGATGCGAATATTGAACTACTTGGACGACTGGCTCATCCTGGCGCAGTCAGAGGCCGAGCTCCTCGCCCACAGGGCAATGCTGCTCAGCCATTTGGACAGCCTGGGGCTCACGGTCAACTGGACCAAGAGCTCATTAGTGCCCACGCAATCAACCTCATTTCTGGGTTTGAATCTGGACACTGTAGCTATGTCTGCCCGCCTGTCACCACAACGCACACGCCAAGTTCGGCGCATGGCTGCGTACTTCCGGCCGGGCAAAATCGCACCTCTCAAGCTTTTTCAGAGGATGCTGGGACGTATGGCCTCAGCTGCAGCTGTGCTCCAGCTGGGCTTAATGCGCATGCGCCCGCTGCAACGCTGGTTAAACGCCCGAGTGCCTCACAGAGCCTGGGCTGCCGGAGGTTTCAGGATCAGAGTGACTCAGGGCTGTGTTGCAGCCCTAGAGCCCTGGTTAGTAGCCGACTGGTACCAGCGGGGAGTGACAATGGGAGCCATCTCACACCGCAAAGTCATCTCGACGGACGCCTCCACCTCGGGTTGGGGCGCCGTTTTCGAGGGCAGACCGGCCTCGGGCCTCTGGTCGAGCGGAGAAAAACTCCTACACATAAACTGTTTGGAGATGATAGCGGTAGAGAACGCGCTCAAGCAGTTTCTCCCGTTTATACGGGGACACCATGTGTTGGTCCGGTCGGACAATACCACGGTGGTGTCCTACGTGAACCGGCAGGGCGGTGTCAGGTCCAGGTGTCAGGGCAATCTGACGGAACGCCTGCTCGTGTGGGCACACAGCTCGCTGCGCTCGCTGAGAGCGGCGCACGTTCCGGGCCACCTCAACGTGGGCCCGGACAAGCTGTCCAGGGGCCTCATTCTCCCAGGAGAATGGTCCCTGCACCCCCAGACAGTCCAGCTGGTATGGCGCCTATTCGGCAGAGCGGAGCTCGACCTCTTTGCAACAAAAGAGAACGCCCGCTGCTCGACGTTCTTGTCCAAAAGCGAGGATGCGCTGTCCCAACTTTGGCCCAGCCTCCCGCTGTATGCTTTCCCGCCGATTTCCCTATTGACCCAGGTTATAGCAAAAATCAGGGAAACGCGCCGCCCGGTGCTCCTTATAGCGCCGCGCTGGGAGAACCAGATTTGGTACCCAGAGCTGGTGAAGCTGTCGCACTCACCCCCCTGGCCAGTTCCGCTGAGAGCAGACCTCCTCTCTCAAGCAGGAGGGTCAGTTTGGCATCCCCATCCAGAGCGATGGTCTCTGCATGTATGGGTGACCAACGGATACCCGTTGACCTGCCCGAAGGGGTTATGAACACGATCTCACACTCTAGAGCCCCCTCGACGAGGCGGTTATATAGTTCTAAGTGGTCGGTGTTCACTGAGTGGTGTGCTTCCAAGGGATTGGAACCGCAGCAATGTGGGGTCCAGCGGGTGCTCTCCTTCCTCCAGGAGCTCTTGGAACTGGGCAGGTCCCCTTCCACGCTCAAAGTGTATGTAGCGGCTATAACAGCGTTCGCCCAGACGACGCTAGGCAGCACGCTAGGAAGGAACGAGCTCATCATCCGTTTCCTCAGAGGAGCTAGACGGATGAATCCCCCGCGGCTCCCATCGGTTCCTATTTGGGATCTGGCCTTGGTCCTAGAGGCCATGAAGGCTCATCCCTTTGAACCGCTCGAGACTGTGGAACCAAGGTTCCTTTCGCTAAAAACCGCGTTCCTGATAGCTCTGGCTTCAGTGAAACGCGTGGGGGATCTACACGCGCTCTCAGTGAGCCCGACGTGTATGGAGTTCGGTCCTAATGACTCTAAGGTCATTCTCAGACCGAGGCATGGTTATGTCCCCAAAGCGATCGGCACTCCTTTCAGGGCGCAGATTATCTCCCTCTCGGCTCTGCCAGCATTCGACGAGGGGGACGGTGGCAATATCCTCTGCCCTGTCAGGGCATTGAGGGTTTATGTCACACGCTCCGCCGCCTTCAGGCGTTCTGAGCAGCTATTTGTTTCGTTCGGAGGGCGCGCTAAAGGTCTCGCCTCCTCGAAACAGACCCTGTCCAGGTGGATAGTGGACGCGATTGCAACTGCATACGCTTCCAAACACCTGCAGTGCCCGCTAGGTGTCAGAGCACACTCCACCAGTTTCCAACCACCCGTTGTAACCACCCGTCAGTTCAAACGAAGTGTCCGTATATGTGGTGGCCCGTTTCCTTTACCGGCCACCCTGCCCGAGCAGTGTTATGGTCCCCAGTTCCCTGGGATACATATGCTGTATGCGAGGCGCGCACGGCGTTGACAATATGTTCCCGTAGCGTAAGGAACTTACGCAATACGAGAGAACCTCTCGTAAGAGAACGATACTCGGTTACTTAACGTAACCTCGGTTCTCTCTAGAAGAGGGAACGAGTATTGCGTTCCTTGCCGTGCGCCCCGCGGGCTTTTACGCTTCAGAACTACGAAAACCGAATATGCAGCCCGTGAGCCCTGCTTATATACACGTGGCCACGCCCCACCTGTAGGCAAATGAAGCCAGGTGGGCGCGAAGCGCCCTCATTGGTCGCCACGTCACGCGGGCTCACCGATAGGCTGCTGCAGTTGCCAGCAGAACAGCCAATAGCACGCTGGAATAGCCTGCTATGGTCTGCCAGGCTGCCGCACTGCGTTGACAATGTTACAAAATTAAGGATAATTTTGGGTTTTTCAGAAATCTCGAAGAAAGAATACTTTCCCGTAGCGTAAGGAACTTACGCAATACTCGTTCCCTCTTCTAGAGAGAACCGAGGTTACGTTAAGTAACCGAGTATCGTTTTTTGTTATAAGTCCGAAATGACAATGAGGCAGCCTCCCGCAATGCAAAGTCAATGGAGAGCGTTGGATTGTTTTCCCCCCCGGTGTGGGCGTGGCCTAAATATGCTCTGTCTCTATCCCTCAGTGCATCGGCACCGTGGAAATCAGGCAGCCAATCATAGTGTGTTTTGCGTTTTCATGTGGACGCAGTTTTTTTTAAACCGTGCTTGTGTGGACTTGATTGTTTTTTAAAACGGAGGAGGTAAAAATCTGGTTATAAAAATACCTGTGTACGTGTGGACTAGGCCTTAGTGAGGTCTGCAGCAGGAGAGAGAACTGGGACAAAACTGGGGAGAAAGTGGGTGAAGAACAAATGACAAACACCTGTGTCTTGTTTCAGTGATTGGTGTGGAAAGACTGGTTAAAAGCCACCAGGAAAACGAGCAGAGGGAGAGAGAGACCAGCTGAGGACTCGTGGCTGAGGAAGATATGCTCTGGAGAGCTGACTACTAATGTTTTTTTTTTATTGTTTTGAGTTCAAAACTTACAGTCTCTCACTTCCGTTAAAACGAATTACAGATTGTGATGACATCATCGCAGACTTCACCTTCTCATCAAATTTTCTGTCCAATCAAATGCTCTCTAGAATCTGAAGTCCCACCCCCCGCTTTATAAATAGACCCTGAACTGCATCTGAAAACGGTCAGTTGTTCACGCATTTACTATTTTCTACATCTTTAGATTTACAGATATGTGCTTTAGATATACGATGGGCATTATACCCCCAAATAAATAGCATGATCACCGAATCAAATGTCTGAAAGAATAATTGGGTTAGAAAGATTGGGACATTTTGAAACAAATAGAAAAACCTGGGTAAGATTTCCTTATGCGAATGATGTTCTAAAACCTGGGTAAGATTTCCTTATATGCGAATGATGTTCTTCTTTTTCTCTCAATGCCAGAGAGATGTCTGCCTTTCTTATTCGACCTAATCAGGGAGTTTGGTACCCTTTCTGGATACACTGTTAACTGGCAGAAAAGTGAATTTATGCCATTGTACGATACTATGGATCCAGTTTTTGTTAATAATCTCCCCTTTAGAACTGTAAGTGAATTAAAATATCTTGGTATCACTGTCCCTAGACATTTCAAAAGTTTATATGAATGGTTCAAAATGGTCAAAATGGTTACACCCCCATCGTAACAGGAGATATGTGCGGATGATTTCATATACTTATCGCTAAAGGTTCCATGGCGAAAAAGTAAAGGGCTCAGTGGGAGGCCTGACGGATACCACGATGAAGAAGGAAAGAGGGTGATCTGTTATTGTTTGTGAGAACAGAGACAGAGGGGCAAAGGTACAACATCTCAACCCACAAAGAAAATTTTTGTCCCAGTCCAAATTCCTCAATGGTGCTTAATATATACGTAGGACCATTCCACTCTGTCAAATGCTTTATAAGCATCCAGGGCTAGAATTTTATTATGTTTGCCTTTACTCCTATACACAATGTTCATGAGCCTACGTACATTATGAAAAGAAAATCTCCCGGGGATAAAGCCTGTTTGGTCTTCATGTATTATTGAACTAATACATTTACTTAAGATTTTAGTAAATATTTTAAGATCATTACCGAGAAGGGAAATGGGTCTATAAGATTAGATTAGATTAGATTAGATTAGATTAGATTTGGATAGAGTGCATAGCCTCGGGTGTCCTATAGCGATCTCAGGAAGGAGTCGAAGATTGTCCATAAAACTGTTGGAAATTCGCAAACCAATATCCAAAATCTCACCACGGGTGTACGATGTAAAGGCACAACTGTTCTGCACGAACAGACCCGAGATGAGGTACCAAACTCCCTGATTAGGTCAAATAAGAAAGGCAGACATCTCTCTGGCACTGAGAGAAAAAGAACAACATCATCTGCATATAAGGAAATCTTACCCAGGTTTCTCTATTTGTTTCAAAATGTCCCAATCTTTCTAACCCAATTATTCTTTAAGACATTTGATTCAGTGATCATGCTATTTATTTGGGGGTATAATGCCCATCGTATATCTAAAGCACATATCTGTAAATCTAAAGATTTAGGAGGTCTAGGTCTTCCCTGTTTTCAGCACTACTATTGGGCAGCCAACATAAGGGCTATTGGCATAGTGCATATCCCGAGGGGAGCGTGGTTCTGTTCTTTAACAGTTAACAGTTGGCTTGTTTTAAGCGCGGAACACACTTCAGTCCTAGTTCCCACTCGAACATATGAAGTATTCTGTCCATTTCATCACAAAATTCAAACGATAAATGCCATTTTGACGCTCTTTGATGTGACGACTAATCACTGTATAGGCGCGTCAATTCAAGCGGCTGCGGAAGAAAAACATGAATTAATATCTTAAGGTATGTTGAGGATACATTAACACTTACTGAAACATATCATATGTCGTGTAATCGCTCAATCAATGTTTCAACCGTGGAAAGTTGTCAAACAGCTTGTAAACAATGTCACGCAGCGACAGCATTTACCTCAGAAGTCATTCAGTGTCCACAGCTGTCAATTCACTAGAGAAATCAACTCTTTCACTTTATATATGCACAATATTAGCATATATATATATATATATATATATATATATATATATATATATATATATACATATATATATATATACATATATATATATATATATATATACACATACATACATACATACATACATACATACATACATACATGCATACATACATACATACATACATACATACATACAGAGAGAGAGAGAGTGAAATCAACTATTTCGCTAAATATATGCACTATATTATATATATTAGTTCTACTTAACCTCTTAGTGATGTCTTGATTATTTAATGAATGTTTAGATAAATCTGTCATGGAAATGACAGCCACTGTGTATAAATGAATGATTATATTTCAACAACGAATTGGAGAAAAAAAAAAACTAACTTTATAAATAGATTTAGGAGTTAATGCAAAAACTGCCTTATATGAAGTTTACATGATTGCACACAATGTGTTATTTGAATGTTGACTATTATATCTAAACATGAATATCAGCTGAATCTAGGCTCATAGTTTGGGCTCTGTTGTTAACCTTTAATATTATAGTAATAATGTTCAAGTGAGGGCTCCCTATATAGTTTACAGCATTATCCTTAAGAAACTTTTAGTTATAATTGAATTAATTTAAGGTCAGACACAATGTTTTCAGTAAACCACTGTTTAATAAATTTTTTTTGTAAAAAGCGATTTTTTTAAACTGCTGTACCGAACCCCTAACGAACCGTGACTTCAAAACCGAGGTACGTACCGAACCGTCAGTTTTGTGTACCGTTACACCCCTACTTTTCACACATGCCAGGATGACGAAAATTAGTGTATTTACTAGTTGCCATATTAACATTATTTAGAGAAAAAATAACACCAAAATTAAACCATAGCAAAAGTAAATTTCTTACTTAAGTTGATTTTTCATCTCTGTTATTTAACAGTTGAGAGTGTTCTTTAATGCTGATCTAACCAGCAGAAGACACGAGCAGCGGTTTACATCCCAGTTGTGCAGGTGGGGTGCATTGTAACACTGCGTTAAAATGAGCCCCTATTAGAAATATGTTATTATATTCTATACTTTTATGAATTATTTTGAGAAACCATGAGAAAACGGTGAATAATGACTTAGAGTCAATGTTCAGAAATTATTCGTTATTAATATGTTTTTAAATAGGCTGTTTAGCTGTATTTAGCGATGTGTTTGTTGTCAAACAAAAAGTATATTTTTAATGATTAAAAAAAAATGCCATTATTTTATTTTAAAAAGTTAATAATAACTTGGATATTTTTTTGATTATATCAGGTAACATTTCAAGCTGTCCTTTGGTCATGTTACAATGTGCCCCCTAACATGTTACAATGTACCCTACCTATGGGGCATGTTGTCACATTTCACTTCCATTCTTTCGGGTAAATCAAGAAAAAAGTATACACTGTATTAATGAAACAAAACCACATAATGGTACTAGACATGTGTGCAATTAATGTGGGAAAAAAGAAATACTCTGAACCCCAAGTGGATTTACACAACCTGAGACAGTCAAAAAGCGTTAGGTTGTGCCCTGCTCTCCCCTATTGAATACCACCATTCCTGCATGGCTCGTTATTGAGCGGGATATTCAGGATTCCTCCCTTCCCGCTTTACTCTTTGCAGAAAATAAACCTAATAGAACATTTAAGAAATGTAACCCCATTGTTGTAAATTCTTTTAAGATTTGGTATCAGCTTAGAAAGGTCTTCAAACCCCCTCAAACGTGTTTCTTACTCCTATAGCCTATAACCACGCATTCCCTCCCTCGCAGCCATATACAACTTTTTTTATAAAACAAAAAGGAATTGTATCCATAGGTGATTATACATTAACAATGTATTTGCTTAGACAAAAGTTTGGACTATACTACCCCAGCTTTGCAGGGTGCAATAATAACAATAATAATAATAACTTTTTTCCATAATTGGGTAATCGCTTACCAAATAACCATTGCCATTTTATTTTAAAGGGTTACTTCAGTGATTTAGCATTAAGCTTTGTATTTAAACTGGGTCATTTATGCAGTAGAAATGTGAAATTATTTTTGAATTTGGTGCCTTCTAGACTTAGCCTGGATGCCAGCCGAACTTAGCCCCGCCCACAACATTTTTACTCGGGCAGTTCGGTCTGGAATTGATCGGTAGAGAAGTAATTATGCCCGAACAGAAACTGTTCGGACCAATGAAATTGTCAGGGCGGGCTTTAGACGATGATGGACAGATGATAAACAGTAACGTAATCATCCACGTCATCAAAAGCCGCTTGGGTTGAATTTGTTCTAATCCTAAACGGAGAACTTGTTCGTATATGCATTCACCTTTACTATTTCTCTCAGAAATGATGATCGTGTTGGTAAGTACTCTGTGTATCCTTAAATTCTTTTTTTACAACACCGGCAAAGATCGTTTACACTAATCTTGTTCTTCTAACGTAAGGCTGCTTATTCTAGCGCGCGGGCAGACAGGGTTGCCAAGTTTTTACAACAAAACCCGCCCAATTGCTAACGTTCCTCAAAACTAGCCAAAAACAAGCCCAATAGCTTTCCAGGGGGGTTCTCCGAGAAAAAAAGGCATTTGGGGGTAAAATATGTGTTATTTTGGCAGGGCTGGCATCTAAAAATCCATTCCTGGGTTTGTATATCACATAATTGGGGTCGCTTCAACCCGCGGACATGGCAACACAGTGCAGTTGAGTTCTGTTGACATTTGACAACTAACGTTATGCGTCGCTCCGTTGCTCTGATTGGTTGTAGGTCTATCCAATTTAGGTCTTTCCTTGTTCGGTTGAAACACGCCCCATAATCACAGCCCAACGGAGCAGTTTCAGACTCATATTCTGACTAGAATTGAGTATGACGACGTCAGGCTATTCTAGACTGAGAAAAGACAGAAAATGTATTTTTGTCTCATGTGGATGAAAGACAACAACTCCCAGAATGCACTTGCTTCGCTGCCCTACCAGGCCACTCCTTACACCGTCATTTTGATCTTCATAGTAATACAATCATTTCGTTCAGTTAGAGAATAAACACTACAATTAAAAACTGGTGTCTTTTTAATAAAGTGTGAGTGAGCCGAACGAAAGTCACCTCACAGACGCAGCAGGATCAGATTTCATTCCTCACGAAGAGCTGAGGTAACTTTAAGCTCCAGTCTGGCACGTTTTCAGATCGCATATGGAAGCTAAACTATCAAAGGAATTCATTGAAAAGTTGAAACACTCACTTTACTCTGCACCGCGCTGAGTATCCGTGATGATCCGTTTTAATTGTCCGTGTGGCCGTCTGTGTCTTGCATTCTGTGCGTGAGATCTCTCCCCTATGGGCTGGTTGATAACAAGTGGAACAGCTCCATCTAGTGGCTGTAGTCTGTAAAATCCTCCGATGACGCAAAATGACAATATTTGCGTCATCGGAGGATTTTTGTTTTCAGAAATAAAATGCATAATTCTCTCGTCTCAGTGGGATATGAGAGGGGAAAGTACCATAATTCAAATATACTATGGGGTTTCTACTGATACAAAGCCTAATGCTAAATCACTGAAGTTACCCTTTAAGTATTTTACTTTAATGTTTAATGTTTCTGTGTGTATATGCACTTATACATATGTATATGGGCATTTATTATTATTATTATTATTATTATTATTATTTTGTATCATTATTTATTTACTTTATTTACGTGTCACTCATTTGCTGGCATGGGGTGGGGGGTTGTTCTGTAAAAATGTGAAAAGCTTTGAAAAAAAAACAGCTTTAGCTTGTGCCACTAGATTATATCGGGATTTGGGTTTGATCTTCCTTCAGTTTTTTTCCTCCTTCATGCTTTTATTTCTGTCTTTTCCACGTGTGTTTGCGCATAGCTGTTTTCTCAAATTTTCTCAGCATTTACAATAATGCTTGCTGGATTTTATTCAAATTTTGTATTTAAAATTATTTTATACACAGAAATTGTTCAAGTAAAATCCTTAATTCACATCAAGTTCACATCAAGTTCAATTCACAGTATATCAATAAACTTTTTACAACCCCAAATCAGAAAAAGTTTTGACAGTATGGAAAAAGCAAATAAAAAAAGAAGTGATTTCTAAATTTACTTTGACTTGTATTTCATTGCAGACAATATGAACAAAAAATATTTCATGTTTTGTCTGGTCAACTTCATGTCATTTGTAAATATGCATCCTTTCCTGTCATTCAGTAGTGACCCCGTACTGTTGCCCACCTTAAGACTTGTTTGCAGGAAGAATGGGACAAAATTACACCTGAAACACTTCATCACTTGGTGTCTTCAGTCCCTAAACGTCTTTTAAGTGTTGTGAAAAGGAATGGCAACATTACAAAGTGGTAAATCCTTTACTGTCCCAACTTTTTTTTAAATGTGTTGCAGGTCTGAATGACAGGAAAGGATGCATATTTACAAATGACATGAAGTTGACCAGACAAAACATGAAATATTATGTGTTCATATTGTCTGCAATGAAACACAAGTCAAAGTAAATTTAGAAATCACTTTTTTTTTTTTTTTTTTTTGCGTTTTCCATACTGTCCCAACTTTTTCTGATTTGGGGTTGTATATAACTCTCAGATTTATTACATTTGTAGGCCTACTGCACTTTTATAATGGAAACATATTATTTGTGTTTCTTTTCCAGTTCCTCAATAGAAGGTTCCTCAGAATAAAAGGCCCCTTCGATGGGATTTTTAAAAGGGTTCAATAAATAAATCCCCGACGCTAATAAATCATAACCGACACAGCAGTAGTTCTAAGTTTATGGCACGGCCATCTCGGGAATTTGTGTATCAAAATTATTTCCGAACTTCCCAGTGGTAAAACACGACATCAGAGGGCATTTTTTTTTCACCTAGGAAACTCGTATTTACGATAATTCCGATAGCACGTGAAGGCAGCATTAAACATTTATACCTCTTTCATCAGGCTCCAAAAATTCTTCAAAGAGAACACAAAAATGCTCTCAGCCTTCATAGTTGCAACTCTTGTGTCATCAGAACAGGGTGTTCAACGCACCACCGTTTCAGTTTAAAAAACGTTTTGCAACGTTTAAAAACATCCCTCCCCGACTCATGCCATTGGTTTAGCGCACACTCAAATTTGAGAGATTTTCCACCAGAGCTCATTGTGTGATAGCAGGTCGACAGGATGACAGCTCGAGTGTTCTGCGCGGTGTTATTGTGTCTGTCTGGATGCTTGAGTTCAACAGAAACTGCTACAGGACTAAACACAGGTGAGAAGATCCATGCTCTTTTAACATCATTACACAATCTGAAGAAGTGCATAAACAAAATATGACATCAGCACATTACAACTTACAAACATACAGTAGCATACAGACATCCAGTGAAAGATGACATTTGTACATTAGTTTAAATAATTCATATACAAGTCAATGCTCATATAGGCTACGCAAGTTATCTTTTATGTTTTATCACTTTTTAATATATTTTTCCATCGTACAAGGATATTTCTGTATTCTTATATCTAGCCTAGATACATATAGCCTAGATATTCTTTTTTTTTTTTTACAGTAAAACAATAACATTATTATTATTATTATCGTTACAGAAATGTTTTCCATTAACCTGTATTTTTTTTTAAAGTTTTGTATTTTCCTGTTTTATATAACATGGGCTAACTTCTAACTTGTTCAGTAAATGGTTGAAGTCTTTAGGTTTTTGTCGTTGTGATTAAAATGTTTAAAATTAATTTTGACAGAAATGTAAGCAAGGTAGGAGGCGTGCTGTACTGAATTATGCTGCATTCACGTGCTATCACCTACCGACGTGATGACTCCGATCTTTTGAATATTCCTTTCTAATAATTGCCTCATCGACACGGCATCCTCAATAAACCCGTCTCCGGCGTGATGACTCCGATCTTTCAAATATTCCAATCTAACATGACTTCTGACCTGTAATGTTGCCAGAATCATAATCATATACTGTTTGTTCGTTGGCCAGAGGAGAACTGCCATCCCGACTGAGCCTGGTTTCTCCCAAGGTTTATTTTTCTCCATTATTTTCCTGTTTAACACTGTGAAGCTGCTTTGAAACAATCAGCATCGTAAATACTCGGTTCCTAGTTAAAAAAAGTGGACATGAACACCCTCTCAAGTCAAAATTTGAATGATTTGGTGAGCTCGTAATCACGACTTCAGAAGTGGAAAGTAGGATTTCCAATAGCACCTGAAGGCATGCATAAGTCACAGCTGTCTGCAACCCCTCTTATTCACACAGCCTTCAGTACCTATTATAAAACGGTTACCACACAATACAAGTATAAAAACAATACTTGTTATAAATGATATAATAAAATATCATTCCTGAATGGCAAGTGAATGTGGTCTAGTGTAACCTAATATGCCTCATCTTGTGAACTCAAATAATGCCTGTCATTAATTTTTAGAAAGAATAACAACTGAACTGACGCATTTTCAATTCGTCAATTCTCATAAAAATCTTCTCTTTTTTACAGTGAAAAATTAATTCAGCATTCAGTGATATGTTTTCTCTGTCATGTGTCTGTATTGCAGCAAATCCAGGAGTGTGTCCAAAAAGATGTTATGGAGCAGCAGTGTGTGCCCGGTTACGCTTTAGGCCATGTGCAGATGACAGTGACTGTTCCAAGAATGAGAAATGCTGCCACAATGGATGTGGACCTCAGTGTATGGCTCCAGTTATAGGTATTATATTATATTATATTATATTCTAAAGGGGGGGGGGGGGGTCAGAAATTGTTAATACATTTCAAAAATAATGACAAAGAAAAAGCAAGTAACACATTGAATAAAACATTCATTTTAAGACTGAAATAGTTCTTTCTTGTAAAACGTATTTCAATAAACTTACAAAAATCTTCTCTTTTTTACAGTGACAAATTCATTCAGCATTCAGTGATATGTTTTCTCTGTGATGTGTCTGTATAACAGTAAAGCCAGGAGTGTGTCCAAGCAGACGTTATGAAGCAGCAATGTGTGCCTGGATACATTTTGTATCGTGTGCCGAAGACAGTGACTGTCCCAACAAGGAGAAATGCTGCAGCAATGGATGTGGACTTAAGTGTATGGCTCCAATTACAGGTATTCATACGCTATATGTATGAAGACTTCAGATGCAAAAGCCTCTAAGTCCGTCTGACGTTTTTCTTTGAAATAAGCATTTTTGTCAGGTTTCTATGTATAGGTTTCTAAAGGCTGGGATTTAGTGGGTTTGAAGTGAAAGTATTTTATGAGCGTATTATATGCGGAGAGTTTTAAATATGGATATTTTTCTTACACAAACACATCGATTTGCTTCAGAAGGCCTTTATTAACACGCCAGAGCCGTGTGGAGCATTGTAACGAAACTGCTCTGACTCAGAAGTTAGAGGATCCAAATGCAGTTTTATTGAAGGGTAATCCACACTCGTAGTCATCAAACAGGCAAGAGGTCATAACATGTAATCAGTCCAATAAGGCAAACAAAGGCAAGAGAGACAGGCAAACGGGTAGTCCACGGAACAGGCAAGAAATCCAAAACCAGAGACATGAAACCAGGGAAACGCTCAGAACTGCAGTATAGACAAAAAAGACTTAGCCATGATTGACAGAGTGAACATGGTTTATATAGGCTGGGGTAATGTGACACAGGTGCAAACAATGAGTGAAGATGAGTCCTGGCAAAGGATTATGGGTAATGCAGTTCATGATGAAGTGACAAGTCCGGGGTGGAGTGCCTTCAGGTGGTAATCAGGGGCACTCTCACTGGTGATTGTGACAAGCATGTTATTTGACGGACAGATGCATTTTTTTATGGACTTCAAACACAGAGCAACAGTCACTGCCATTATAAAGCTTGGATTAGCCAGGACTTTTTTAAATATAACTCTGATTTAATTTGTCTGAAAAAAGAATGTCATATACACCTAGGATGACTTGAGTAAATGGGCTAATTTTCATTTTTGGGTGAACTATCCCTTTAGGGATAAACATGCTTAGGTTAAGCATTTGCCTATTAAAATCGCAAACAGCGAAAGTGCCATCTTGTGTTTTTCATTTGTGATTGTTCAGATGTTGAACTAGGAGTTAGTCTGCATGAAATTTATTAGCAATTATTTTAAGTAATAACGGACTAACAAACCAAAATGCTGGCACCCGAATGCTTCTAATGATGAAGAAATCCGTTCGCTATTTCATCGTGGTAGACTTAAAAGGTTAGTTCACCCAAAAATAAAAATTATCTTATTGATCCGCACCCTCATGTTGTTCCAAACCCTTACCCAGCAGGCACAGTATGTCAATGTGACGTCAGGAAGACATTGGACTCCAACTAATCCAACGTCAGTCAGATGTTGGATTTTGGTTGAAAATTAAAATTGGTTTGACGTCTAAATCCAACATTTGTTTGACGTCAAGCTCCAACGTTGGGCAGACGTTGAATTTTGGTTGGAATAAACACCCCCCCAAAAAGTACACTTATTACCAGCTTCACTTATTATTACTAACCAGATTGACTTTATTTCTGTCATCTTCAGATCCAGGCATCTACAGAAGTTCTTATTGAGAATTAACAGAGGTTTAGATGTTAATGTTTTGTTGAAAATTCAGTGTTTGCTTTAGTTGGGCAGTTTGACTCTTGACCTTTTAACATTAGTTTTTCTCTTGCTGCTGTAACTGTGTTTGTTATGGCAAGAACTGCAAGAAAAATTATGTTTAGATGATGTCAGCTATTTCACGAGTTCACACTTACATATAATTTATGGAGAGTCATTTAACTGCGTATTTGGCGTGTGTCCGGGGGGAGGGCTTCGAGCTCGGAATTTGGCCCGAACCCAGAGTACCCCCCGTATATGTAAGTGACTGATAAAATAAAAGTGTGGAGAAGGGGTGGTGGAGGGATGCTAGAAAACTGTCAATGAATGGAGGTAAGACTGCTGCGTGTATATATACCTCTTACTGTTGATTAGCTGAGTGCTCTCCACCTGTGTCAATTATCTGAACGTGCTCCTCCCGAACTATGTTTATAAAACATTATTTTACGAGTTCACACTTACATATAATTTATGGAGAGTAATTTAACTGCGTATTTGGCGTGCTCTCCGGGGGGAGGGCTTCGAGCTCGGAATTTGGCCCGAACCCAGAGTACCCCCCAAAAATGTTAAAGCATAGGACAGCCGCCTGGCTAAATACCCCCTCAAAAAAACCGAGCTTGGCGGGCTGGCATTTGAGAAGGGCCTGGTTGCTTGACCGGTAGGCCCCTGAGGGCGGTTGTGGCGCATCGTGCCGGGGGATTCCCTGCAAGAAAAAACGGGAAAAGAGAAACATGGGAGAGGCAACAATATTAAAAGCATTATCAAACACTTCCTTGCTGCGTGGAAACTTCCCACTTTGCATGGAAACATTGACTCTTCGTACTGCGTGGAAACTGTGTGGAAACGGTTGGCTCGTGAATGCTTATGGAAGCGGCCGAAAGGGGTTTTTAGATAGCTTATAAATTTGTAGGGAAAAAGTATTGTAGTATTGTAGAGTTGCTTCGAGCCGTGTAGACAGCGTGGGCGGGCGGGGCGAACTGCCGTCCGTGCTAGAAAACTGTCAATGAATGGAGGTAAGACTGCTGCGTGTATATATACCTCTTACTGTTGATTAGCTGAGTGCTCTCCACCTGTGTCAATTATCTGAACGTGCTCCTCCCGAACTATGTTTATAAAACATTATTTGATGATGATAAAGATATGACCATCATGTAGTGTTTGATTCACTGATCATATTCAGTGTCTATTATTTGTTAGATATCATGTTATTAATTTCTCATTATTGATTGTAATAGTCCTGTGATTGTTCAGCAGTGTTCTAATCTGAGGGATTGTGCACCAAAAAGATACACACACACACACACACACACACACACACACACACACACACACACACACACACACACACACACACACACTTAAAAATGCTGGGTTAAAAATAACTCAAGTTGGGTTGAAAATGGACTAACCCAGCAATTGGGTTGTTTTAACCCAGCATTTGGGTTGTTTTAACCAAGCGGTTGGGTTAAATGTTTGCTTAAAACAACCCAATTGCTGGGTTAGTCCATTTTCAACCCAACCCAGCCTTTTTTTAGAGTGCAGACATTAAAGAATCAGCATATGAATCTCAATAACGGTGACATGCTACATACAAAACTAGTCTATGGCTCCCAGAATGCATTGTGGCATTAAAGGTAGGGTAGGTAAGAATGATCTAAAAACTTTTTTTCCAAATTTGTTTAAACTTTCTTTATATATCAATACATAATTAAAATGTAAGTACTCTGAAAAAGAAGGTATAAAAATGGAGTGTCTGTAGACCTCTCACGACTGTTTTAAAGACAGCTCATTATTTCCATTCACTCCACCTTCTCCCTTCTGGGCTCTTTCCAAAGCCACGCCCCCAAAACACATGAACGCCGACCGCTCAGCTGGAAGACGCATTATTTACCTGAGACGAGCGGAGAAGAAGGAGCTGAGTGCATGTAGTGACATCATGTCAGAATCACATTTAATAAAATATCTAAATTTATCATTATGAATATAAACAAATAAGATGTCTTTTAGTACTCACTATCAAGCTAGAATACCAATACTGATAAAGTTTAAAATATACACACAACAAAGTGTCTACGACACACACAGATACAAGATAAAAACATCAGTAAACATAGGTAGAGAATATAAAAACAAACCGTGGAAAAAGGGCGGAAATAAACGTGCAGGTAAAGTTCCCGGTGAACATGAGAGTTTAGACAGAGGGTAGTAGCTAAAGCTAACTTAGTTCTAAAAAAAGTTCCTGGATGCGGTGTACTAGCTTTTACACATGCATTTTGTTATCTAAAGTTACATTTTGCGAAATTCAACATGACAGCGATCAACTTGAGCTAAGCATATTGAGTATTTATCATCTCTACTAATGGCTCGCTAAGTGTATAACATTGCAACTTTATGCTAAGTAATGTTATGTTAGCTATATTAGGCAGCTTCGTGTGCTAGTGATACATGCTTCATGAAAACATAAACCAAAAAAAAAAAATTATAATCAAAATGAAAGATTACCTGTCCAGCAGAAATACAGCCTCTTGAACTCCTCAGATCAAACGGGTACGCGTATGTGGGCAGATTCTGTAGCATAAGCGGTGGTACCCATGGTAGCGAGAGAGAGTGACAGTCGCCCAAGCCAATCACTATGAAATAATGAGCGGCGTTTATTGCAGATTAAAAAGTCTAGAGTCACTCGATTTTTATACTCTCTTTTTCTAAGTACTTACATTTTAATTATGTTTTGACATATAAAGAAAGTTTAAACACATTTGGAAAAAAGTGTTTTAGATCATTCTTACCTACCCTACATTTAAGCACATCACCATTATTGAAATTAATATGCTGATTATTGATGTCTGAGTGAGTATAATAGATGCTGGAGATCAAAATGTTTTGTGGACAATGTAGAATTACAGGCTTGATATAATTAAAGGGTATAAACCCTAAACAAACTTTTTTTAGTTAATGATCTGTAATACTGGGGCTTTATTAATGCTGTTCATTGATTCGAGTAAATGTTTTGGCATTTGAGTATAAAGTGTTCTAATTCTATAAAATATGGTGTAAAACCACCAAAGTGCTGCCCTCTTAAGGTTGAATGGTGGCTACTGCAGTTGAATTTTCCTATTGGACGTTGCGGTACATCGTGACGTAGGATGGTACTTCCAACGGCTCACTATCCGCGCCCCTAACACGAGCTCACCACGACCTCAGAAATGTTTCCCCCAATCATGATGAGAACGGCTTCACTCCAGTATGAACTGTCATATTACATGAAGTAGAAACATTATGAATGAAACTGACTTGACACTTGCTTTAACATTGAATTGAAGAAAATATGGTTAAATAATGCAGTTGCCAGTACACGTCAGGCTTTTCTTGCGATATTATTGCCGCCCGTCATGTACAGATCATTTTCATACATGAGACGCGTTTTCAAACCCTGACACGCAAGAGGCGGTAACGAACAACAATACTGTAACGTGCTGGTTTATATAGTCTAACTTATTTGAGGAAATCTGTTTATAATAGGCTTTTAGGTCTGAACTTATTGGTCCTGCGCTGCTGCGCTGATTCAGTTAATTTGAATGAAA